>NC_057377.1:0-304708 GCF_016906535.1 Rhizoctonia solani
TAACCTAACCTAACCTAACCTAACCTAACCTAACCTAACCTAACCTAACCTAACCTAACCTAACCTAACCTGGCAGAGGTGTTAGGTGCATGGGTTAAGCTCTAAGGCACTGTGTTCCTCCAAGGTCTGGATTATCTGCACCTTCTGGGCTCACAGTAAGGTCACAAAATCGAAAATGTTGTTTGTTGGACTTTGCTTAAAAGGAAGAAAATGTAGTAAAAATCACTTCTTCTGTTCTCAGCAAAATATGTGGGGTGGAATAACATGTGATTTATGTAATGACATGTTATTAGTGTGTTAACACACCATTACCAAACCCCTGGTGTTACAACAAAAACGGTTTTTGCTTAGTCCTGTGTCTACAACAAGATCCCATGTTTTGTGTGAAACTGTAAATATGTACCTACTACATGGGATGTTGTGTATAAGATTGCTTTAGGGGATTCGTTACTATACTGGGCATTCCTTCTTTGTTTTTGACCTTATGTTTTACTTTTTGTTTTACCCCCCTTTTGTTTTTGTTTTTCCTTTTTCCTTTTTTTGTATTATTCCTGTGTTTTGTCATGCCTATCTCATTGATCAAACTCAAATTGATTTTATTTAAGAGTCTTAAATTAGTGTGTCTCAAAATTTTATTGAGTTGTTGTTAAATCCCGGAGGTACAACGGGTCAGTAAGGCTCGTCCCATTAATACCATATCACACTTTGGAGGACAGATACTATCATAGAATAGAAGCGGTTGTGGCAAACTGACTCGAGATTCCCCAAATTCTTAAGTTCATGCCTATTCCCAGCGCTCTATAGAGTGCTACAATTTCACCTACCTGCATTCTAAATCGCCCTACACCTAGTCCTTGTGTAAACTCCCTTCGAATTTGTTAGTATCAAGATGATCGCTGTGCTTTGGTGGAACAACCCATAATTTCAAATTCAAGATATGTTTGTCACTTGTTAGTGTGTTTTTTCACACTCTGCCACCACCCCCTTTCCACCACCTTTTCCGCCACTCATGGTCTCTATCATTCTTATACTACGCGGGGTTATGCATACTGCTACCTATTACTGACTGAATTTTATTTGTTGATTTGTTCACATCATCTCTAATTAATTCACAGCTTTTTGCTGGGTATAAAATGGGAAAATGGGCAACCATAGGTATCAGAGGGCTTGGATGTATGGCCCATATCTCTCCTATCAACATCCGTGTAGGCTTAAGAGTACTGCAGGTCAACATAAAGTGGGTGAGTATACCAGTGTGATACTCATTCACACACGTTCTTACCCACCCGTTTCCAGGGCGCACAGACTCAATCTATCCTGTCTCTACTAGCAACCGAATAGATCCAATCCTGAAAGCGTTGATTACAACACAACATGAGCTATCAACGCTTGTCCTGACCTCTTGCCTTCCCGCTATGCACCTCAATGGGCACTTTTACTTGCACTTGTCCCGCCACATGTCCCACGATTTCCCCTCGGAATTTATCTTTATCCTCTGATTTCCTATTATAGGACCTGTTTTACCGCGGTAGCATTCCCTCGATACTTTCTTAGACCACTATCCCAAGCGACATTCGGGGACAATTTATGGGCCGCTGCACCTCGGCCAATTGTTCCTTCTTTCAATTTACTTCCCTATATCTGGTTCGTCCTTTCTCACTATCTTGAAGCTCACACGTTACCTTCGGCTACTTTTGTCAGTCTTCGGGATTCACTGCCGCGTCGCGTGGAACAAATGTCCGCGTTGACGCTAGGCGGTTATAGAAATTGAACCCAATTATCTGGGATCCTTGATTAGTTTGAAGCCAGGGAGCGAGATACAACGTGTACAATTGGCAAGAGGACCGCTCAATAACTCAGTCCAGACCTGGGACGCAATTATTCCCCATATGTTTGATTCACATTTAAATCCCGATACACTAACAAAACATACGGGTTATACAGAAGAGAAAGTTTAAGTGGGATCAAGCACGCCATCCCGTCGATCCTAGACGGCGCCTGGGCGTAGCAGGTTAGGCACGATCAATAAACGGGTGGGGGCAACGACCTCTCACCAATTATCATCGGCATTCAGCCCTCGAGTGGGAGGCCGAACAGCGAAAAGAGGAGGGGGGGCATCTGCATAGCTTCGGCAGCTTCGGGTGGGGTGTGTTCCGGAGGCGCGGGCAGATTGGGACTGGAGGTCGAGTCAGCCGAGCGCGCCAAAGGGTTGAGTGTGGCCGTGGTGGGATGACAATATGAAGATCGTCCGGATGTAGGTACAGGGATAGAGCGAGTCGTTTTATCGCACGAGGTCGACGTTAGAGGGTGGATTGGTACGCGGGAATCACGACATAAGCTGGGGTAAGATGCAAAACGAAAACCAAACGTACGCAGGGCCATCTTGCTCTCGTACAAGTCCTTGTGCAACAGAGTGGCTTACGCGGGCCATTATAGGCGGTATTCGAGTACTAACGGGCGAACGTGGTGATGGGAGGTGGAGGTCACGGCAAACGCCTCCAACCGTTACCACCCCACATTTCTTCGGGTGTTACCTTCACCGCCAAAATGGTAACATGTATCGGTGAGAGCACGGATTGTTGTCCCAACCCATCATTCATGTACGCCCTCAACAATACTATGTAATTACAATCTATAATTGATGTAGTTTTATTAATCGAATGCTGATGCCTTGATCTTGAGCTGTAATTCACTAAATCCACTAAATCAGCTAAACCTTTAGCCTCGTACTAAACCTTGTCAGTTTAGACAGAATCTGAATAAATTTGCGTGGTCTAGAGCCACGGTCCCTAAATTACCTTCGTTTAGCTCAAATAACGAAAATCCCTGACGTGTTTGAGCTAAATTAGCCAGCGCCCTTAAGGGGTTTTTGCTGATGTTACCACACGTGAGTTGCCACCCATAGGAGTACCTGCTCCGCTTGAGTGCCGAGTCTTGCAGTCACTCCAGACACTTTACAATGCCATCAACGCACAACATAACACCCAATATACTTAAGTGCATTGCTCACTAGCACTTGAAGGAGAGGCTGCACGTCGCTAAATATGCTGAGCTTTCCGGGCCATCGCAACAGACACTGTACCCCCCTAGGTCCGGAACTTCCGGGGTTAATGTTCTGCAGGTAAGTTGCGAAACTCCCGGGCCTCAGGTACGGAACTTCCGGGGTGCAGGTTGGGAACAATGTGTAGCGGGTTTCAGGTCCGGAACCGTTACAAATTCCGCAGTTTTCCACGGGACAATTTTTTGCCGTTGCTATAGTGTTACGTAGCTAATATTCGGGTGACCAGGAGACTAGGACCGGGTGGCATATCAGTTCCGTGGCTATGTTTTGGTCAATTTCAAATAGGATTTTCAATGCTATAGCGGCTATTCCGTTTGTAATACATGATGATACGAACACAAACCCCGGAACACACGAGTGTTCCGCACCTAAACATTGAGTGTTCCGTGGCCTAGCACTGGAACTTTTACACATAAAACATGAAATACGAGGGAAAAGTCCGGAGCCCATGGGTCGCCCGTGCCTCAACCCCGGATGTTCCGTGGTTTAGCTGCGGGCGTTCCGAGGAGAAACTGAGAAACTGAGAAAAACGAAACACGAGAGCGATTTAAATAATGAAATAAACGAAAAGAAATGAGGCGAACACGTGGTATCGTTGAATCTGAATGATGCGAATGCGAACATGAGTGCGAACACAAGTACAAATCCAGGAATAGGGATACAAGTCGAATCATCATAAGAGACCAAATCGACGAGAATGAGATGAGACAATGAAATAAATTCAGAACAATGGGAGGGATAAAAGCGAAAGCGAAGGTGAAAATGAGAGCAAAAAGGGGGGAAATGAGAGCGGGGCGAACATCAAGCTCGGGCGCTCTTGGCTTGATTCCGAGTCATCCTTTTGGCCGAAGTTAAAGACCTGAAAGATAGTTAGAAGTTAGAGCAGTTACCGGGAATCTAAACACTTACCCCAGGTCGACGTCATCGACCAGCTCCTGCTTAGCCTGGCGTCCTCCTTTCCCAGTCTTCTTCCCGCGAAGCGGCGCATCGCTTGGCTTGGAGGCTGTGGGCACAGGTGGCTGCAAGACCAGTCCCGATTTCTTTGCCGGCGGCGGGGGTTCCTTCATATTCTTCCCGTTGGCCTTCTGCTTATTGTTCGCAGCCTTGTTAGCGGGCGCTGCCTTGCAATTTCCACCCTTGTTGGCCGGAGGCTCTCCGATGTCGGCTTGAGCTGGGGAAGGGAGACGAGGATTTTTTCGGGCAGGCTTGAGGGCTGGGGTCGCTTCTTTGTTAGAGTCGTCAGCATCGGCGGAGGGGGGATCCTGATTGCTCGCGTCGGGACGAAGGGGTGTGCCCGATCGAATAGTCGATGGGTACTCTTGCGTGTTCTGTACAGACTCCACATCGTCGTTGTCGAGGGTTGAGCTGGCAGGCGGATATGTCTATTAAATGTTAGCATTATTCAGACGGTTATAATAAAACGTACCTCTTCATCCTCCATTTGCGCCTCTGCTGTGGCCCTTGACACTGCAATAGCCTTCGACTTTGCCAAAGCATCGGCTTTTGCTTTAGCTTTGAACGCGGATAGATCGCGGGTCGCAGTGGGCTCGGTGTCGGCTTGGGTGGTGCCGAACTCCTGGCTAGGGGCGGTCTTGTGTGCAGGCTACTGGTAAGTCAAGATACATCGTTGAATAGAGAGTGGCACTGACCTGGATCTCCTTTCCTTTCCCTTTCGAGGGCTTTGGGCCTGGCATGGGCTCGTCATCCTCAGTCTCAGCCGGGGGCTGGTTTCGGGCCTTCTTCCGAGGGCGATTAGATTCCTACAAACTGATCAAACTAAGTTGTGCATCTAAGTAATTAAGCGTACCTCAACATCCTTGGCCTTGCGCTTTGGGGAAGCAGACTTCGAGGTCGGAGTTGGCATGGTGGTGTCTTCTTCCTTGTCGTCTTCACTGGGAGGTGCCCTTTTTGACGACTGCTTTTGCGCCTGATATTTATGTATTAGATCGAATCATGTAGCTAAAAAAAATACTCACCTGTGTCTTTGACGGCCTGAGCTTAGGAGATGGGGCTTGTTCGCCACCAGAACCCTCGTCGTCAGAATCTTGAATGCGGCGTGCAGCCTAGTTATAGACTAGAGTTAGACTGTATTTAAAGGACGAGTAAAATTTATACCTTGCGGGATGAACCTGATGGCTTTGGAACGGGAGGTTCCTCGTCATCGGATGCGTTCTGAGGGGTGGATTCATGCGCCGGCGTCTGCCATGAATTAATGTCAATTAAAAATGAATTGGATCGGGAAAAACCACGTGCCTTGTTCGAGACTTTGCACGATCCTCCTGCTTGATTGGTGGCGTTTGATGCATCGGGCTTGGTGCACTATGTAAGCAATTGGATTAGAAGTTATTCAAGACGCGTGTGATAACTCACATTCTTCCCATTTGTCTTCTCCTTCCCTGCATTGGCGGTTTTCTTTGCCTGTTCAAGTTAGCTCGGTTGATGTCAAAGATGAATATATTATTATGAGACAAACGTACCTCGCGTTTTGTTCTGAGCTTTGCGCACCAGGCAGCAAGCCCGCCCGCCTTTTGGATGCGGTTCTGGTGATCACGCCCGTTTGTAAGCGCGCGGATAGCAAACTCCCTGGTTGCCCAACTCTGTCGGAACCGAGCAAGAATAGGATAACTTTTGCGAGCCTGAGGAAATAAAAATATTAAGATGTTAACCCAACTGAAACGATAAAACATACCTGAATCGTGATAGACGCAAATTGCTCAGGGCTGACCATGGAAAATGTGCAGTCCTTGATGTTACGAGTAACGTGTCGTGTAATGGTGCGAATCGTATTCTAGGTGTAGTTGAGGGACAATCGCAGGATTAAAGAATGGAAAGACTCACTCGGATACCTTGGATAAGGTCCTTGTTCTCATTGCCTTCCATCTTCACAAGTTTTGGCAGATTGTTTAATTTGCCTTCGGGTCGGTCGATCATCGAATATTTTGTGTAGTCGCCGTTATCGTCGGGGACATACACAAAATTACCACACTTTGACTTGTATGGTTCGTCTGGAGGAGTTGGTCAGCATGCAGAAAGCGAGGAAGTCAAGCGCATACATTCGGGCTTGGCATCATCCATCGCTTCCTCGTCTTCGCCGTCTTCGCCGTCCTTGCCATCTTCACTACGGTTGTGACAGTTGTCGTTGTCGCCATTGCTATCGTTGTCTACACCTTCGACCTCGCCGTCATCCTCGCCTTCGTCGTCATCCTCGTCATGATAGTGAACTCCCTTGCCTTTGACGGTCGAGGCTAGAGCAGAAGCCTTTGCCTGCTTATACTCTGTTGTGCGCTCGCGTTGAGCCGCCCTGGCAGCGCTAGGAAGTGCCGCCTTGGATGGTTTGGAATGGGTAGCGGGCTTTGATTTTGTGGCTTTGGGCATGATTCTATAGTTTTCATTAGCATTTAGAAACACTTAGAAACACGATAACATATCTTTTAAGAGTGATAACCAAAGAATTATAAGAATTTAGTAAAATCCAAATTTTGAGTGGCGGGGAGTCTGACCTTGTTTGAATGAATAAACACGTCGGGTAAAGCTATAAGAGCAGATGAGTGAGCATTTTGAACAAGAAATGACTGGGGAATAGCGAAATACTGAGAAGTGGCGGGGCGAATAAATTCGATTTTCTTTGTTTTTTTTTTCAGTGAACACCACAAGGCACTCCTAGCACGCGCAAATACCATAGACATCAGATGCTGTTGATTCTGAGGAGGTTACAACACTTACTTTCCAGCCAAAGAGACGGCGGGCAGCGGTTGTGGTGGTTGGATGGACGAAATGAATGCGAACCCGCGCGGTGATCTGCGTTAACGTCCACGTGACCGCGGGTTTGGACTTACCTTGACTCAAAGTCATGCCAGAAAAGAAATACCCATGCAAATGCGGATGTGGTGGGTGGTACATAGCAAGAGTATGTCGAGAACATATGAAGCGGGCGCTGGTTAAGCTACCCGTCCACAAACCCGCGCAGCGAAGGAGTTCCGGAGAGAGACTGCGGTATGTACCCGACAAAGTTGGTTGAGTATGTTGAGCTAACAATAAATTTAAGAAAAAAAAGAGAAATGATTCGCCGCACCTCAATCCAAGCAGTCTTTTCCCAAAACAACTCCCAAAACGCAAACCTAGATCCACCTCATTCCCCACCGCCACCCGCATCTCCACCTGTCCCCAACACCAACGCCAATGATCTCAATGAACTTGACGATGAGGATTTTGGCTTCGACAACAATATACCACTTGCAGACCCTAGTATATGGGACAAACTCTTACAACACCGGTACCACGATGAAATATCCAACAACGAGTTGCGTCCAACCCCCGAAGGAACTGCCACTCGGTCCGAACCAGATAACCCAGAAGAACTGGATAACATTAGTGTGGAAACACTCTCTGACTACCTTGGCAACATTGATATGGCAGCCTGTGGGCTTTCAGCAGAGGATATCATGGATGCGGAGGATATTGTTGAAGCGGTGGTTGAAGGTACGTATATATTCATTTTTGCCTAATTATTAGTAACTTTTTACTAGCATACACTCTGCTCGAGGTGGAGGATATCCACAATCTCTCTTGTTTGACTTGTGTGTTAGGTTCAAGCCAACCGAAGAGTTTTTTGCAGAATTAATTCGGCGTTATCAACCCATCGACAGTGCAGAAGGAACCCGAATCCCTTCTATTAAACGACTTCGTACACTTACTCGTAAACTCTCGGGGCTCTCAGCAAAGCGACACCATTGCTGCGTGAATTCTTGCGTAGCTTTCATCGGTTACTTAGGACATATGGATACATGTCCAGTCTGCCATGAACCCCGCCTCGACTCAGCTGGCAAGCCTCGGAATATTTTTACCACCATCCCCCTCATTCCCCAACTTCGTTCCCTATTTGCTTGCCCTATCACCGCAGAGAAGATGCGTCATCGCCATACGTATACCAACGATAAAAACACCATGGCCGATGTATTTGATTCTCTTCGCTATCTAGAACTGCGCGACCTCTATGTGGTAATTGACGGCAAGCCGATGCCCTATAAATACTTCGAAGAAGAACACGAAATTGCCCTTGGAATCGGTCTAGATGGTGCTTGCCCATTCAAACGCCGAACAAACACTTGCTGGCCCATTCTCATCATCAACTACAACCTCAGCTCAGAGGAACGCACACGAATCGAAAACATGATATGTGTCGGTATAATCCCTGGCCCACAGTGTCCTGCCGACATCAACTCATTCCTTCAGCCCTTGATCGACGAGCTTCGGGAGCTGGCACGTGGTGTGGCAACTGTTGACGCCAATCAACGAAGGTTATTTTCTCTGCGCGCGCATCTCTTGACCATATTTGGCGATATCCCGGCGCTTACCAAAATTTTGGAGCTGATTGGTCACAATGGTTGTCTCCCCTGCCGATTTTGTTTCATGCCCACTGTCCTAGGACCTACCTCGGGTGGTGGATCTCATCGATATTGCCCTTTACATCAGCCGAATGGATTTCGAATGGATCCCCTCGACCTTCCCCTGAGGGAACACAACGACTCTATTTGCACGGGCCTCAAGGTTCTGAACGCTAAAAATGAGGCAGAGCGCAAGCGACTTGCAACTGAGTCGGGCATCAAAGGGGTTACGCTGTTTGCGCGTGTGCCCTCTGTTTCAATTCCCCGCTCCTTCCCTGTCGACCTCATGCACTTAATCTGGCAGAATCTCATCCCACAATTAATCGATCTATGGACTGGGGACTTCAACGATCTAGATAGCGGCCTTGAGGATTATCAATTTAAGCAAGATGTCTGGAATGCCGTCTGCGAAGCTTGTATCCCGTCCCGACGTACCATGCCCACAGCTCTTGGGTGCCCTGTCCCTGATCCTCGCAAGCGCTCTCAATTCATTGCTGAGACATGGAATGGGCTTACAACTCAAATGGCCCCCTCGCTTCTTCGTGAACGATTCTCTGACCAGCGCTATTATCAGCATTTTGTCCGCCTGGTTAAACTTCTCTCGCTCGTTGTTTCATTCGATCTTTCGCGGGATGATATTCCAGAAATTCGACAAGGATTTGCCGAATGGGTCGAGGAGTATGAACAGTGAGTAATACCTCTTCATTTTGCATTATTTTTGTCACTAAGGCCACCCAGAATCTACTATCAATTTGACGAGGACAGGCTTCAGACTTGTCCCGTCAACATTCATTATCTCCTCCATGTCGCCGATTCTCTCGAGTACATGGGTCCTTTATGGGCTTATTGGGCTTACCCCATGGAGCGATTTTGTAGCTTTATTATCAACTCGGTTAAAAGCCGGCGGTATCCATATGCCAACATTGACGAACGCATACTCAACCGAGCTCGATTACAAATAATTCTACGGAAATATCGACTTATTGATAAGGAGCCGTTTGCTCTGCGGTATCGTCCAGACGAATCTGAGAACGCAACCATGGTCCGTGGCTGTAAGTGATATATATTTTAATGTCTTACTTCCTGACTTTGAAGTTTCAGATCCACTCGCTTATTTGCTAAGTCCACACTTGAAACATTTGCATGTTGACCAACATCTAAGGCGGCAAATTGTCCGCTACCTCACGACTTGCTTTGAAATCCTGGCACCTGCAGCGGAGGCACTCATTCCAAACGAGCTGGAGCAATGGGGGCGATTGCGAATTGGGAACGGAGGCGACACAATCCATGCACGCGGCTTCCACAAGCTACGTGCCGACGGGCGGGATGCATCTTTCGTTCGCGTGAGTTATGATTTACATTGATTAATTGAGTATTATTTCACACTCTATGAGATAGTATCAACTCATGGTGGATCAACTCGCCGATGATGCTCGTGCCTCACCAGAATTTAAAGAGGAAAGCCAGTACGGTCAACTTCGACATATTTTCGTCCTTACTATTCCCCCCAAAACCCGGAAAATTAACCCCGATCCCAAAAAGAAACAATATCTACTGCTTGCCCAGATATATGAGGCACCGGTTCATATTGACGAAGCGGACGAATATAGGGTTGTATGGTACAAAGGCAAGCTAGGAACAGGTGAAGTTGTCGATGTATCGACTATACATTGTGTAGTTGGGCGCATACAGGATGGAAACCAGTGGTGGATAATTGACCGAAGCGCAGATAATGCTCTTGCCCACCCTGAGTTTGTAGATTAATCCTGGCGAGTGTTTGATTTCTTATGTTCTATTGTTTGACTCAATACGACTACTTCATTATATTTCAAACGAGTGATCACATGACCGTGCTTGCCGAGAAGGTTCTCAGCCTTCCTCCTCCCATCTTCGTTTGTTGAGTCTCACATCGTGGGTTGCCGGTTTGCTAGTCTGCTTGTTTGTTGCCGTTCAATATACACCACAGACAAGTGATTGATAGGTGACCAAAGCTAAGCACAGCCGCAAATACCCCTGTCGATCAACATGTCATACATATTCATTCTAGTTCCCGGCCACGACACTTGTTTAGCCCTTATATGGCCGCTCCCTCGAGTTGATTCGGGGAGTGGCAGGTCTGGGTTATACTAGTATTTCTACGACACTACGTGGGCTCTTCCGCCATTAGTGTTGTATCAAGCTTGGTAGGAAGTAGCTTCAAACCGAGCCTGAGAAACAGGAAATTGTGTTCAGCGTGTTTCAGCTGACGTATGGGAGGTTTTTACCGCTGCCAGTGAGTCTTGGGAACATTCATTTACATCACTCTTTCCTCTCGCCCACGATCCTCCGTGTCGCCAATATGCTGATCAGATTATTTTGTAGGTTTAATCTATCCGCGCGTCAATGTAACAAGCAGCGTGTACATAGACAGAAACTAATCAAATTATATTCATTCATTAACCTACATCCACCGACATAACCCCTTCGAGCCTCGAAACGTTAGTACGGGAGGACAACACCCGAAATTGGGGATAAGATATTCAACCGAATCAGACCAGGGAGAAACTGCGGAACAACATCAGGCGTAGAACCAGGGTGAGTACAAAAACTGACCTTTATACTAAGTCCCGGCGCTGAGGTGCGGAACTACCTCGAGGGTGCGGAACACAGGTGCGGAACGAAACTTGGTGTACACTGAGCTAACATTGACTCCCGGGGAAAAGGTGCGGAACACATTCGAGGTGCGGAACTCGGGTGCGGAACTCGACCGAGGAATTTTCAAGGTGCGGAACACCGACCTTTGTTCCGCACCTGCGCCCGGTGTCTAACCCCGGAACAGATGCGTTCCGTACCTGACCCCCGGGAATTCCGGACCTAGGGGGGGCACAGTGAGAGGTCTATGTTCGATATATTCATTTGTTTGCTGTACTTTTTATTCGCACATATATGTTGAGTTTCAAACTTATACAGCTGCCTGTCAGCATACAGATAGGGCGGATACGTTTTGTAGACACGCACTTGTGTGCCATCAAGGAACGCATCTCTACTGGGTGCATCAGGGTGGTGGCTCATGTGCGGTGCGTTCCGCAGACAATGTCACCATACAATCGGTGGAGTAAGAAATCTAACCCCACAACATTTCCAGAAGGAATGTAGCTGAACATAATTGACCATGCATATATTTGTTGGGATCAATATACAGTTGGGTTATAGCACTTATAAACCGTGCAGGGAACTCAGATACCACCCTTGAAAGCTTTGAATATCATTGAGGATCGTCCCAACCTCGTGTATTTCATTATGCTAGATGACAAAGATGCTCAACCGGGTTGCCTCAGAAAAGCCATACGCGTCAGCGTGACCTTAGCAGCTCTATACTACCTTGGTACCACCCTTTGTAATAGGATCAGAAAGCCTAGCCGTCGTTGTCTTACACGCCCAATTGTGGTGAACGCACGGGAAGATTAGTGGGAGGGATCGGGCGGGTTTTACTTATATTGCTTCAGCTCAATCAGTCACACATTGGCATTGGCGGCCTTTGGAGGAGGTCTAGCAAGCGCCAGACAGCTTTCCAGAGGTATGTATGTGCACACTGTGTCACATTTATTGCACTCACAAGTTTACACGCTAGTATAAAGTGTGGACCCTGAGTCGTTTGGAATGTGTTATGAAGTCTAGAGAGGGGAGTACCCCCCTTCTCTAAATTTCAATGACGATCCTCATCATTTAAAAATTAGACTTGCAGGCTAAGGTCACTTTTGGCAGATGTAACGTAATTGGATATGTTTCTAGGGTCTGTATTTACATCCAAAGAATCTAGACCACCCTAGCTTCTAAATCTAGTTTTAGATTGCTGGTTTCGCCTTATGGGTAGTCACCCAGTACTCTGTATATGTATGATAGTTCCAACGCATCATAGCTCGGGCAAATTGGAGAGTAAATTTGAGTATGGTAGACAAGGCTCAGATACACTTAGCCCGAGTCCAAGTCCTGGGCATAATACCAGTGACTGAGCTGATACATAGTACCGGGAAGTAAAAGGTGGAGGGGTCATGCAGTCACATATGATATCTTATATAATTCCACATGTAAACTCCAAGCGTGGGGAAATATTTTATTCACAGTACTTCTAGAACAGGTCTATTGAGCGATATGAGCATGGCTTACGGAAAGCCACTTCACAATGGTCCAGTGCTTGTTCAAGCAAGCACAGTCCCTAGTCCTTGGGCCAAATCTGTCACGTTCCGACAGACTAATTTAGAACATCCCAATTGTTCTGAATTTATTATAGAAATTCGCCCACTTTCTCACCAAGTTCTTCATACAGGACAAGGATAAGAAGTCAAGAGTTTAGGAACCCTAGTTTCGAAAGCAAAGGAACTTGTGATATTGATTGAACTATAACAAGGGAGAAAGAAAAGAGAACAAGACAACTAGCGCTTCCAGCGAGCATTCGTTCTCCCATATGACGATACCTTTCGCCTTTTGACCTGCGAGCTAGAAGTTTCCCCCGACTCCCCGCTAGGCGTTGAACCACCTTGTTCTGGTTTCTTTCGTGTCGGTCTTTGGCCACCATCCAATGCAATCTCCCATTCTGCTAGCTGAGCGAGATTAGTGGATCGTTCATGAGGCGTCTTGTTCATGTTAGAGAATACAGCTGAGTTATTAGGCGTGCAACTCACATCTCGTGTAGTCAACAACTTGATAAGCTGCAGTAACTCCTCATCTGCGGACACAACACGAGCATAGTCTTCTTCTGACTTTTCAAACGGCCATTCTCCAGCACTTTGTAGCGGCCACCAGTCAGGCCGTAAGCCGGCTCTCGGCCACATTTCGATGGGGTCCACTTGAAAAAATGATAAGACTTTCTCCCATTCTTCTCGAAACTCCTTATGCGAGTTTGCCATCGCATACTGCGCTATGGAGGACACAACCCAGACACAAGGTACCCTAGCATCGCAGATTTATAAATCATTAGTTTGTTTTTCTGCAGGTATTCAAGCAGTGTACTTGCCCTCCTCTGAAACAAGGATCCTCCCTTACTTCTATTGTCTGAATGTTTATTACACGGGCCCAGAACCAATCAAATTGATCTTGTTTATACCACAGGCATTGGGAGTGCAAGCCTTGCTGCCCTAGTAAGGTCGAAACGACTCCAACCAAGCTGACATTTGTAAAGTCTTGGCTTCTTAGACAGTCATGCAAGGAAACCACCACCCCATCTTTGTAAGCAGTAAATGCTCCCATGACGCGCCATCGCCCTAAGGACATGACACTAATTGTTGAGCAAGTGGGGAACTTTCGAAGTCGAAATCATTGTGTGTGAGTACTCACTGTCCTTGTAGACGTGTCCCACCGATCTCTCCATCTCTAATAATTCTTCTTCGCTGTCGGGGAAGCTTCGGTCCGGGCGCCTGAATTCAGACTCAACATTTTTGGAGGCAGTATGTGACATCGTGGACAACTACCAACAGCAAAGAGAAAAAAATGACACCTCACGTGCTCATCAAAGCCTGTCACGTGAGCCAGCTTCTGGCTCAGGGTCCTCGAGTTGACGTGTGTCCGTCAACTTCGAACCATTTTTATTTCCATCCTCATCATGCCGCAACGTATCAAACTTCCCAATCCTATTGATTACATCTATAGAGATAATTCCATACTTCCAGAAAATCACCGCCTGGATACCGAAGAAGAAGCCGATATTGAGGAAGGACAAGGTGCGTGTTTGTGAACATTGGACAAAATTATACTAATCTGTTCTACAGTCCAAGTCAGAGCCTTGAACTACTTCATATTCGAGAAGAATGGGAAGATGGCATTTCCATATTATGGAGTTTCGGATGAGTGGTGGAAAGATGTAGTAGGATTTGGGTTAACGATCGCGTTGACGGGTGATTTTAAATACCATGCATGGGCTGGAGCGTGGGACGACGATTACCTGGGCAAAAATTGGGAAGTAATCATTTTGGGGGATCTCACAGGAATCTCAAAAGAGAAGAGTCCACATTGGCGAGCAGGGTATGTAGTATAAGCTCTTACCAATTCTTGTCAGATTATAACTGTACAACATTTTTATCAGCACCGAGCACATACTATGGCTCGAATCAAATCTCGGTTATAGCTATGCTTTGCTCGAGCCCGTTCCATATTACCACCCAGCCTCCTGGGCCCGTGTCATCGAGTCATGGACTAATGTCAAGCACCCCAGGCGCCGGCAAAACCCTGGCTTCACACCTTTGATGCGCACGGACCCAAGGCCAAAATGGTGGGATGCTGCTGGAGATGTGCAATGGCACGAGTTTGTTGAAGGTCCCAAAACGACTGAGAAGTCTTGGAAGTGGCCGATGATGCCACAAATATATCCGCCGAGAAACCCTGCAAGCAGACTCAATCTACTTTGAATCTGAATAAGCTGCAGCGGCAATCGGACTTGGCAAAGTCCAAAAGCAGCAAAAACGTTACCAAGGCTAGTGAGAAATAAAACATGACGGATGATATACTGATGTATCGCATAGGCTGAGAGCATTGTGGTCAACTCCGACTCTGGCTTGAAGAGTAGGCCAAGCTCATCCAAGCCGCCAGTCGCTTCCGATTTCTTTCACAGAAGGGTGAAGGTGGAAAAAAAGCGCTCAATGGCCTTGGAGACCTTGGACACATCTCATAACGAGAGGGGTCCAACAAAGAGTGCCAGTCGGAAGCGCCGGGCTGCAAGTGGGTCGTCTAATGCTGGCAGAGCTCAGAAGGCGCGCAAGGAAGATCCCATCTACATATCATCAGATTCGGACAAAGGAAGCTCACCTAGGTCGACAAGCTTCAAACACAGGGTCAGCAGCTCGCCTCCACCCAGCGGGATGCCTTCTTCGCCAATCGATGTGGATGCTGACGAATTTTCAGCTTTGTGCGATTGATTTCTGAGAAGCCATGTAGTATGAGAATGTATATAGTATTAACCTGGCCGTATGACTCTAGCTATAATTTTCTCTCACTACTCGCACACAACTTTCAGCTCAATATGCATTATGGTTTAAGTAATCAACTTCCTTCAAGAAGGTGCAAGAGAATTGCAAATTACAGCACGTGAAAATCACGTGCCACGTTGCACGTGTCTTTTTTCAGCACGCGATCACTATCAACTACACGGTGATCTATCAGCAAACTTCCCCAAGTCCGAACTTTAATATCAGTGAGTGCTTAGCGAAGCATGTCTGACACGGTATGCTTACATGGCTTTTTACGACACTCAGGTAAACATGTTGGCGGAAAAAGACGCGGTATGTACATTCCCAGGGTGATAAACTTATCAATTAATAGAGTAGTACTGCTATATCTGTGAGGACGGCGGCCCGGTTGTAGAGTGCGAGTACTGCTCAAAGGTTTGCTGCTACAATATCATTGGTGAAAGAAGGTCTTGTGGAGATGGCGAGATGGAGCCATGCGTCAGCATCCCTGAAAGCATGGTGAAGGGAGGGAGTCAACCCTTTTTGTGCCCGACATGTACTGCACAGAGAGGCATGAGGACTACTGGAGTAAGTGATTGACTTTTCATTTTGCTCAGTTTTGACAATTGCATGGCAGTATTTTATTAACCACGGGGCACGTAGTACGATGCGAGTATCAGTCCGAACCTCCCTCGTGTTGGTAGTTTATCATTTGCACTCTTACAAGGCCATTGCCAAGGCACTTTCTGATCAAGTGCAATCGGCATTAAAAGCATTTCTGGTGTCAGTTGCTTGCCAAACCAGGTTGATTCATCGCGGATTTACAACAGCCGAAGCTGATATCATGTTCAACGAGTGAGTTTTGCATTGTAAGAAGTACCTCATGCTGGGCTGAGACGGAGTTTACCGGTTTTGTGTAGGATTTCCCCCAATGATCCTTTTCACCTTGCTGTAATTTTTTTAACCGAAGGTGATCCTCAAGGAGGCTGGTGGCACACCTCGGCACATGGCCATCAAAAAGACTCAACCGTGTGTGAAGAAGATTTTCTCAGTACGTGCCTAGTAAATCTTGAAGATGTTGCAGAACGGGCCGTTACCGCTCGCATTTTTGGAGTGTCCTGTGGCTACAACTTGAAAGTAAATGGCACGATCAATTCAATTGTCAGATTTCTCGAACGGTAAGTCTTTAATGCAACAGGCTATGTTAATGGCTCAGCAACGATTTCCAGCACGCCTTACCAGTCTTTTGTTACACCAAGCACTAGCTCACTCTTGATGTGCGACTATATCCCCATCTTCCCAGAGATTTTCCTCAATCTTTACTACTTTGGGACCGCACTTGAGCCAGCTCTTTATCGTGTATGGGGCAAGTCCAAAGAAGCAAGGTCGCACACGGGACTCATGCTTTTTACCCGATCACCTGAAAGTGTCGAAATGCAAGTGAAAGCCATCTCCTATGCACCCATCGCCTCTCGCCCGTTGGGAGTCCCGTTACCATTACTACAAACTATCTGCGGGTGCGATAACGATGGAATGAAATGGTCTTTCAAAAAAACATTTGTCAACGGGCTAGAGGCCATATTTATTTACCGTGCCCCATGCTGCCAGGTTGAGTTACAGGTCGGTATATATCCGGGTAACCGTCAAAAATTTGTGCAGCATGAGATGCATTTCGTCGTTGAAAATTGGGATCGTGAAAGTGACTACTTCACCTTCAACGACTCCGATAATGTAAAGATGAAAATTCTTGTAAGCATGTAATTATTAGCTTGACCCGTTCGCATGCTAATTAGTGTTTGAAGCCTCCACGCTTCGATGGAAAACCTAGCTTGGTATGTAGAGATCGACCATGGACAACGGCTGGGATAAATGCCGCCAAGATGGAGGAACAGTTTGCAGAATACATGAACGTCAATACCATGTAATTAATAATTGTGTCATGCCTTTCATCGACTCTTGTTTGTCTCAGATGTGTGCACTTGAGAAAACCCTTCTACCATAAAGATTTGGGGCCAGCATGTCAATCAAAACGCAATCTGTGGTTGAAAGGTGTTGTTCATGTTAAGGCTACTATTTGCTGTGTTATCAAAGTAATGACATTAAATCAACGAAGTACCAGCGGGACAAGTAAACAGGATTGGATGGCGTGCCCATCGAGTACCATTAGGGGAGAAAAACGTAGTTGGTTTAACGAGGCGAGCTGCTAGACAAGTCAAATTCATGAGGACGGGCTCACCATCATGGATTTTCAAGATCGGAACTGTCTTAGGCTCCACATAGAATGAAAGGAACGGATAGCCGAAAATGTTTCTTAAATTCGGAACAATAAGCTATGTACGGTACCATAATCAGATTGCAAACGTTAAGAACATTACTGGTACAAAAAGGCAACAGAGAAGTTACGAGCGAGTCCAAGTGGCTGCTTGTGAAGTTGGTGCTTTATATGATTGGCGACGTGCCCATGTGTGGACTAGAGCTAGAGTAGCACGCCCTTGCATACAACTGAGTTTCAAGTTAGTAGCCAGCAATAGAGCTATCTGTTCACTTACAGTTAAGGCTCATCACAAACCGAGTCGGCATGGTTGGCACTAGTTGTTCCCAGTGAATCAATGGGAAAGTCTGTCAACGGAGCCAACTCAGCTTTCGAAGTCGCCCCTTTAAGTGTGTCAAAAGCCTGCGAAGCAGGTACAGTTACCGAATGAACGCACCACAAAGCTGAGCCTTCTTGGCGCCGTACGGAAGTGGCGGGACTTGAGATCATCGAAATGGGTGTTAGAGAGAATGATATAGAATTATGAAACACTCACGTTTTTCGCGTGGGGCCTTTCCCCCAGTACTTTTGCGAGAACTTTTCATTTGGAGCGGCATGGTTGTGGAGAGAAAACAAGCTGTCAACGCGTTGTCGTGGGGACAAGGAAAAGTGGCGCTCATCACGTGGTGTAACATATCCACAGATATCACGTGAGTTGTTCTGACGTACAGGGTCTACCTGTGACACGGGTTGTATATAAGTGTCACGTGATGCGGCTCGTTTGTTTTTCAACATCCACCATCCTCCCTTCTCCCCTCTTCTCGCTCTTCTCGTCCCCCTCCTTCTACATACTGTTATTGATCTTATCGTGTTTACTCGGCTGTTCGGATTTTTTTGTGTGAACCATGCTGTGTGTATTATAGGCTATGCCTTCTTCGCTCATTCATGGGCAAGACGCCGGTGTTGTTTTCCGCCTTTTCTTGACCCATATTTGTTCTTTCGTTATTGATGATGCTGCATACTGTTGGATGAAGCGTCGACCTGCATCACAGGCAATGCCTATCCCATTGACTCATTCATGAGTGGGGGTCGTAGGGGTCGCTCTCGTCATCATTATTGCATGCTTAATCGTTACCTATCCTACGTGATCGGCTACATGCTGGAGTGCTGCTGGAACCGCTACCGTGTTACAGGCTCTGCCTTGCCAACGAACTCATTCATGAGTGCGGCGCCGGTGTTATTTCTAGCAGTCGCCTCAACATTTGTTGACCATGTTGGTTTAGTTTATTTATTATTTATCTTCAAGTCTTAAACACTATAGGCTTTGCCTGCGTGTGCCCATTCATGGGCCACATGTTCACTCTTTTTTCTTATTTATTGCTTCCTCGGTTTCTATGTTTAAACCTTTCTTTGATCCTGGTATCTCTGCTCAAGGCGACACTACTCGACAGGCCTTGCCTCTCCTACGTGCTCATTCATGAGTGGAGTAGTAGCGTTGCTTATATGATGCATTCGATACCTTGAGGACGCTGCCGCCTTTTACACATCTCCTCTTTTTTATTTGAATCTTGACTCAAACCCCCGTGTTCTAAGCTCGCGCTCTTGCAGATGGGTTTTACCCCTCCTTAGGTACTCATTCATGAGTGAGGATTGAGCTGAATGTTGCGTTGTCTTATTTTGTGCAAATCTAAACTTATATCAAATTTCTGTAGAGCTCTTCAAGTTATGGGCCATCTCTTCTTCCCATACCCTTTCGAGGGTGGAGACATCGGGTAATCTGACCTTACATAGATAACCTTTTGACGCCCATAGAGTTATTCGTCCCTCGTTTACACATAGGCAATGCCTTACCTACAGACTCATTCATGGGTGGTATGTTCTCGAAGTGCTGAATAACACTATGGGCTTCCATGGAAGAGGTGATGTTAATTTTTATTCTCATGCCAGATGACCAACCGTTCAGAAGCATGTTGAAATTACACCTGCTGGCTACCCAGAGTCATCTCCGTCCTTGTACCTGTTCACAGGAGGGTGCAGCTTGATGTGCTATCTAAGTTAACAACGCCACACTTGCCCGTCTCGCAGGCTCAGGTTCGTAAGTTGTTTACTTTCCTTGAACTAACGTAAGAACTCGGTAGGTTAAGTCTTTACACTTGTGAGCGCTAACCCTCAGCATGTAACTGTGCGTGCTTTATGTGCCATACCTGTTGATACGTTTGTTCAGGTATTTATCAGATAACCGTACAATGTGAGACTTGTTCTCTAATTGTGTCCATTACTTGGCTTATGAAAGTTGGCAGGGAATCTTGCGATTACCTGTGTTGTTCTGTCATCACCTTGCTAACCCAATGCTTGTTTCCAAGCGATAACCCCATGTATGTGCAACTGTTACTCGTTTGATCACAGCAGTCAATGGCTTGTCACAGGTTATGCTAGCAGACCGTTTCGGGGCTGGCTTCACTCTGTACATGCGATTGACACGCTATCATCATACGGTTAACATAACTTTTGCATGGGCTATAATAATCATCTAGTAGTTATTTGTTCAATTCTTGTTTTTTCCACTTTCACACGCAATTACAATGCTCCTCATAAGATAACTATTAGTCTCAGTCACATACAAATACCATTCAGTTCCATATAATATTCTGTGTGGCGCGGTGTGGAGAACCCAACTAATGGGTGGAATTCCGTAAGGACTTTAGAACGTTTGAAACATTCTAAAGTTGAGTTTGAATTCATAGACCACCTCGGATGCATTTTGCACCGTGGAATCATGTATGAAATCGCTTCGGAAACATATTTGGAATGTGCGGAGGGGGTGTCCCAAAGGTCCAGAACGGCAGTTTGGAAGGGGGGAGACCCCCCCCTTCTAAACTTTGGAACGCATGGTTAGATTTAGAAGAGGTTAAGATCTACCCAATGAGATAAGATAAGCAGATTCTTAGCCAAATTAGGCCACCAGTGCTTCGCCACCAGTGCATATATTCCAATCGGAATTTGATTATTTATTTAGTACTGGGTATGTGTACGATAGTTCCAATGCACCATAGTTCAGGTGAACTCAAGTAAATGAATTAAATTGTGGTACATAATGCTTGTGTACAATTAGCCTGGTCCGTTATAAAAAACTATACATATCCAAGTTAGGAGATAGGGGTGGGGTCAATAAAAGACTATAAATTCAAAGAGGATCAAGTCCTCATCGTCATTGTCCATTCAACTGATACATAAAGCTGGCAAGCAGAAGGTAGAAGTGTTACGCAGTCACACGTCATATTTTATACGATCCCACACGCAGACTCCGAGCGGGAAGGAATATAAATTCATTCACACAATTATTTCTAGAAAAGGTCTATTGAGCAACATGACCATAGCTTACGGAAAGTCACTTTAGAACGGTCCAGTGCTGGTCCAAGCCAGTACAGCCTCCCGTCCTCGGGCCGAATCCATCCCGTCCCGACGGACCAATTTAGAACACGCCGACTGTTCTAAATTTCTTACGGAATTCCACCCAATATTGAACCCTATTGATGTAGACAAGCTAAGATGTAGGACTTTGCTTTGTATTTATCTTCGGTAGTCACTTGTAGTGGCCACGAGTCTTGTCTTACGACAAACATGGATCCACCATTCGATGCACTACATTGTGTTTTGCAAGTTAGATGATGAGGCGCTTGGGATAGAACAGGAAGAAAACCAACTCCTTACAGATTCGGCCACTTACTACGCCATCCAGAACATTCAATACATGGCAACTCCCGTTGAAACTCAGCTAACGATTTATCTCCACCAGCTTGGGCACTTTAGTAGTGCTGTCTCAATTGTCAACAAGGCATTGATCGTAGGTATTGGGCACGCCACTGTTGTGCTATATACAATATGGGTCATAAACTAGTGGGGGACAGCAAGATATCCAGTACATACAAAGGCAGTCGCAATTTTATATTATTGGCGAATGGCAGGTGCAGATACGTATATAAACACAAAGACAATTGCATCAAGGACAAGTAAAAACGCAAATCAAGACTGAATGTAACATCTGAGTCCGCTACAGCGTTGGGGTACGTATGGATATAAACGAGTTGTTTGTGCATATAAGCAAATTGTTTGTACATGTGACTGTGGTCTTGGATGGTCTGGGATAGAAAAATTACCCCCGTGCCGTCAGATGTATAGAATCCGGCAATGAATATAAGAGATGAGAAATCTCGAAAATCTGCGGCTGAATGGAACTCATATTTGACTGTGGCTATTGATGACGTTTCCTTTAGCTCATACATGTACCACATGATATCAGCTATATAATCAGCCACCTTTCTCACAAATCGCAAAAAGTCTGTGATTATATTCATGAAAAAAGGTGTTTTCCCCTTTTCCTGTTCCACATTTTGTTCGATCGTGCAAAGAATTATAATTAATATGATATGCTACACTGGGAGAATCACGTGGTGATGCATCTGTAAAATAAGGAACAATGGCTCCATAAACGCCGCTAATCCTAATCAGTGTTCCAGCCATAGAGCTCTGTGAAAGGTTCCATGTCTGCCGACATCCTTGGCAGGTAGCTTTGACATTGACGTTACTGAGTTTCATCCCGGGAACGCCATCATGAACAACCTTCCATATTTTGCGACCACGATTTGTGAGACCTTCGCCGTTCTGAGCTAAGGATTGGGGTTCACAGGAGCATACTTGAAGTACGCTTGGCAGTGGGCGCCCCAAAGGACGACTTTGGAAGGGGGCATACAGCCAGAGCTCTGTCGAACGTCCAGGAGCGATACACAGCAAATTGGAATGAACACATGCGACGCTATCACGTAGCCATGTTTGACGAATAAGGCCAGCCAAATCCTTCGATGGTTCAGCCATGATCTGTGTGATCTTGCTGAGTAATACAAACATGTAGGCCGGCGACAGCTTCCTATTTAAGCACCCAATCACAATCGGGGGCCTCCTTTGACTGTTTAACATCAGAAAGATAATGTTAAGTGCTCCAGTTTCCTTCATACTTCTTAAGCTACTAACCCAATGGTCCATTTCTCTAACGCCTCCACAAGCCTTGGTTTGTATAAGGGATATCCGCAGGCAAGAAAAAGAATTAAAGTTGAACCAGCTGAATCAAAAATTCCTTGGACAGGGTGAAGGGTTTGACGCAGAAGCTATATGGACTCATTAGCTAAGATGCAACCGTTTTTGTAGCCATAAGTAAATTACCTCTGCAGGTTCAAGACTTTGAAGATTGTTCAATTGATAACCTTGGTCCCCAGTCAGTCCGTGTGTTACATATACAGCCACAAATTGGTAGGTGCCCGGTTCCCAGTGCCTGTTTATGAGAATCGCTAAATGGCTTTGTCAATGAATGAACATAGTCGAACTCACAGATCTCTAAAAGCATGAGATTTCTCATCAACATGCTGCAGCTTGATCGGTTCAATGTAGCACTGGCCAGCGTAGTTTTATTCTGAGTTTTCTCTTCATTCTCAGTACAATTGAACTTACTTCCCATCCTAACTGCTTCCAGCGACTTGATGTCAATTTGATGAGATGCTTGGTTGGCGGCCAAAAGGACTCTATGTAGTAAACAACCATAGCCATGCGAGGCCATTGGGTCTGACGTAACTCTACACTTTCCCTTTTTTTCTCTTCATCTCAGTACAATTGAACTTACTTCCCATCCTAACTGCTTCCAGCGACTTGATGTCAATTTGATGAGATGCTTGGTTGGCGGCCAAAAGGACTCTATGTAGTAAACAACCATAGCCATGCGAGGCCATTGGGTCTGACGTAACTCTACACTTTCCCTTGCAATAGGCCGCACATAATGCTGTTCACAACATAGATGTTTACTGTATTAAAGTGTGTATAGATAAGACAAGCGCACCGGATAGAAACCCCTTGTCTTGTGGTCCCAGCAATTAGGACATACAAAGCTTTGAATCGCCTCTGGCAGTGGGACATCAGATCCCTGCCGTTGAGCTGGTTGAAGGCTAGGCACGCCTCATGATGAGGGAAGGGGTCTTCTGATTGTGTACTTGGCACAATTGCATTAATCTCCGTTGCTTGAAACCTGCGGTAACAGTATCCTGCACTGCACATTGTGCAGTGTGCAAGATAATCGGAAATGCCGCATCCACAAAGAGCAGAGTTTGCCCAAGTAGGGATTCTCTTTATCTGTGCGACTTGTGGGCAAATCATTTTCAAGAAGCTGTAGCCAACTTGTCACTGGTGAGATCAATTGCTTTTGCTTGTACTTACGTCGCACCACATGTCATCATCCGAGATATCCAATCCCGGCTCCCGCATCTGTCCAGAGCTCTATGTCGTCACAAGCCAGGTCAATCAGTGTGTGTAAGAAGGCTTTGTATGATGTGAAAATTGAAAGCTCTTACTCGATCAATTTCTTGGAGGATATCACCAAGAACGTCATCAACATCACCCTGTAGCTGGAGATCAATGTGCTCATTCTGTCCGTCGAGGGGAGCTGAATCAATGTAGATCACAGCCCCACTACCATCTCGTATTGAAGCGGCCAGCTCTCGTGTGCGCTCAAGCAAGTCCATATCCTTTGATTGCTTCCCGATGATCAAAAAGACCTTACTAGCGTTGTGGAACTGTGCAACGTGAGCCAGATCTACGCCAGGAAGCTCGGCGGGAAGTTTAGACTTGCGCTGCGTACGTGTTTTTTTCGCTTGTCATGCGATGGGCTCCAATCTTGCCCCTCAACGTACTCATCACTCTGGTCCGAGTCTTCGCTGATCGGCATCTCGGGTAGGCCAAACGATAGGCTTATATGCATTGAACTGCAGGTCGCAGCCAATAGACAGCCATATTGCCTCTACGACGTCTGAGGTTTACTATGCCATGTATGTTAAAACAGATAGAGGCATGGTTTGAACGACAAAAGCTTCTACTGACCACGCTTGCTACAGACCTCACATAGTATTGGCAAATTAGAACGCATGTCATTATCCAGAGCGGCACATTCCTCCTCCGTCAAGCCATTGCAATTGGAGCTGATGCAACGCAAAAGTCGATTATCACCATAGAGAGCAATTGTCAAGTTGGCAAGATGTGAGTGCTTGGATTCGATTCCGTCGATGCTAGTAGTCAAGAACTTGGTTAACTGACCCTCCTTACAGAGACGATTCAGGAAGTCAATGAGTTTGCAGGATCCTGCTTGGCGAGCCAACAATCGGCGCTCGAGCATCAGTTGGTTGTACGTACACAGCAAGTTGGATGACTGCCCATCCAGAGCCTGCCACGTAGCTTCTGCTATAACTGAACGCATGGGCTTCTGACGTGTCTCAGCACCTTGTGTCACAGAAACCACTCTGTCAAGTGACTTGAATTAATGGGCTTAAATCGTCAGTAAATATGTGTGAGCGATTGACACACAATCTCACCAGGAGGCCAGTTCCCGCATATGCGGCCTCATTAGCCAAGACTAATATTTTTTTGTACAGGCTATGCCAGCAATGATATCGGCAAATCTGCCAGGTGATTTATAGGATTAATGTCGCACACAGTTACTACTAAGCGAAGATGAGGTGATTAGCTTTGGGGAAGCCTCAGAAGTAGTTGGTTGAGACATGTTGCAAGAGTCACGGTGGATAGAAAAAACGTGTGCGTCACGTGAGACGTGTTTTTGACTTGACACTTGGCCATCATGAATTTGCATTGGCTGATCTGTCACGTGCCAGCGGGTGGCAGACCCTATGTTGAAGTGCAATCTTCACGTTTGACTACACTTTTCCAAGGATAACATGACCAAGGCCAAGAAGATAAAGGTTATGCACAAGACTCCTTTGTGGGCCAAAGCTATTACCCCAGACCTTTTTAAAGGCTTAAATATTCACTCTGATGGCTCAGAGCTTATCACCCGCAATCGCCCTGCGCCTAATGGGTCTTCTCATGAGCTTAAGCAAAAGCTGGATCGTGAGACCCTTCGAAAAGCTGAACATGATATGGAGAGATCGCTTCTGAAAGAAATCTCTCGGGCTATAGATAATCAAAGTGAGCGCATATCATTAGCTGTACATTCATCTGTAATAGATTGAGGTCTTACATCGTGATCCAATTATTCAGTCACTATACCATTCTGTGTATCAGAATTTGAAAATGCAAGAGAAAAGGGCATCCCATTGAATAAGCTGGAACCTTTTGGTACTTTGACAAGCCATCCAGTCCGCTTGACAGTCGACAAGGGCCCGGTAGTAGTTTACTGATCGATCTGGAATACCAATACTTTGGTACTTTCCAAGGTTTATTGGGCAGGCCTTCAGGTATGTGCACAAGGCTGAAAAACAGATCATCGCATGAGCTGTAACTTTGTTAGGCAAACCTGCTACAGAGGACCTCGGAACTAGCTCATGTATACCGACCGCCTAAGGAGCTTACTGGCGACCGTAGAGGAGGGTTGAAAAATGAGGCAGAAACGAAAAATACATGGGCAGCACACAGGCCGCATAACCCGATCACAGGCCAATAAGCAACAAGCGACCTTGACTAATCTTGAATACCAAGATCAAGATGTGCAAGCAGAAGTGGGCCAATGGATCGATGCACTCAAGAAATAGAAGTACCAAAAATTGACGGTAGTTTAGCATCGGTCAGCAAATATCAAGAGGATGATGGTGAAGTTCGCATTATTTCACAAGGCTCCATCAATTTAGACCAACAAACCTACAATGAGATCGGACATCCGCCTTCACTCAGTTTGAAGCCGAGCTACAAAGTTGCCCCCCTTTCGCATACTATCTTTCGCCAGGTTGGTGTCAGACTGGAATGCAGAACGTGAGTCAAGGAACCCATCTCAAGTGCAAATAATACAGCTGACGAATGATAGGTCCGGCCAATCCAATGTCGAAAGCACTTTCGAGAAGCTCTTAAAGATGGTCCGAAAAGAGATGGTGAATCTGCTTGAAGCCAAACGACTCTTGGACAAAAAGCTGGAGAAGCTTACCAACATTATTCACCCTTCGCTAAGTGAAAGCATGCACAAACTTAGAAATCACATGTCTGCAGTCGAAGGGCCTACACAAGTCTCCATACAGAATGGATGGACAAGCATTTTCCCTTGTTACGGGATTGCTGTTAATCGTGTTACTGGAATACACCGAGACCAGAGGGGCATCAGAGGGGGACTCGACATTATAGGGGTTTTAGGCAGTTTCACTGAAGGGGCGATTTGGATCTTCCGGATTTAAACCTGCGGCTTGAGTGGAAACCAGGATGTCTTGGAGCATTCGATGGCTATGATTTTCGTCATAGAGTGCTTGCTTGGAGTGGCGGTTCTCGTAACATTGATTTCCTTCTGCCAAAAGGCAACGTGGGATTGTCTTGGCCTGGAACTGCTGTAAGTCGCCCGAGCATCGTCATGTGCCAGGCTCAGCTAGCAAAACTCAAAGACCACGCCGTAAGCAATTGACTGAGCTGACTCGCTCTAAGAAGGGTTGTAAAAGCTCAAGAGGGGTGACATTAGAAACATTGTTTAAGGATATGAGATAAAATGTACTGCACTGATAAATGACAATCTCATGTTTGCATACTAACTATCAATATCTGATACCGTCCTCACTAAACATATGATATCATGGGGTTGGCTTACCCGTTGACAAGAGTTGGTCCTTATCCGACGGACCATTGATCGAGAGATATGGAACTTCTAAATTGCTCTCACTTACAGCTAGTCACCCACTCTTATGTTGTTCAGTACAAAACTGATCGAGGCCATACAAACATGTGGTGCTTGGGGAGTTCAAGAAGAAAGAAGCTGAGATAGAAGAGGAAGCAAAAGTGGTATCACACAAGCGAATCTCTTTTAGTTGAGATAGGTAAGAAATTATGTACATGTAGACTTGAGCTTGACGGTGAGGAGACAATATTATAGACAGCATGCAGACACCGGATAACATCAGTTTAGCTTCCATGAGTCTATAACCAGTCTCTGGAAGGGCTGAAAGGCTCATCAAACGTACTCAAGAATGCGGTTATGATACACAAGAGGTCAAGAACATGTGATAAATTGGCCCATGGTACATTTACTGAGCAAAAATGGCTTGTCAAAATGGCATGGTTACCGCTGCAAGCTTTGGCAGTTCTCATGATATTCCAAGCACTTAAACCTTGTTGTTGGGAAAATCTCACGATACCCTGGATTTACTTGAACCTATCATCAAATTTCAAACTCATTATCGCACACGGAAAATAAAAGGAACCAACAAAGAAAGACTATCACCATGTAAAACATACAGAGTTAGAGCTCTCCCAAAGCTTAGAGCTGCCTTGCAAACTGTCTTGCAAGGCTGAAAGTACATGATGTATCAACATGGTTGTTTTGTCTCCAAATATAGCATATATGACTAATCAGCATGATATAATACACTTTGACTTATGTCATGACAAAGTAGCGACCCAATTTGAACAGGTTGTGACAGTGTCATCACATCCCTGACTGGCCAGATGTTGGAGCGTCACGTGAGAAGTACACGTATTCACGCAACCACCTTCATAATGTCCACTCCTGTACCCAAGCTTTTGGAGAAAATATACGACTCGTTTCCGATACGATCAGAGAAGTTTCGGCTTGATACAGAGTCAAAAAAGAAAAAGGGGAAAACTCAAGGTATTCATGTCAAAATTAAAATGAACAACTACCCATTCTGAGATAGCGTGCTTGATTTAATGATCTTGTTTCTAGTGAGAGTTCGCTCTTCATGGGTTTCTTTATGAGAGATGGCAAATATGTCTATCCGGAATACAACGTTTGCACATCCAAGTGGTGGAAGGGTGTGGTAGCGTACGGGTACACTGCTGCGTTGACAGGGAACTTCAAATATCTGGTCTGGAGTGGGGAGATAGATGTGGACTACGAAGAGAAACATATTGAAGTGGTAGCTATACATAACATTATAGGTTTGCAAAAAGAGGCGAATAAACATTGGCGTGATGGGTGCGTACACAACATAATTCTTTCTTTCAACTAATGTTTTGCACAAAGCTTGGAAGAGATCCTGTGGCTAGAGACCAAAGCAGGGTACAGCTATGCTTTAATGGAACCAGAGGAGTGGTACGATCACACTAAATGGGAGGCGGTCATTTGCTCGTGGCAAAATCTGCCAAGCGGCCTGAGTCAAGCTGATCCAACCTTTACTCGTCTGTCTCCAGAAGATCAGCGTCCCACCTGGTTTTCGGATGCAGAAGGTTTAAAGGCCTGGAAGTTTCTTGTCGACTCCCATAAAAAAGATATTGCCGGTGCGAAGAAGGGAGCTGGCGTTAAGGCGAAGGAAGCAAAGGGAAGGAAGGGAAGGCTAAATCGTCGGGTAAGGAGGCCAAAGAAGCAAAGATCAAAAGCAAGGATGCAATAGACGCCTCGGACATGCCAAGGCTCTCATCCGGTACCTCGCGATCTCCAAGCAGATCTTCGACAGTTGCTGGCAGCAAGCGGAAGCGTAACCCTAGCTTAGGTACACGAGAGGGCCTGCGATCGAGGAGGACCCGATTGTCGTATGCCGAAAACTCCGAAGGTTCAGAAAAAAACTCTGAAGATACCGAGGAAGACTCTGGCAAGGATGGTGAAGGGAGCCTTGATCGGCAAGCTGCCTCCCCCAGAAATTCCGACTCTCACCATCCTGGCTCCAAAGGCTTCGATCCCAAAGTCTCTAGCTCCGAGGGCTCTGGTTCTGAGGACTCTGGTTCCGAGGACTAGTTCGAAGGCCCCCGTCTCCGACAACTCCCATTCTAAGGACTCTACATCTGAGGCTCTGGTTCCGAGGACTCTGGTTCCGAGGACTCTGGTTCCAAGGACTCTGGTTCCGAGGACTCTGGTTCCGAAGACTCTGGTTCCGAAGACTCTGGTTCCGAGGGACTCTAGTTCCGAGGACTCCAGCTCCGAGGACTCTAAATCTAAGAACTCCGACTCAGAGGACTCTGGTTCTCAGAGCTCGAGTTCTGATGATGTGGTGTTGGAATCATCTTGAAAGGCAAGCAGCAGCCTAAGAAAAAGTTGTGAAGACTGTTCGAATTGTACCAAGTGCGAAGAATGTTTCAACAGAGTCTAAGGTACGTCGATGGGATGTTTGATTATAAGTGCAAATCATGGATTCTATGTTAGGGAAAGTCCCAATCGTCTCCCAGTCCAATCGTTATCGATAGCTCAGACTGTGATATGGAAATAGGTACGTAGACCATTTAGACCATTAGTACAAGCTGTCCTATTCTCATTGTGATGTATGTATCTTCTAGCACCCAATAACACACCACAGGACAAGCAAAAGGTGGGTTGCACTGAGAACGAGAACAAAGGTCGGTCATAGGTGGGTCGACTGCTCTAGACCATCAGAAATGGAACATATTTATATAAAATTGTGATGATGCAGACAAACCATTGGACGCCGGCAAAGATATTCATGGCTCCATTAATATCTCATCTGGTAAGCTTATAGATTACCCAAGGCACACAAACAACAGATAGTTAATATGGTCATATATGCGACTATGACTCCTCCCAAGCAGATCCCGTCGCCCCTCCGGTCTTTGTGGTAGCTCCTAAGCCAGTCCGCTCCATCCCATCCATAAACCAAACTTCCCCTGGTTCCGCCCCTCACAATATCATCCCCTGCCCCGGCGGCCGAGCCTGCATGCATATCAGCCACCGTGGGTCATCCTTCCACTTGCCCTACAGACACCCTAGTTGTCCGCTCCTCATCATCTCCTCGCCGTGCTGTGGCATCTTCTCCTCGCCGTGCTGTGGCATCTTCTCCTCTCCGAGCTGTGGCATCTTCCTCTCGCCGTGCCATGACATCTTCTCCTCGTCATGCTGTGACATCTTCTCGTCGTGCTGTGGCACCTTCCAATCCTCGTTCAGTTGTGGTACCTGATGGCTCGGACGCTAAAATGATTACCGCTGGCCAGTCATCTGTTGCGCTGGATGCCACCCGTGCTGCTGTTTCAACAACTTCCAAAGTGGCTGGAAATTCTCCCTCCACCGCACCTGATCCAGACGAGGATGAATTTGATCTGGATAATCAGTGTTCATCCCGATACAAGCAGCGTTCTGTGACCCAATGAACGGGATCCAGAGAGAACGATTAGCCCCCTTTTGCATGTTTTTACATTCCAATTTGCTGTTGGCCAAATATATATTTCTTTGTTTTGCTATCGAGACAAATATAAAGAACCCAGTGTGAGACAAGGAGCTAAATTAGCTTTGAGTAAAAGCACTTGATACACGGGTAGCGATGGTGAAACACCTCTATGAACCGTTTGGTACAACAGTAAGTGACCTCTCGTAATTACGAAGACAATCAGTACTCGTCAGAGAAATCCGAGAGTTATTGACAGTCAGTTGCAGCTAGCTGGAATCGCAAAAATTATGGAAACCATATTGGGTGACCACAGCTGGCTGTCACAAAAAAGGTCGAGTGTGTTTTCTTATCTACAAAACCTGAATCACCCACCACTTTTGCTAAAACCAGCCCACGGCTAGCTAAAAGATGCCTGTTGGTGGGGGAGGGGCTTGTTCCCGGGGTTCTAATTGATCATTTGATCTAAAAACAGTGTTTGTAGGTTAAATGCACAAGTTCATAATGGATTGAATTGACAATACTATATGCTGAAAGAAAGGCAAGCTACACAGCGAACGATTATCTCATGGGAAAAGTACTAGTAGTCTACAAATGAAAATAACTGTTAGAAATTATACATGCAGCTCACATAGTAACTGACGATTTTGAAAGACAATGGGTACGTTTTCCGTAAGGACTTTAGAACGCTTGGGGCGTTCTAAAGTCGAATTTGGATTTGTGGACCACCTCGGATGCATTTCGCACCGTGGAATCGTGTGTGAAATTGCCTCGGAAACGGTTTTGGGAGCGCGAGGAGGGGGGTCCTAAAGGTTTAGAACGATGATTTGGAAGGGGGGGTCGACCCCCCCTTCTAAACTTTAGAACGTACCATCGAGTTTTAGAACAGACCACAATCTTCTGACAAGATAAGATTGCCTGATTGTTGGCCAATTAGGCCATCAGTGTTTCGGCGTTACTGCATATATTTGTATCATAATTACATTATTTACACAGCGCTGTAGATATGTATGATAGATTCGACGCAACATGACTCGAATGAATTGGAACAATGTTCCATAACTAGTGTAAGATACTTGTAGAATAAAAGTAATCTGTCAAAGCACTTTACATATCCAAGGGTTGATAAGCATTGCGCGCCCCTATTCCCAGCGTCCTGCACCATTCCGCCATATCACACTAGTTTCACCACACACGCTGCATACGCTAAGCTAAACTAAGCTACACAGACAAATTCAAGCAGAAGAAAATGATATTTTATTTACACAATTATTCTATGATAAGTCTATCAAGAAACATGCCCATGGCTTACGGAAAGCCACTTTAGAACGACCCGGTGCTGGTTCAAGCCAGCACAGCCTCCCATCCTCGGACCGAATCCGTCCCGTCCCGACGGACCGATTTAGAACACCCCGATAGTTCTAAATTCTTTACAGAAACGTACCCAATGGGTGACTACCCGTAAGCCAAAATCTAGGATCTGGAACAATAGATACGTTGGGTGTTTGGATGCAGATACAGGCCCTGGATACGAAATGAAATTCGGTTGCATCCGGTGGAATTGGCCCTGCGGAGCATTTCTCATATCAGTCACGTAGATCAGCATGGAGGTCTAGAGAGAGGGAGCACCTCGCTCTCTAACTCTACAACATGTTGGAAATACAGGGTCCAATTATCGTGTACATACACAGCTTTGCGAAAGACAATAAATGTGCCTCAGCTGGCGCATATATAGCCTCAAAACCCGTCTAAGGCCCAATATGCCTCTTCTGGGGGTGGCCGACGCATCACAAATAGAAACTAGCTCAATATAAACACAGGCCGCTCGATTGCCGCTGTCCCGGCCACACAGCCCCTTGCATTTGCATGCAAGTCAAGCACATGAACAATTGCTGCATGGGCAGTGGTCCAAGTCATATAAGTTGTCATTAAAATCAAATAATACAGGAAACAAGATTCACCAGCAGTTACCCAGCGCGGGTCTTCCTTCTTGGCGCATGCTTGCAGTATGTTCTTGCAACCCCGAAAACTGAGCTTGAAATTTGCCAAAAAGTTTTCAAGGGACATTAACATATAAGTAGGGGTAAGGATAATGTCAAGCATCTTGTACTTACACTTGTTTCACACTACTATTACTTATATGTCCCCAAAATCTAAAAGTCTCACCCTCTCCCAGGCGGAGGGGAAAATGCTCTTGGTTCAGCTGCAGGAAGGCCCCACGTACCGCTCGTTGCACAGCTGAGACAGACAATACCCTACTGGATGTGGATGAACTGGTCTCGGCATCATTCAAGCAAGGTATGCTTTCGTTTTTGCTTGGTGTCTTACGCTAAGCTATTTCAAGTAGTTCAATTTGCAAACGAGGACGTTGTTGAATATATGGCAGAGATTAATGCCTCAGGGATAGAGGACAGCTACGAAGGCAACGGCGATGGCGCTGGAAGCGGTCTGAAGGAAGGGACAAAGATGCCAATGGATGATGAGATGGCTGGCAACCGTAAGACCACCAAACGTTGGGGCCGTGCTAGCGGCTCTAACATTTACTCAAAGCCACAGGAACAGATCATCATTGGAGGGGTCAAGAATTATCGCCCGTGTGGGGAGGGGTTGGCGCAAGGTTGGCATACATTACAACTGCAGTTCCCAAGAAGCACCAACAACTGGGAGTGTATCAAAGATAAGTACAATTGTAGGTGGTTTATTTGTATCTATCACGACCCAATTCTAAGTAATACACATACGATTTCAGATGGCAAAAAGAAGGAAACCAACCAACAACGGAGAAGGTTCCAAGATCCACGATGCTGTCCTTCAGCTCGAAGCAGAGCGCCTTGCTCAGGAAGAAACCGTTGACCTTGACGATGGGGAGTGGTTGGACTCTGACAAAGCTTTGGAGCCTTGCATGAAGTCCGAGTCCGACGCTATCGTCACCCCGCTCCCCCTCCTTTTGTTCGTTCCAAACCCAATAGTTCGAAATCGAAAGGCAGGGCTCGCGAGCCCGACATGATCATAATCGATTTGACAGATGAAAACGCAGCTCCCCTTCCAATCATTTGTGCCGGCTAAGCGAAAGGCGAGTTTGAGTGCGACAGCCAAGGAAAGTGTGATGGCCGAGTTGGGGATAACTTACTACGCTGCCAAGGCCGTGCAACTAAGCAAAGTTGAGTCGACTGCCGGTCGCTGCTGGGATGTACAAACCACACTTGACCATATTTGTGCCACACTTTGGCCGCAATTGCACAATCGAACAACTCAAGAAGGGGTGGATCAACGCCAAGGAGTAATGCCGCCGACTGGAGCACCAGGCCGACAACGTTGTTATGACCATGTCGATTTACAGGATCGCTATCCCTAAAGATGTGGGTGGGTGGTCAGCGGTGTGTTTTCCTAGTTTGCGGACAGGCTAGTGTACTTGCCTGGGCATTGTTCCTTGGCCACAGGCAAGCACACTACCCCACCTGCTCACCTCCATTGGCGCTTGAACCGGGGTGGACTCTATTGACTTAACACTTGTGACTAAGCAATTCCCACACCCATGTTACTGTTAGTTAATAATTGCCGCTGCTGGGTGTCAGTGGTTTGTTGTTCCCTGTTGTTATCTGATGCTTTTTGTTATTGTTTGCTGCTGTTGCTGTGGCTTGACTGGCACCCAGGGTGGCCCGCGGATTGTCTAGGGTTGACTTGATTGATTGAAATAACCCTAAGGCACACAAGAGACTGGTGAGCTCGAACATAGCTTTCTTTTTCCCTTTCACCCCAGCCTGACTTGTTTGCGCTGCTGGCAAGAGAACAAAGAAAGACTCACTTGATTATTCTGCCTTTACACACTCATCTTGTACCACTATGTCTTCACACTTTTCGTCTCCCGATTCCAGCGAGCCTGAGGAATCCTTCGAGGTTGACCTAAGGAAAGATGTGGATAAGAACCTGCCAGCGATCAAGCTTGTTACGCTGAGAGAATGGTTAGCAATATGGCTGCGCTTGGACCGTGAATCAACACCTCAGCTCCGAGATGCCTTTTGCCTATGCAGTCACTTCTATGATCCTGAGTCAAGAAGTTTACGTCGTGCTCAGATCACCTTCAATGACTGTCGTCCCCTGAACAATGTGACCATTCATCAACTTGCGGATGTCGACTCAGCGGTTGGTGTTGCCCCGCGGGTCATACCTTTGATTCAATCGCCAACATTGAAAACTGTCAAGTACTACATGATGCGAAGCATGTCACACACATTAACTTCCGATCTTCACATTGGGACACTGGATCTTCCGCTAGGCGGCGATATTACAAAGGTTAGCACATCTCATGAACATTGATGGTCAAGGATATGACTGACAATTTTCTATCCCAGCCTATGTACATTCATAAGGTACCCAACATCCAATTCTTAGATCTAGGCAATAATGGAATGTTCAGGATCCATTTCCCACTTTTGGGAACTACTGGGATCGACATGTACCTGAGCGACTCCCAAATGGCTCAACTCTACGACTTAGTCTTCCATCCAGCAGCTTTACAGACCCTTCCAGAGGATCTAGTACGAGAATGGCCCGGCAGCTATGAGGATGAGAGGTTCAGAAGTCAGAACCACAAATCCAAACGCAAGGAGTACCAAAGCCAGGGGGGTGGGGCTCAAGACATGCGTGGTGGCACAACACAACAAACTGGTCGAGATGTCCATGTTGAATACCTGCAAGGATGGTTGGACCGTGCAAGGGAGATCATTCACGGGGCTGAGGAGCTGCGCTGGGCTAGGTACTTTTTTCTGTTGTACGAGCTCAGGGGAGTGAAGAACCGGGAAGGCAGTGTACATCCACCTCCAGAAATTCCTCCGGTGAATATTCCTGATAATTTTATGGACGGAAATGAAGGTGTGAACACACAGCCGATGGAGTGTAACCTTTATTCTGACAACGGTTACATGGTTTCTAGATGTTGAAGTAGAGGTCGACCCAGAGAGCCCCAGGGTGAAAGCTGTTGAAAGTGTTCTCAGCCACTTTGATACCACGTTATTTATGCCTGGCATGTGGTTCATTGATATTGCCACCCGCGTCACTATTTCGCCAAACCCTGACAATCCATCAGAGTGCACCTTTGCAGATGCGGATATGCATTCCCTCCTTTTCCAACACTACACAGGCTTACCATTTGCAAGGTGTGAAGAACTTGTCAATGGGCGAGGGAACCACTATCAAAAGGACGAAGTTGCCCACTTGAACGTTCTTGCCGGCGGTCGCTTGACCATTCCTGATTGGCGGCGAAACGACTGTGGCATAACGTATGCGCAGATATACACCACTGACAAAAGCAACACATACAACATTGCACTTGCTCAGAATGCACAACGAACCAGCGCTATACGGATGCTTGAGTCGTGGGACCAAGAGCTCACTATGCATATCAATGGATTAATGTCCACCTTTGAAAATTCAGCTCACAACCACGGCGTAGCCTTGCGTATTGAGACTCGTGTAGAGTATCAAAACTATCCCACTTGTCATTTAAGAGTACCAGATGAGTTGCTCCGGAGGTGCGTGTATGTGTTAGACCGGGATGTATTCTGGTGAGCAAATGTTCTTATTATCTCCATTGAAGATATGCTCAATTGAGATAGGACATGGAAACGTTATCGCCTTATGTCAATGAGAAGTGTCATGTGCCAATGGATGGCTGCTCGAAGCACGTTTACTCTGAACCGACTCCAGAGGCTGGCACGCTACTCATCATCATGGAATACATGATGAATGCACTTGTCAATCGTCCGGCCTCTGGAGGTACCTGGGATCAGGTTCACAATGTAGCATGCGTTCATAAGATGAAGGGCAGAAAACTTGTTCCAACACGAAAGCTAGGCGCACTGTTTCTTCCCACGATTCGCTTCAAGAAAAACCAGCAACCACGTGTTAGTTGTAACCGAGTTCTCAACAAAGCAACCATTCTTTACTTGCTGGGTGCTCGAGGCCAATCAATCACTGATACCATGGCTTTTGATAAAATCATTGGAGCCAATCTTCAAAAGCGACCACGCGATGAAGATCCTCGGCCCTGGGAAAATGCGGGTGTCCAAAATGCCAGCGCGGTTCCCATATCAAACAAGCAACGTTTGGTCACGATTCGGAGTACACACGATGTGGCAAACCCAATACCTGGTCCCGACTATGTGCAAGACCAAGAACAGTACTCGTCTGAAGAAGACGATCCAGAAGAGCGAGAGAGTGCTGCACCTCTTAAGCAGCAGCTCTGGAACGTGATCTGCAACTATCCGATCCAGATAATGAACAAGGCTCCTAACCGCTCTCAACCACGTGAATCATGGTGCCGGCTTGGCAAAGACGAACTTGTGGCGGTAACACATGATTTCTTCACCAGCATGGAGAATCTCACAAGGGCATTCGAGTCATACTATCTTTTCCCTGCTGATGCCAACAAGTGGAATACCACCGTGGCTCACCTATTTCCATTGATCGAGGGCAACGTTGCAAATCTTGAAAAGCGACAAGGAGTTTCAAACTTGGGAGTGGTGGTGGAACTCTGTACAATGCAGATAGGGCTTTCTGAACCACAACGAGCTCAACTAGTTAAAGACGCTAGGCAATATGTCTCAGAAAATTGGGCTTGGTTGCCTTTGGGAACAGGCAAGAATCACTTGTGGTCGACTGGTGTCAGTAATGTACCCAAATCTGCACAACAAGTAGGGCCACTGAAGGGAGGGCCGTGGATAATTCGTAACCCTAGGTTGCTTCGCGCTGGTACTAATTAACTAGATACCATGCTATTATTATTTAATGTATCTGCATCTTTAATTGCAACTTGTAGAATGATGGCAAATTGTGTCCAACATTCTTTTGACTAATATATATTTCAAAGCATTTATGTACAACCGACATTGCTTTAGTTTTCAACAAATCAATATCTGTGTTTCTATCTTGTGGTAAAAATACAAATATAAACACAAGCACATAGTGTAGATCTGTGTATCTATGTACGTACAAGAGACCTGTGTGGGCAATACTACATTCCCTCATGATCCACCTTTGATTTTCACTTTATAGTTTTCATAGCTGTGTAAGAATCACTCATCTGTTGGGTACAGACCCATTTCGTGCTCACAGGCAAATGGACCCTAGGTGCAGGTCTCCCCCATAAGGCCCAAATTTATATATCCAAGTGCTCAATTCTAGATCTGAAAATCATAAGTACAAGCAATGGGTGTGTTTCCATAAGGGATTTAGAGCGGTTGAGCCATTCCTAAAGTGGCCATTTAAAGGTGAGGCCCAGCCCAGATGCATTTTGCACCGTGGAACTTGATGTGGAATGCATTTCATACAGATCTAGACGCTGAAGGAGGGGTGTGATAAATATCTGGACCACCTATCTAGCAGGGGGGGGTCGACTCCCCCGCTATTTTTTAAGAATGTATTTAGCTATGAAATACACTTGATTGGGGTAGTAATATAACATCCCACCAGTCCTTTGCCTTATTGGGGTGTTGCAGACTAAAGGCAATTGCATATATTTGTCAAGTGATAATATTTTTGATTGTCTAAGGCAAGGGATTGGGGCTGTTGTCAAAAAATTGCAAGCACCTCTATTGCAGCTCTCTCCAACCAACTACAACTTCCTAGCTACAATGTTGAACACAAGCCCTTTGCCTATCTCCAACAAAACTTGCAGCTGGTGGACACACCTGGGGGCAGCAAGGGAATCCTATAGCTATGGACAACGGAGGAAAGCGCTGGGAGGCACAGTCACCCTACTACAGTGGAAAGGCAAAGCTTGTGCCTCCACTCCATCTAAGCTGCCCTCAACTTCTGCACCAAGCCTGAAGAAGCAAGGTTGACTTACTACATATATATACAGTTTCAATGGCCTAAGAGGGGCATATATCAGGTCTCATGCACAGAATTTATATTTTAATTATGATTTTAGAAATAAAGTCTATTTTACATGGACCATTCCTTACAGAAAGGCAATACATGAGGTCCAAGCTTGGGCACAGCCTAGCACAGCTTCTACCGTGCGGGCCAAATCCGTCCCGTCCCAATGGACGGATTTAGGACAACGGATTCAGAAGAAATCCTTACAGAAACGTATCCAACTTGGCCAATTTCAATAACAGTTGAGTGTAATTTACCATGCATATAGTTGTTGTGATCAATATAAGATTGGGCTTACCACTTATAAACCATGTGGGGGGAGCTAAGATACCACCCTTGAATGCTATGAATGTTAGTGAGGACCACCCCAACTTTGCGTATTCCATAATGCTAGACAACAAATACACTTGACCAGCCAGTCTCAGAAAAGCTATACGCATCAATACAGCCTTGAAAACCCTATATTACCTTGGTAATACTTTTTGTATTAGGATCAGAAAGCCTAGTCACCCTTATCTACTCACTGCATGTTTGATATTCCAACCACGAAATGTAACCAGGCAAGTACTACATCCACAAGACTAGACACACAGGCTTATCTGTGCCCGTGAAGTAAGTTATTAATAATATTTCTAAGTCTACCAACAATTTTGACAGCTTCATTATGGGAGATTGGCTTTTGATTTGACGCCTTGGCTAAACAATAATGAGCCGGCTCAACATTACATTAGTACTTATACACTACCCACTTTCTTTGGTAGCATCTTTGTTGTCCAGATCTTCTGCGTCCAGAGAAGGTAAATCCAGTGCCTTGTCCTCCTTGTCCTCTGCCAGACTGTGAAAATGCTGATTGTCTGAAGGATTGCAGTCTTTCATGTTGTAAGGTGGGTTTTCCAGCACAATCTTGTCTTCTGCCTGAGTCTCAAGAGCAACACTATGCTGATGTCTTGTGATATTAGCGGGACTTGGTGATACATTGAACAACTCTGTATGTGTATGCTTGGAAATCAATTGGTCATAGTTTTCTAACCTTATAGCGCTGGTCAAGGGAATTAACTCACTTCCGGAAGACAAAGATTGCCTGGAGCTGAGTGCTGGGCTACTGCTTCCTGTATCAGTGTCCAATCTCTTGACGCTTCGTGTTCCCTGTACATGGGTTAGCACAATTGTAGAGCAGTGATGGTAAATGCAAACCCTATTTGTTTGCAAGTTGTTTGTGTGTTGGGTAACATGGGCTTTTCTCTTAGGCATTATAATGAATTGATTCAAGCACAACAGGCCCAAGGGTTAGAAAGTGGGCAATATTACAGCAAAGGTAAATGATTGATAAGGGTATTGTAAATACTAAGTACAAAGATGCTACAAGGGACTCTTCCCTTGAGCACATGCATAATACAAGTCATAAAGAGATACCCGGATAACTGATGGGGAAATAAGGAACAAATGTAGGACAATATGAAGCTATAGGCAGATATATACAGAATGTACCATTATTATTGTCACAGTGCCAAGGACAATGTCATGCATATACCTCATTTAGGGCCAGAAGGAACTGGACCATGTGAGTGCGCAACCCCCAAATACCTTCCCTCTGTCAATGCTGCTGGCTGTCAAGCCGCTGTAAGACAGTTTTCTCAGTATACGGCGATAGGATTTCTAACAATCTATTTTATCAATGGGTAACTACCCGTAAGCATGAGTGATTTAGAAGTTCTAAATTGTTTGATCATTGGTCTGTCGGATACAGACCAATTCCGTGCTCACATGCAAGCAAACCCCAGGCGCATAACTCCCCCGTAAAGCCAAAAGGCACACATCCACGCAACCAACTCTAGAATTTAAAACACACTACCATGATCAATTTAGTCAATTTGTAATATAGTTGAACATAATTGACCATGCATATAGTCGTCGGGATCAATATACAGTTGGGTTTGAGCACTTATAAACTGTGCAGGGAGCTCAGATACCACCTCTGAAAGCTATGAATATAATTGAGGACCATCCCAACCTTGTGTATTCTATTATACTAGATGACAGAGGTGCTCAACCGGCCTGCCTCAGAAAAGCCATACGCGTCAGCGTGACCTTAGTAGCTCTGTACTATCTTGGTACCACCCTTTGTAATAGGATTAGAAAGCCTAGCCGTTGTTATCTTAGACGCCCGATTGTGGTAATTGCACAGGAAGATTAGTGGGAGGGATCAGGCAGATTTTATTTATATTGCTTCAGCTCAATCAGTCACACGTTGGCGCTGGCGGCCTTTGGAGGAGGTCTAGCAAGCTCCGGGCAGCTTTCCAGAGTATGTATGCGTGCATTGTGTTGCACTTATTGCATTCACAAATTTGCACGCTGGTATAAGATGTAGACCCTGAGTCATTTAGAACATGTTATGAAGTCTAGAAAAGGGAGTACCCACCCTCTCTAGATTTCAATGACAATCCTCATCATTTCAAAATTAGACTTGCAGGCCAAGGTCACTTCCAACGGATGCAATGTAATTTGATATGTTTCTAGGGTCTGTATTTACATCCAAGGAATCTAGACTGCTCTGACTTCTAAACTTTGTTCTAGATTGCTGATTTTGCCTTGCGGGTAGTCACCCAATATGTATATACATTTATCTGATTAAAATTCAGGCTTGCTACAATTTGACAGTTTCCAATTGTTGATATTCAGCCTTGTTCGGGAGCCACATGCATTTTTGTAGTTCAAAAAACCATAAAAGAGCCCGCAATGTACCCCTGAGTCATGTTGGATGGCTATGGATATTATCTAATTCAATAAGGGAAGTTGACCCCCCCCACCCGCTAGACAGGTAGTTTGGACATATGAAACACCCGCGCTCTAGCATCTGGATCTGCACTTGACACATTTCACATCAAGTCCCACGGCAAATAGCACATCCGGGCTGGGCCTTGTCTCTAATTGGTTGCTTTAAAATGACTTTCAAATCACATTATTTGCTGATCCCAAACCTTATTTAGCCACATTTCAAGGTCAAACACGGAGAGAATGGGTCCCTGAAATCAGGGTTTAAGCACGCATCCATGGTTTCTCTATATTTGGCTAACAATTGTGATACTAAGGGGAAAGCAATACAGTGCTCAGGGTTTGCAATAGATAGAAATATTCAGCCATCTGCGGTCTGCATGCTAAATATGGTCAAAGCCTTTGGGCAAGGTTATTTCTTTCAATGTTGCTGATCAAATTGGGGTTAGGGGGAAAAAATTAATTACTTCCTATCCGGCAGCACATGAAGTTAGGTTAAAACCAGGTGATATTGGCTGTCAGGCATGTCACAGTTGTCGAATCAAAGCTGTAACAATCCTTGTACTTAAAAGTGGTAATAGCCTCTAAACCAAGACCTTACACCCACTCAACTTCCCCTTGAGCAACTTTTCAATCTGCAGCTTTAAGCTACACTTTCCAGTTTCAACACTTTATATCACTCTCATCAGCTATGCCTTTGACTCCTCTTTCGCACTCTGTCCTTTACTTGTTTGAAGCTGCTGCCATGAATGAGGCTCATCCATTCCACTGTCCTCCTTGGACAAGCAGCGTGTGGAGGTCCATCTTTGGACTTGTACCACTTCCACAGTATGAGGAGTACGAGGATCTGGAGATTGATGTGGTGGGTGATGCTGACCCAGAGTTGGATGCAAGCAAGGATAGTGGTTTTGCAGTCCCTGAGGCTGTATTAAGGTCTGTCACCAAAAACCGGCGCAAAGCACTTGGGTTGGAAGAGCGTCATGCTGCAGAGAGGTTTTTGCAATACTTCTGGAGTACTTGGAAGGAAGACTATGCAAGAGGAACACCAATCAGGGAGACCATCAAATCCACTGCTCGAGGAGGAAAGCGGGGTGGGCCTGATTCTTATGGCTATACTGCGTTCCGGAGTCTGGTGCTGGCAATGATTAACAGGAAAGGTGGCGTAATGAGTCAGGTGGAGGACATCTTGACCAGAATAGGAGCAACTCCTGCCAACATTTGGAAAGACAATAGGAGTCTGAATAGGGTAAGTGGTAAATAATCCAAGATATTGTATCATTTAACTGTTTTAATTCATACAGGAACGTCCAGCTAGTAAGCGGGTACTGGAACATCAGGTGCCTATTACAGACAGCCATCAAAGGATTGAAGAGCGTGATGTGCAAGCTGCATTGGCTCGAGGTTTATTTGGAGACCATGCAGTTAGCAGTTGTGGGACAATTGTTCCTGAATATATTCCAGCAATCCGCTGCTTTGCTCAGCGGAAGTATGAAAACAAAGCCCAAAGCTTAAAGCGCAAGGTGGCTACCTCATCTTCCTGGATGCAGAAAGTGGATGCAAAGCTACAAGGTTAGTGAAGGAACTTTTTCTAAAGGATTGGATTTAATACCTTTCAACCACCAGAGGCTCAAGAGTTGAAATTGCCTGCGGCATTGCGTGGTGCAACCAGTGCTTTGGCCGAGTGGCAAAGGACAGCTACGGAGACTAAGGAAGTTGATGACTTGCATTTCCATAGCAGGGAGACTTCACTGAAGCAGCTGTGGTTGAGTCTTGGTTTTGGTAATTCCGAAGAGGCTGGAAGTAAGCTACAAAAAATACCAATGCGTCTTGGATGATGTGCTAATATAAACTGTTCAACCAGAGACTTCTAAACCAAAGGTCAAGTCTGCGCAGGGAGCTCCAACCGAAGCCGAGATGCAAGCGGCTTATGCCTACTACCTTGAGGAGTACTGCCATGGCATTGGTTCGTTGGATGAGTCTGAGCTTCCTGTTCTTGAATCTGGAATTGCTGGTCTGCATAACTTGGCAGAAGGAAGCCATGACATTGGTGTTGCGCATCTCATGTCATTCTCAGCCAAACACCTGTGGAATCTCTTGGGCTTACCTGGAGCGAATCAATTCCCATTTGCAGAACCTGGTGCCAACAACACTCTGAACAGCTCTACATCTCAGCACAAAACCCGTGCCGTACCATTTTGGCATCAGCTAGTAGGGACACTCAAGATTTTGGAAGGTGCATTCACACAGAGAACAGGGACTCGTGCTCAACCAGCTTTACTATGTGACAATGTTGGACTTGGGAAGACAGTCCAAATCATTGGTGTTATTAGCATGCTGGAGCACTACTACAAACAGCAGGAGCTTCCAGTTGAACAGCGTCTTGCGCCGCCTGCATTTACAAAGGGTAAGCTTTTACTTGCAATATATTTGGTACCTGCTTGAGCTAAATGCTTTCTTTCATAGATAATGGAACACCCTACTTTGGTGGTGAAAAGAGTATCCCTAACCTACCATCAATTGTAATTGCTCCTCGTACGCTTGGAAACCAATGGGTTGAACAATGGAACAAATTCACTCAGCTTGGCAGTTTTGTTGTCATTCATTACACTGTTGACAATGGACCCCTGGAGACCTTTTTCAGTGATCCCAAAGGGCCATACAAGACAGCAGCTGGGCAAAACTTGGAGCATGCAGGGCGAGTGATTATTATAGCAGACCTTTTGGTAAGTATATTTAAATGGTGCCAAAGTTTAGATAACAAAACAGTTATGACTATTTTTCAAGGCAATCTCTAAGGAGGCTAAACGATGCTTGCAACCACCCCCAGAGCTGAAAGGCAAGGATGCCAAGGAGCACGAGGCTAAGGGAGAGGCACCTGCATTGAAAATTGGTGTCAATGCTGCAGGCTCCTTGTTTGGTATGCGCTTCCGGGTAGCAGCAATTGATGAGATACACAACCTCCGGAACAGTAGTCATAGTCAACGAGGGGTCCAGTTCATTAGCGAGTCTTCATGCTTGGTCATTGGTGCAACAGCCACACCTTTATTTACTGCACTCAAGGTGAGAAGCAGATATTTTTTGTCTATAAGTCTTTTTGTTATTGACCATAAGCGCCATCTATATGTAACAGTGTTTGTTTGCCCTTGCACAAAATCTACGCTACCAGCCACTACTTGGTGACAAGGGCCTCCAGGTTTGGAACGAAGTGCAAGAAATGCTGGTGGACGGCAGCAAAAATTGGCGACTCAACAGCAAAGCAATTGTGGAAGCAACTATTGAGAAAGAAGTGAAAGAAGTGTTATCATTGGCCAAAATCAGCTCCCAAGATCCTCGTGCTACTAAAATCAAGGATGACGTTTGGGCTAAATACGAGAATGAGGACCAGCAAAGTATTCTCCGCATGATCCATTTATCCAAACAACCAGTCAACATCCTGCGTTTGATTCTTTATCCCATCATGATCCGTCGTACAAGTGAGTCGCTGGACTTTGCAGGAAAAAGAATTTTGGATCTTCCGTTTGTTCAAAAGTTCATTGCTTGGTCCCCAATGAACGAAGAGGAGAAGGAAATGCAACATTTGATTAATCAGGAGCATACCCGACGGAAAACCACAAAGTAAGTATCTTCATTTCTGCTACTATCTACAACTGCTGTTTTTTGTTCAGTATACATGTGTGATGACTGATAGCATTACCCGTCCATCATAGGAAGAAACAGGCAAACAAGCAAAGAGCTAAAAAGAAGGGGAAGCAAATGCAAGAAACCGCCAGTGAAGAACAGGAGGAACAAGATGGGCTAGACTCTGAGGGACAAGTGGAACGCAATGATTGCAAGAATATTAGGTGGCATGTGAGTCAATTCTAACAATGGGGCGCAACAAGTGTGACAAGTGCTAACCATGTCGAAAAGAATTTTCTCATTGATCAAAAGTTTGCTGGCATGTTGGCTAAATTGGGAGAGCTGCGCTTCAAAGAAGAGAGCTTAGAGCTTGAGCGCGGCACTCTGACCAACCATATCACTGACAATTGGACTGCGGAAAATCTTCACCAAATGATATCAACCAGAATGGAATGCGTATACAATCTGGTGATGTGGTTCTGGGATGGTAATCCACTGCCAATGGTTCTTTTAGAGGATGGTACTGTGGATAAGACAAGAGCTGTTTGGGAGCCTTTACCAAGTGAAAAACCTCGAAAGTTCTTGATTTATGTGGAGTTCCACCAGCATCAAGCGTTGCTTGCAAAGGCGAGTATCTTTACATCTAGCTAATGATCTCAGACTCCATAACTGATGATTTGAATTTGGTCAGATGTTTACTCTGAAGGGCAGAGGATTTGTCTCATATGATGGGTCCATGGCTACCAACCATTGCCAACAATCAGTTGAGAAATTTGCAAATGACCCAAACTGCCGGATTATGATCATCAGCAATGTTGGCTCAGCTGGGCTAAACTTGGTCCAAGCCTCAGTTGTAATCATTGTGGTATGTGCAAATCATTACTTGAAATACCCTATGATATCTTCTGACATAAGTAATGACTGGCAGAGCAGCGTTTGGTCAGGGCTTGAACTCAACCAGATCATGGGCCGGGTTGATCGCCCTGGGCAAGAGCGGGATACGGTTGTCTACAATATCATGGCACCAGAAGGCATAGACTTGGCGCTCAATGTTTATGCTGACAGTAAGGCACAGCTGTCTGACCATTTTCTAAACTCGCGCAGAACCTTGCAAGATGTCTATACCAACATAGCCAACCCTCACTCAGACAGTCAAGATGAGTCTGACTCTGAGGGTAATGATCTGGTAGACTCTGGGCACACAGTAGTAGCCTCAGAATCTAAAGTAGGAAGCCGCAAGCGCAAAAACAACAGCAGCACAGATACAAAGGATGCCAGCCAAGCTCCAAAGCGCACCAAAGTCAAGACCTCCACGTCCAACTTGGGGCACAGAACAACACCTGTCACTGCAGCTGACCCTGCACCGGAACAGACCAAAACAGTCACCCCTGATTCTGGTCTGACTGGAAACTCTTTAAGCGCTATGGTAAGTGTTTGTATGTCAGCTTCTTTTCTGAGCACTAATCAGCATATTCCAGTCATTAATATCAATAGTTAGTGCAATATTGTAGTAAAGCACAGTGGGTCTTTGATCCTGATCACCTTGCCGTGTAGCCTCATGCTATTGATAACTTGCCAAATAATGGTTAGTCATCTTAGGATATGTTGATCCGCAATGTTATTAATTAAGTATGTTCATTGATTTACATAGATTCATGTGTGGATGCTCTCCTTCCCCCCCAAGGGTCTTCTGTACAAAGTGGCACAACAGCACAAGGTCAAACAAGTAAGTAATTATTGCCTCTTAAACAAGCTATATAAGAAAGAACATATATTGAGAAACTTGCCAAGACATAACCAACTCCCACCGCAATCCAAACAGTCTTGCCACAATAACAAGTACCCAGCAAAAAGGTAAAGACAAGGTCAAGATAGCCAAGCTTGTTCAGTCATCTGGGGCTCATCAACATGCAAGTGGGATCTCACAACACGCAAGCAAACAAAAAACAATTGAATGTGAGAACGCTTTTCATACAGACTTGCTGAAAAAATTGACAATGTGATGTCTTGTAGCCTTAGGATCTATTCAAGCCAAAATACGCTTGGCTTCATCTTCTGTAGATCAGTCTGTCAGAAACGTAGCTGCTAAAGACTGCTCAGCAGAACAGAGCTACAGTCAACAAGTGACAACCGTTGTGCAAAGCAGAACTAGGGATGATGTCTTACCTCAAGGAATCCCTTCTCTTACAGAGAACAAGTTGTTGGGTTCTGAAAGCGCTACAGTGGGCCTACCAGACCAAACGGTATCATCAAAGCCTTCAGGTGCACTTCTGGAGCCATTGTCTCAAAAACAGGGCCCATCTAGCTCAGCTGTAGGCCAAGCTCAACTTGCGCCAACTCCCTTGAGTGGAGTTTCTGTGCAAAAAAAGGTGTTCAGTCTGAAGGCTTCACGGCTCTTAGCTAATCGCCACCTTGTAAATGGCAAGAAGTAATTCTACTGCCATTTATTGTCTATCTTCCTAACCGCTTCCCTGCCATGTTTTACAAGCTTGTATATTACTGTTGACTATGCTATTCTATCACAACTTATAAACTGGGTATGTTTCCATAAGGATTTCTTCTAAATTTGTTGTCCTAAACTGGTCCGTTGGGACAGGACGGATCTGGCCTGCACAGGGGAAGCTGTGCTAGGCTCTGCCAGAGCATGGACCTCATGTATCACCTTTCCATAAGGAACAGTCCATGTAAAATAGACTTTATTACTAAAATCATAATACAGTTGACTGCCACTGGGTGACTACCAGTAAGCAAGCCAATGGTTGACTACCCGTAAGGTAGAAACTGGCATCTGGAGCGTCATTTAGCCATCTGGACGTTCCAGACTCTCCGGATGCAAATAAAGACCCTAGCCAAAAGTCAAATTTGTTAGCATCCGCCCCAACAGCCGCCAAGGACCCCCTTCCAGACTTCTGGAAGTGAGGTCAGACGACTAAGTCTGGAAGGGGGGGGTCACCCCCCCTTCCAGACATGCAAGTGAGTCTAAATTATTCTAAACTGCTCAGGGTCCAGTCTTGGCAGCCATTTTGTATGCAGACCACAATTTGTACGTACCACAAACACATTGTAACACATGCATGCAACGCACAAAAATACAATAAAATGTTGACCTTTGTAATAATGGTCTCTGGCGTCCTCAAAAATGAGGTGGTCATGTAAACGCAACCGTTGTTCCAAGGTCCCCTGTTTCCGTGGCCCCATATACCTTGCAAGGACCTCATCCGCGCACAAGTAGTGGGGCCAAACACGCCAGACATGTCACAGGCTACTGATTTTTATTTCTTTATATACTCATATATGACATTGGGTGACTACCCGTAAGGCAAAATCGGCAATCTAGAACAAAATTTAGAAGTCAGAGCGGTCTAGATTCTTCGGATGTAAATAGAGACCCTGGTAACAAATCCAATTACGTTGCATCCGCCGGAAGTGACTTTGGCCTGCAAGTCTAAATTCTAAATCATGAGGATTGTCATTGAAATCTAGAGAGGGGGGGTACCCCCTTTCTGGACTTCATAATGCGTTCTAAATGGCTCAGGGTCCACATCTTATACCTACGTGCAAATGTGTGAGTGTGATAAATGAGACTCAATGTGCGCATACATGCTCTGGGGGGCTGCCTGGAGCTTGCAGGGCCTCTTCCAAAGGCCGCCGACGCCAACGCGTGCCTGATCGAGCTGGAACAAAGTAAATATAAGTCGCCCGATCCCTTCCACCAATAGTCCCATGCGATCACCGCGCCAGACAAGGCTCTGGTTGCAGGTTTGGGCGTGTAAGATAACGACGGCTAGGCTTTCTGATCCTATCACAAATTGTGGTACCAAGGTAGTATAGAGCTGCTAAGGCCAATTTATATTCTACACAAATTGTGAGTTTGATTCTGAAATAATCATCACTATTTACAAAGTTTTATCTCAGGGCAAGTTACAACACCATTGTGTGAAGGAAATTTATGAACAAAGCAATAAACAAAAGGATACTACACCAAAGATTACAAGTATGGAGCATATTCAAACAGCTCTCAAGCAAATGAAAGAGGAGCTTAACCTTAATTTGAGTTTAGATTCAAGCATACAAGTCCCTTTGGAAGTTCAAGACATGGCACTTCTGTCCAGTTCAAATAGAAATAGTCACAATGATATAGCCACAAGCCAAAAAGAGTTTATTCATTGACCAACATGGTTGTCTTGTTTGTTGAATGATCCTGCAACAAATGTACATCCATTTAATGATAATGTCTATCAATGCAACATTGAATGAATCTCATGTCAACAGATGTTCCTTTTCTGCTTATGTTTGCATGCAAGCTCCTGTCTTAGCCCTGGAGGATTGCACTCAGAGGAGCCTTTGTATGGCTTCTGAATTCAGCACAACTGGATCTACAAACATGCACTACTAGGAAGCAACTATACATCCTATGATATGCGCTGCTGTGCTGACTGTATCCATCCCAGCTTTGAGCAACAGTTCATTCTAGTGGAAGCTTCTGGTACCAACAGCAACCACCCATTCTACTATGCCCAAGTTCTTGGAATATTTCATGCAAAGTCTGCATGAGTGTTCAGCTACCATTTCAAAGATTGGAGTTCTTATGGGTGTGTTGGTTGGCATATGACACATCCTGCTGTTTGGGGTGGAAGGCTAAGCAACTTGAACGCCTTTCATACTACCTTGACAACCCAGACAACACAGAGAGTTAACCTCTGTTTGACTTTATTTCTCCTTCCAAGGTGGTTTGAGAGGTACACCTTATTCCTGCATTGGAGTCAGGAACAACCTATGAGTACCTATACAGAGAGTCAAAAATGGCACAATGGGTGACTCCCCGTAAGGCAAAATTTAGTATTTAGAACGCAATCTAGAACTGGGGGCGTTCTAGAATGCTCGGATGTAAATATAAGACCCTTGAAGCATGTGAAATACCGTTGCATCCGCCGGTGCCGTTGCTCAGAGGAATTCTAAATTCTAGATTGCATCGGCATTTAGAGAGAGAGGGTGACCCCCTTTCTAAACGTTTAGATACATTTTAAAATAGTTTGCAACTGTATTGGTGTCTGCTGAGTGCGCGCATACACTTGAGGTGACTGCACTCATATCCTGAACAGTACATAAACACAAGAATATATGCTATTCAGCGGCCTAATGCACATTGCAAGCGGAATTCTATAGCTATCAGATAACTGCAAGGACCTGTACCCAAATTGTTGTTGTATTGCCATCCATGTTCAACGTACCTATTAGTGCGTCACTTGGTTCACATCCATATCAACCATGGCACAACCGTAGTAAAACAATGTAAAAGTTCAAACACTGCCAGCTACCCAAGGCGGGTTGCTCCTGTTGCTGCTGGCTCATGGTCCAAGCGCATGCAACATAGCGTGAGCAATGCCTAAAGCTGCCAGAACGTTTTTGAGGCATGGTACAGTTCCGCGCATATAAACTCTGAGGGCCGCAAGACAACCCACATCTAAGTATTTGCACTTCTTCATTGATATTTGGTTCATCTATCTATACATTTATCTATCATGCCTCCTAAACCAAAGCCAAAACCCAATAAACCCCCCAAGTCAGCCGATCCAACTCCCCAACTTGATCAACCCAAACGCAAACGTCTTACCCTACAACTACACAAGCCTGTTTCCCAAATTACACGTCTACGCCCATAGTTGTGATGTAGCCGCGGTTATCTCAACTATGATATAGGGCCTGCCAAGATGAGGCAACGCGCGGTTCTGGCTGTAGATTCGCGCGAGTAAGAAAACGGCAACTCGGGTTCCTGACCCTACTTTGGAGGGTTGTACCTAGAAGATACAGAGCCCCTAAGGCAGCGGCGATACGTAGTTGTTGCCTGCGACGAATTGAAGGGGCATCTTCATCATCAAGTATAAGTGAGTATATGAAATCGAGGTGATCCTCAAGTATTTCCATGACTTTTGGGGTGTTTGCCTCACCCCCGCCCTGTTTAAATACAGCATATAGAGGCTTTGTATCCATTTCCACAACTGTATGTACAGGTCTTTTTGATTAAATTCTATTTCAAAAGCTCTCAAATCCGGTTGCTTGAATTTTTATAAATTTAGAAACTGATCGCGCAATTCCGCGATCATTGGCCTTACGGGAGGGACATAGTCACGGGGTCCTACTTGGCTGTTGGCACGGAGTCGGTCCGTATCCGACGGACCGATGATCGAGCGATTTAGAGATTCTAAATCGTGCTCTCGCTTACGGGAAGTCACCCAATATATCAATGAGAAAGGTGACTGGAATTATTGGTATGTAATGAGGTACAATCTTACTCTTATTATATTTTTAAACTCTTGGTTGCAAGTCTAAATTACATTATAGGTTTGTTGACAGAGATATGATGATATAATACCATGGCAAAGCTATTGGGCATCACAATGGTAGGCTGGAGGGAAACATGCCTACAAACAAATCAGAGGATAATTCCAATCAGCAAATAGTATTATCAGATGAGGATGCAACCAACACCAACACTAACACCAACACCAATGTGAACAATGCTACAAACAAAAAAACTGTCAAAATTGAATTAGAAGAGGATGTTTTGGGAGATGAACCATCTGAACAGGATTGGGAGAGTGAGGGATTCAAAAGTGAAGAAGATATGGGACCTGTACAGTATGACTATTGAATAAGCATTTGTTTCTAGCATGTCATATGTACATAACAGTAGTAACATTCTATTCCCTTACATGATAGCCTGGAATCTACATTGTACTGTGGCATGGTGGACATTGTGCATCTATACCTTGGTAGCCAATTAATGCCATGTCAAACCTTCTATAGGTCTGTCAAACTCTTATAGCCCTGACAGAATGTACACATAGTATCAGCCACCCTTGAGAAGGCATGCACAACTGCCAAACACCTCATAATCAACGCAATATAGATAATAACTACATGGTGTTGCAAGGTGTTATCCAATTTCCTGATGCTATTGATCTGGAACTCTACTAAAACTAGAGCATCAGCTCTATGGTTGGATTTACAAGAAGGAGCACAATGGACTTTGCTTGAATGGTTATCTTACTTGTAAAAAGGCCTGTCAACTTGCAGGAGAGCTGGATACTGAACAGTCAATTTCACACAGCTACACCATGGTCATAGTACATTAAGTTTTTAACCTGCTTGATCCCCACATAGACCACCCTCATTCCACATTCTTGTCTTCCACCTTGCTGTTATAGATAGGGAAAATAAGCAGCAATTGAATGTACTCTAAAAGGAAAGTAAGATACTAAAAGAGGGAGAAAGATAAAAATGGTAGCTGGTTAACTATAAAAGGTAATAATCTTATCAAGATAAATAATAGAAGAAGTCTAAAGCTAAGGGAGTAAGAGTATATTAAGGTTACTAATTAACTTGCTAAGGGAACAAGGTACTTATCATCAGGGTGACCTCTACCAATAACTAGTAATAGGAGTATTACTAAGTAGTAGGCAATGCAAGGTACAAGTAGAGTAGTGTATAACCTAAATATTAGTCTCTGGAGCTCATTGTAATTTTATTGAGATCTATGCTAATTTATTTCCCTGTCTCCAATGGCTGACAAGGGGGTAAGGATGTTTTAGAAGCACCAAATACTAAGTATACTGCCAGGAAGTTTTAGCAGGGTTGCAACCAAGCTATTTCTAGGTTCCTGTTAAGAGTTGTGTAAGTACAGGAGTAAGAATGAATTACTATATACAAAATGTATATGGGAATAACCAAGAACTAGTATTAAGAATCAGAATATATGCACAGAATATATGCACAATATAGGCTAGGTTATCAGGAATAACAACTCCTAACAAATAGTCTAACAACTATCAAGTGCAGGTGGTTGGTTATGTATAGTACCTTAGACTAATGTTACTTAAGCCTAAGTGACTAAGGGTATGTATACTTAAGGTCTCTGGGATAGTACATTAAGTAAGAGGGTTACCTGACTAATGTACAGGATTTATAGGATTTGCCTAATAGGTATAGGACTTATATATGCTTAAGTAAGACTTAAGACTTATGGGGCTTACCTAAAATAGATCTAGGATTTATGAGATATTGTAGATAAAGCTATCTACAATATGGGGGGTATGGTGGATTGAAACACTATCATTCAATCACAACAATCCTTACAGTATCATTGCACTATACTCAATGTTGAACTCAACAACTGTGACAGTCAAGGGGCACAGGGTTGCAGTAAGTACACTAATAGGTGACCCTGTGTCTGTTGGGACTGGCCTATGGTCTTAATGTGCCGAATAACCTCCTATGCTATTTACAGTGAGTCAATCACTAAAGTAAATGCGCAGATAAGCTGTTAAAGGCTTGTGTGTATATGTCAATATATAAGAGTAAAAGTGGGATGCATCAGAAGCGTCTTCACAGGGTCCTTTAATACCCTGAGAAGGCACACAAACAAGTATATACATGATTGATACCAAGAGGGGGTACAGGAGGTACATGTGGCAACTGAAACACTTGAGGGAGCCAATACTTTGGTACATAGTAAACAAACAACAAATCCTAATATTTGCCCCAAGGCAATGTTTGCCCCAAGGCAGTATTTACCTGTGTGGGTCCTTAGATGTCCCAAGGCTAAGTGTTTCATCCTTGGAGTAAACAGTCCCAAAGGTAGGATACTGCTGCATTGGGTGCTTACAGTAAATGGGGCATAACTCTGCCAAATGTTATCCGTTTTGGGAGTTTGACCCAGCGTTCTGGAGCGCACCAACAGGCACACCTAAGCGCAAGCGATTTGGCAGTGTGGGATGCCCGGGTGATGGAGAAAAGGCACATTTAGTGCGTTGGCGCTTAAGGGCTGATTAAGCGCTGGAGCACTTGCCTATGCAACAGGGGGGACCCTGAATATTTCTGTGTGTAGCCACAAGATAGAATCTTGAATCATAAATACTACAAACAAGAGAAATATTACTTGTTACTGTTTATCTACTCATCTGAATTTATATATATCTAAATGAGTGAGAAAACAGCCTATATGCAAAAGGCATTGCATATTGAGGGTATTCCTGAGGTTTATAGGTTTTGTAAAGGTCACTATTGGGTAGAGGGACCTTGAAAACCTCAGTTTGCATCTTTATCTCACTTGTTTACTGTAAGATTACTAGTGTAATTAATAAAATAAGTACAGATTAATGAAGAAATGTCATATCCATAACAGTTCCCTGTATAGTTTGGGACTGTCCTAGAGGCTGCATGCACCAAACTTTGGAACTTTGAGGCTGCTTTAATATGTATGATACTTAGAGAAATCAATAGAAGATGTCTTCAGAGTCACACTAGGCTGAGAGAGGATGTAAAACTGAGATGCATTCAAAAAGGCCAGTTCAAGGGGCTACTTATACCCTTAGAGGCCTGTGATTACTATATACAGTAGAGTAAGGTACATGACAAGATGAATGGAGCTGAGATGTTAAGTGAGAGCCTGTCTCATAAAGCCATGCCTTATAAGAGTTAGCCTCCAGTTCTAAAAATATCCTTCCCCCCATAAAGACACTTTAGGGAAAGGCTGAAACAAGCTGTGCTCTTAATGAGGCCCATACCTTCCTCTTAGCTACTCAGGTTAGTAGCTTGTGGAAAGCAGAGTGCTTACTTAAGAACAGCCCTTCAGCCAAACCTAAGTTATTAAGTCTTTCCTCCAAAGGACTGTTTCTGCCTTAATACTTCAAGTATTTACATGATTAAAAATAGTAGAAAATATGGGAGAAATCAAGGAGTCTTTCTATGTGCTTTACAAATAACTGTCTACACCATCTCAAAACTAAATTGTGTTTGCTTATTTTCTTCTTCTTTACTTTGCAGTCCTTTACTATTATTTCCTATTCCATAACAGGACTACATAAGGAGGTGAGGCATACAACTCTTTCTTGCCTGCTCCCACTATATAGGATTGCTAATTAGCCTCCTGGAGCCGCTATGAAAGAGACCCAAGGGCCATCCAAAATAATTAGAATAGTGACCCAGCTACTTTACACATGTGCATATGTCCAAACTGTCATGACCCGTGCCTTTGCTGGCATGTCTCCTGACCAAGCCACCTACTAATAGGATATTCCACAGTCTTTAGAAGGCTGCATTTGCTCACATATATGCAGTCAGAACTGTCATTACTCTAAGCACTCATGACTTAGAGACTGACAGTCCACCAGGGTCACATGACCTCCCCCCCTACAGTCCTTTATCAAATACTATACTAAACTACTACGGATCTGAGGTGGGGGGGATGACATAATCTCTTCTATAATAATATATTATTCAGACCTTGCCCAAGGGCCTTAACATTGGCCTGCAGCTAGGGGGGCAGGGGGAGTGCAACATCCCCCAGCAACATATATTATTCATATATCACTGTGCATCACATATACTATATATATCTTTGACAATGGATACATATGGTCACAACCCTTGCAGATATGGGTTATGACACAAACTAGGGGGGATATGCCTTGAAACACTGTATAAGGTTAAAATACTGAAAATAAAAATGTGTATTTAAGTACAAATTGAACTGAAATCAAGGCCAATATATGCTAACTTTAAATATCAATTCTCCATTGGTCTGATTTGTACAGAGGAAAGCATACCAACATTGTAGTTCTCAGGCCAAATTATACTAGAAAAAGATGTCTATTACTGATATACTGATTTTCAAGATCTTATCACACCATAGTGAAATAGATAATTTAGACATATGTACCCCTTATTGACAATAGTAACTAGTGGAAAATAGGGTAATTTTATCTACTCTATCCAGATATGGGAGTGAAAGTTACTACATTTAAAAACTGGCTGTGCTATAGGACATTTTATACCTTACTTCCTTATTGTGCTTGCAAATATACATGTCAATCTATGCAAACTAGGCTTACTATCATTTCTAAAAATTGTGGTATATTTTGTACCATATATTTATATGTAGGAGCAGTGCTTACAGAGCATAGGACAAGTACTAGGAATAAGCATGGAAGTGCCAGCATTTAGTAATTACAAATAAGCACCAAAGGTTGGCAGGGTGCACCAATGCCAATATCTTGGTGGTAAATAGGTATATTAGCATGGGGACAATTACCACTATGTTGGCTATGCTGGCATCTCACCTCCTGAAAGCAGTTGTCTGATTCTGAGCCAAACTGATGGAGAAACTAATGATTTAAGTTTCTGGTGCTTTCTATGAGTTCCTAACATGCCCAAAGGCAATTCTTAGCATTCAGACTAATGGATTTTAGTCATAAATGTACTAGAACATTCTATAAATAACTCTAGGCCTCTCTCACTGGGACTTATTGTCCTTAAATGGTCTTGGCAAGGTTCCTATGTATCAAATAGTTCAGAGGGTACCTCTCATGTAACTTCCCTTTTTGTACATCATGTATATAGTTATTTGTGCTCCCTTTGGGGTATATAAAGCCCCTGAGGGAGACTCTTGAATGCATCCCATCTTTCACCCACTTTCATCAACTTTTATCCCTCTTGTAAACTTAAAGACCATTAGATCTTCTCTTCTCTTAGTTCAGAGTGCTTTATTTTACTTTCTTAGCCTCTTTAGCTCACTTAGCTTAGCCTGTAGAGTATTGTGGCACATATGGCTTTCAGTAAGGTCCTAACAGACACTGGGTGGCTTGGAAAGGCTTTAGTGTAACCCTGCACCACTTGAGTAATTCAGTGGGGAGAGTTTAAGGCATTGAAAGCAGCATATCCACTCTAGTTAAGTGCAATATTGGTCAAACAAATTGCTGATAAATTCAGATAGATAACAGTAAGTGACTGAGACTCATTATTATATTTCATGCTATAGGTATTGGTACCACCAACCACCTGCATCTGCAAGTATTTGCTAGATTACTTGTTACTTGTTGAGTGTAGGGCTCACCCTGATTAATAATATTGTCTACCTTTATATAGCTGACTTCTTACCATTTATATCCATATATACTTAATCTACCCATTGCTTTACTATATTCTGTATATCATTAGATAGTCCAAATGCCCTATTCTTTAACAGTCATCATGCTATCATTTTACATGGTGTGGTGAGTGTGATTGGTACATTGTATGCAACTCTGTGTGGGAGGGGTGGCAAGTGGTCATTTGAGTCCTACTTTATAATGGGTGGTATGATAGCATACAATGCATGCAGCTCTGTATGGGTGGGATGGTAGGTGGTCATGTGACTCACCCTTACTTTGAGGCAAGTGATATAGTTGCATACAATGTATGCAGCTTTGTTTGAGAGGGATGATACCTGTAAGTTGATACTCTCTAGCTTATTGGTACATGGTATATTCTGTTACATTCTTTGATCATGTTATCATGCTTTTATGTTCTTATTGCTGTTACATGGTGTGGTGGGAATGGTTGTGTAAATGTTGTTGTTATTGTTATTGTTATTGTTGTTGTTGTTGTTGTTGTTGTTGTTTTATACAACTTTGGGTTGGCAGGGTGTATATAGTCATGTGACTTACCATAGTTCTACAGAGGGTGGTATGATAGTGTACATTGTACGCAACTATGAGTAAGAGGGGTAGTAAGTGATTATGCAACTCACTCTAACCTAGAGGTGATTGGTATAGTTGCATGCACTGTACACAGTATTGAGTGAGGAGTGAAGCTTATAGTATGTTCACCCTGACTATGGAATATGTGCTAAATTATTTTAAGATTTTATTATGTTGTTACATTATCATGTTTATGTGGTGTGGTAGGTGTGGTAGTGTACATTGTGTGCAACTCTGCCTGAGTAGAGTGGTGGGTGGTCATGTGACTCACCCTAATGTAACTGTGGGTGGTATGGTTGCGTACCAAGTACGCAACTCTGCATGAGTAGAGTGGTGGATGGTCATGTGACTCACCCTGACATGACTATGGGTGGTATGGTTGCGTACTTGGTACGCAACTCTGCATGAGTAGAGTGGTGGGTGGTCATGTGATTCACCCTAATATAACTGTGGGTGGTATGGTTGCGTACTTGGTACGCAACTCTGCATGAGTAGACTGGTGGGTGGTCATGTGACTCACCCTAATGTAACTGTGGGTGGTATGGTTGCGTACCAAGTACGCAACTCTGCATGAGTAGAGTGGTGGGTGGTCATGTGACTCACCCTAACATGACTGTGGGTGGTATAGTTGCGTACCAAGTACGCAACTCTGCATGAGTAGAGCGGTGGATGGTCATGTGACTCACCCTAACATGACTATGGGTGGTATGGTTGCGTACTTGGTATGCAACTCTGCATGAGTAGAGTGGTGGGTGGTCATGTGATTCACCCTAATATAACTGTGGGTGGTATGGTTGCGTACCAAGTACGCAACTCTGCATGAGTAGACTGGTGGGTGGTCATGTGACTCACCCTGACATGACTATGGGTGGTATGGTTGCGTACCAAGTACGCAACTCTGCATGAGTAGAGTGGTGGGTGGTCATGTGACTCACCCTAACATGACTGTGGGTGGTATAGTTGCGTACCAAGTACGCAACTCTGCATGAGTAGAGTGGTGGATGGTCATGTGACTCACCCTAACATGACTATGGGTGGTATGGTTGCGTACTTGGTACGCAACTCTGCATGAGTAGAGTGGTGGGTGGTCATGTGATTCACCCTAATATAACTGTGGGTGGTATGGTTGCGTACCAAGTACGCAACTCTGCATGAGTAGACTGGTGGGTGGTCATGTGACTCACCCTAATGTAACTGTGGGTGGTATGGTTGCGTACCAAGTACGCAACTCTGCATTAGTAGAGTGGTGGGTGGTCATGTGACTCACCCTAACATGACTGTGGGTGGTATAGTTGCGTACCAAGTACGCAACTCTGCATGAGTAGAGTGGTGGGTGGTCATGTGACTCACCCTAATGTAACTGTGGGTGGTATGGTTGCGTACCAAGTACGCAACTCTGCATGAGTAGAGTGGTAGGTGGTCACGTGATTCACCCTAACATTGGCCATGGTGCTATGCTTCTGCATGTTGTACGCACTTCTGTGTGGTATGGGTGGTCAGTTGTCACATGACTCACCCTAACTTGGGATGGTGGTATTGCTGTGTGTAAAGTACGCAACTTTTTGTAGAAGGGCTGATGCTTCCCCTATAATCCACCCTCACACCATATGTGGGTTGTGTCCACCTGGTTCCCACCCTGTGCCATATCACAGTTCACCCTGCAGTGTAGCTTGGGTCACCCTGCAGTGTAGCTTGGTTCACCCTACACCAACCTACTACTTTGTAATAACCTCCACTCCATCTAAGCCGCCCTCGTAATGTCGATTTTTTTTCTTTGGTGCATGAACTTGTTGAGTGTGTTTGTAGCGAGCATACAAGAATCTAGGAACAGCCAGATCATTGCCGCTGAGTAACAGACGAAAGGCAAGTTCATCTTCATCGTCGTCATACTCATCGTCTGAGTCTCTGCGGCGCTGCATAACTTGACGGGGGTAAGGAGTTATGTCGCTGCGGCTGCGTAGTATATATATATAATCTTAATGGCCCAAGAGGCGCATACATTAAGTCTCACGCATAGAATTGATTCGGGAGTATATGTGCAATTTATTTTGATTATGATTTTAGAAATAAAGTCTATTTTACATGGACCATTCCTTACGGAAAGGTGATACATGAGGTCCAAGCGCTGTCACAGCCTAGCACAGCCTCCGCCGTACGGGCCAAATCCGTCCCGTCCCGACGGACCGATTTAGGACAACAAATTTAGAAGAAATCCTTACGGAAACGCACCCACTTATGGGGCTTACCTAAAATAGATCTAGGATTTATGAGATATTGTAGATAAAGCTATCTACAATATGGGGGGTATGGTGGATTGAAACACTATCACTCAATCACAACAATCCTTACAGTATCATTGCACTATACTCAATGTTGAACTCAACAACTGTGACAGTCAAGGGGCACAGGGTTGCAGTAAGTACACTAATAGGTGACCCTGTGTCTGTTGGGACTGGCCTATGGTCTTAATGTGCCGAATAACCTCCTATGCTATTTACAGTGAGTCAATCACTAAAGTAAATGTGCAGATAAGCTGTTAAAGGCTTGTGTGTATATGTCAATATATAAGAGTAAAAGTAGGATAAAAGTAGGATGCATTAGAAGCGTCTTCACAGGGTCCTTTTATACCCTGAGAAGGCACACAAACAAGTATATACATGATTGATACCAAGAGGGGGTACAGGAGGTACATGTGGCAACTGAAACACTTGAGGGAGCCAATACTTTGGTACATAGTAAACAAACAACAAATCCTAATATCTGCCCCAAGGCAATGTTTGCCCCAAGGCAGTATTTACCTGTGTGGGTCCTTAGATGTCCCAAGGCTAAGTGTTTCATCCTTGGAGTAAACAGTCCCAAAGGTAGGATACTGCTGCATTGGGTACTTACAGTAAATGGGGCATAACTCTGCCAAATGTTATCCGTTTTGGGAGTTTGACCCAGCGTTCTGGAGCGCACACACAGGCGCACCTAAGCGCAAGCAATTCGGCAGTGTGGGATGCCCGGGTGATGGAGAAAAGGCACATTTAGTGCGTTGGCGCTTAAGGGCTGATTAAGCGCTGGAGCACTTGCCTATGCAACAGGGGGGACCCTGAATATTTCTGTGTGTAGCCACAAGATAGAATCTTGAATAATAAATACTACAAACAAGAGAAATATTACTTGTTACTGTTTATCTACTCATCTGAATTTATATATATTTAAATGAGTGAGAAAACAGCATATATGCAAAAGGCATTGCATATTGAGGGTATTCCTGAGGTTTATAGGTTTTGTAAAGGTCACTATTGGGTAGAGGGACCTTGAAAACCTCAGTTTGCATCTTTATCTCACTTGTTTACTGTAAGATTACTAGTGTAATTAATAAAATAAGTACAGATTAATGAAGAAATGTCATATCCATAACAGTTCCCTGTATAGTTTGGGACTGTCCTAGAGGCTGCATGCACCAAACTTTGGAACTTTGAGGCTGCTTTAATATGTATGATACTTAGAGAAATCAATAGAACATGTCTTCAGAGTCACACTAGGCTGAGAGAGGATGTAAAACTGAGATGCATTCAAAAAGGCCAGTTCAAGGGGCTACTTATACCCTTAGAGGCCTGTGATTACTATATACAGTAGAGTAAGGTACATGACAAGATGAATGGAGCTGAGATGTTAAGTGAGAGCCTGTCTCATAAAGCCATGCCTTATAAGAGTTAGCCTCCAGTTCTAAAAATATCCTTCCCCCCATAAAGACACTTTAGGGAAAGGCTGAAACAAGCTGTGCTCTTAGTGAGGCCCATACCTTCCTCTTAGCTACTCAGGTTAGTAGCTTGTGGAAAGCAGAGTGCTTACTTAAGAACAGCCCTTCAGCCAAACCTAAGTTATTAAGTCTTTCCTCCAAAGGACTGTTTCTGCCTTAATACTTCAAGTATTTACATGATTAAAAATAGTAGAAAATATGGGAGAAATCAAGGAGTCTTTCTATGTGCTTTACAAATAACTGTCTACACCATCTCAAAACTAAATTGTGTTTGCTTATTTTCTTCTTCTTTACTTTGCAGTCCTTTACTATTATTTCCTATTCCATAACAGGACTACATAAGGAGGTGAGGCATACAACTCTTTCTTGCCTGCTCCCACTATATAGGATTGCTAATTAACCTCCTGGAGCCGCTATGAAAGAGACCCAAGGGCCATCCAAAATAATTAGAATAGTGACCCAGCTACTTTACACATGTGCATATGTCCAAACTGTCATGACCCGTGCCTTTGCTGGCATGTCTCCTGACCAAGCCACCTACTAATAGGATATTCCACAGTCTTTAGAAGGCTGCATTTGCTCATATATATGCAGTCAGAACTGTCATTACTCTAAGCACTCATGACTTAGAGACTGACAGTCCACCAGGGTCACATGACCTCCCCCCCTACAGTCCTTTATCAAATACTATACTAAACTACTACGGATCTGAGGTGGGGGGGGATGACATAATCTCTTCTATAATAATATATTATTCAGACCTTGCCCAAGGGCCTTAACATTGGCCTGCAGCTAGGGGGGCAGGGGGAGTGCAACATCCCCCAGCAACATATATTATTCATATATCACTGTGCATCACATATACTATATATATCTTTGACAATGGATATATATGGTCACAACCCTTGCAGATATGGGTTATGACACAAACTAGGGGGGATATGCCTTGAAACACTGTATAAGGTTAAAATACTGAAAATAAAAATGTGTATTTAAGTACAAATTGAACTGAAATCAAGGCCAATATATGCTAACTTTAAATATCAATTCTCCATTGGTCTGATTTGTACAGAGGAAAGCATACCAACATTGTAGTTCTCAGGCCAAATTATACTAGAAAAAGATGTCTATTACTGATATACTGATTTTCAAGATCTTATCACACCATAGTGAAATAGATAATTTAGACATATGTACCCCTTATTGACAATAGTAACTAGTGGAAACTAGGGTAATTTTATCTACTCTATCCAGATATGGGAGTGAAAGTTACTACATTTAAAAACTGGCTGTGCTATAGGACATTTTATACCTTACTTCCTTATTGTGCTTGCAAATATACATGTCAATCTATGCAAACTAGGCTTACTATCATTTCTAAAAATTGTGGTATATTTTGTACCATATATTTATATGTAGGAGCAGTGCTTACAGAGCATAGGACAAGTACTAGGAATAAGCATGGAAGTGCCAGCATTTAGTAATTACAAATAAGCACCAAAGGTTGGCAGGGTGCACCAATGCCAATATCTTGGTGGTAAATAGGTATATTAGCATGGGGACAATTACCACTATGTTGGCTATGCTGGCATCTCACCTCCTGAAAGCAGTTGTCTGATTCTGAGCCAAACTGATGGAGCAACTAATGATTTAAGTTTCTGGTGCTTTCTATGAGTTCCTAACATGCCCAAAGGCAATTCTTAGCATTCAGACTAATGGATTTTAGTCATAAATGTACTAGAACATTCTATAAATAACTCTAGGCCTCTCTCACTGGGACTTATTGTCCTTAAATGGTCTTGGCAAGGTTCCTATGTATCAAATAGTTCAGAGGTTACCTCTCATGTAACTTCCCTTTTTGTACATCATGTATATAGTTATTTGTGCTCCCTTTGGGGTATATAAAGCCCCTGAGGGAGACTCTTGAATGCATCCCATCTTTCACCCACTTTCATCAACTTTTATCCCTCTTGTAAACTTAAAGTCCATTAGATCTTCTCTTCTCTCAGTTCAGAGTGCTTTATTTTACTTTCTTAGCCTCTTTAGCTCACTTAGCTTAGCCTGTAGAGTATTGTGGCACATATGGCTTTCAGTAAGGTCCTAACAGACACTGGGTGGCTTGGAAAGGCTTTAGTGTAACCCTGCACCACTTGAGTAATTCAGTGGGGAGAGTTTAAGGCATTGAAAGCAGCATATCCACTCTAGTTAAGCGCAATATTGGTCAAACAAATTGCTGATAAATTCAGATAGATAACAGTAAGTGACTGAGACTCATTATTATATTTCATGCTATAGGTATTGGTACCACCAACCACCTGCATCTGCAAGTATTTGCTAGATTACTTGTTACTTGTTGAGTGTAGGGCTCACCCTGATTAATAATATTGTCTACCTTTATATAGCTGACTTCTTACCATTTATATCCATATATACTTAATCTACCCATTGCTTTACTATATTCTGTATATCATTAGATAGTCCAAATGCCCTATTCTTTAACAGTCATCATGCTATCATTTTACATGGTGTGGTGAGTGTGATTGGTACATTGTATGCAACTCTGTGTGGGAGGGGTGGCAAGTGGTCATTTGAGTCCTACTTTATAATGGGTGGTATGATAGCATACAATGCATGCAGCTCTGTATGGGTGGGATGGTAGGTGGTCATGTGACTCACCCTTACTTTGAGGCAAGTGATATAGTTGCATACAATGTATGCAGCTTTGTTTGAGAGGGATGATACCTGTAAGTTGATACTCTCTAGCTTATTGGTACATGGTATATTCTGTTACATTCTTTGATCATGTTATTATGCTTTTATGTTCTTATTGCTGTTACATGGTGTGGTGGGAATGGTTGTGTAAATGTTGTTGTTATTGTTATTGTTATTGTTATTGTTGTTGTTGTTGTTGTTGTTTTATACAACTTTGGGTTGGCAGGGTGTATATAGTCATGTGACTTACCATAGTTCTACAGAGGGTGGTATGATAGTGTACATTGTACGCAACTATGAGTAAGAGGGGTAGTAAGTGATTATGCAACTCACTCTAACCTAGAGGTGATTGGTATAGTTGCATGCACTGTACACAGTATTGAGTGAGGAGTGAAGCTTATAGTATGTTCACCCTGACTATGGAATATGTGCTAAATTATTTTAAGATTTTATTATGTTGTTACATTATCATGTTTATGTGGCGTGGTAGGTGTGGTAGTGTACATTGTGTGCAACTCTGCCTGAGTAGAGTGGTGGGTGGTCATGTGACTCACCCTAATGTAACTGTGGGTGGTATGGTTGCGTACCAAGTACGCAACTCTGCATGAGTAGAGTGGTGGGTGGTCATGTGACTCACCCTAACATGACTGTGGGTGGTATAGTTGCGTACCAAGTACGCAACTCTGCATGAGTAGAGCAGTGGATGGTCATGTGACTCACCCTAACATGACTATGGGTGGTATGGTTGCGTACTTGGTACGCAACTCTGCATGAGTAGAGTGGTGGGTGGTCATGTGACTCACCCTAATGTAACTGTGGGTGGTATTGTTGCGTACCAAGTACGCAACTCTGCATGAGTAGAGTGGTGGGTGGTCATGTGACTCACCCTAACATGACTGTGGGTGGTATAGTTGCGTACCAAGTACGCAACTCTGCATGAGTAGAGTGGTGGGTGGTCATGTGACTCACCCTAATGTAACTGTGGGTGGTATGGTTGCGTACTTGGTACGCAACTCTGCATGAGTAGAGTGGTGGGTGGTCATGTGACTCACCCTAACATGACTGTGGGTGGTATAGTTGCGTACCAAGTACGCAACTCTGCATGAGTAGAGTGGTGGGTGGTCATGTGACTCACCCTAATGTAACTGTGGGTGGTATGGTTGCGTACTTGGTACGCAACTCTGCATGAGTAGAGTGGTGGGTGGTCATGTGACTCACCCTAATGTAACTGTGGGTGGTATGGTTGCGTACCAAGTACGCAACTCTGCATGAGTAGAGTGGTGGGTGGTCATGTGACTCACCCTAATGTAACTGTGGGTGGTATGGTTGCGTACTTGGTACGCAACTCTGCATGAGTAGAGTGGTGGGTGGTCATGTGACTCACCCTAATGTAACTGTGGGTGGTATGGTTGCGTACTTGGTACGCAACTCTGCATGAGTAGAGTGGTGGGTGGTCATGTGACTCACCCTAATGTAACTGTGGGTGGTATGGTTGCGTACTTGGTACGCAACTCTGCATGAGTAGAGTGGTGGGTGGTCATGTGACTCACCCTAATGTAACTGTGGGTGGTATGGTTGCGTACCAAGTACGCAACTCTGCATGAGTAGAGTGGTGGATGGTCATGTGACTCACCCTGACATGACTATGGGTGGTATGGTTGCGTACCAAGTACGCAACTCTGCATGAGTAAAGTGGTGGGTGGTCATGTGACTCACCCTAACATGACTGTGGGTGGTATAGTTGCGTACCAAGTACGCAACTCTGCATGAGTAGAGTGGTGGGTGGTCATGTGACTCACCCTAATGTAACTGTGGGTGGTATGGTTGCGTACTTGGTACGCAACTCTGCATGAGTAGAGTGGTGGGTGGTCATGTGACTCACCCTAACATGACTGTGGGTGGTATAGTTGCGTACCAAGTACGCAACTATGCATGAGTGGAGTGGTGGGTGGTCATGTGATTCACCCTAACATTGGCCATGGTGCTATGCTTCTGCATGTTGTACGCAATTCTGTGTGGCATGGGTGGTCAGTTGTCACATGACTCACCCTAACTTGGGATGGTGGTATTGCTGTGTGTAAAGTACGCAACTTTTTGTAGAAGGGCTGATGCTTCCCCTATAATCCACCCTCACACCATATGTGGGTTGTGTCCACCTGGTTCCCACCCTGTGCCATATCACAGTTCACCCTGCAGTGTAGCTTGGGTCACCCTGCAGTGTAGCTTGGGTCACCCTACACCAACCTACTACTTTGTAATAACCTAACCCAGACACCATCTCCCCATCCAGATGTGGCTCCCCATAGAGAGGAATGTCAGTACAAATGTAGCCTGTGTGAACCTGCCAACCAAATTGGGAAACTACAATGTATTTCATCAGATCATTCAGACAAACATGGTAAAGTGGATTAGACCTTTAGGACAACCAGGACAATAAAGAAATGGCCCTTCAGAATTTAATTTTGTCCACCATTCTGTGGTAAGTGGTTCTCTCCAATTGCATTGGGTACACTTTAGCCACAGTAGGCTACCATGCACCTGCAAAAGAGATGCCCAAGAAAACATCTTGCTGGACGTGTTCATGGCTGGGATCCCAATATCAAGACCATCTATATTTTGAGTGAAGTAAGCAGCAACTTGTTGCATTTTGTATAGCAAAGCTATCATCTTGTGTGCTGGGGTGTGTTTTGCAGAAGTTGCAGATGTCCACATTTGATGTAATAGAGAATTAAGCTGGCTCATTCCATCTTCAATTCTCAAGGAGTTAAAGTTAAGAATATCCTGGGGATTTGGTTTTCCAGTACTCTGGTGTATGTGATAAAGCCCATCTGGAGACCTGAGGTCCTTGAGCAAAGCTGTCAGTGACAAAGGGCTCATACATACTACAAACCAAACCAACCAGGATTCCAGCACCTATAGATATACCAGCACCAGATAGTATGACTACATGTTTTGAATGAACAATTTTTTCTATTGCTTCAGTAGCTTCTCTAGATTCTGGATGCTGAATTATTTGCATTGCAACAGGTACAAGGGTGTGGTGTGGTTGAATGTAAGAAGTTTAAGAATATCAAATCAAGGCACATGACCATGAACAAAGCTGGAACAAATAACCAAATCAAACAGGATGAACCATAATGTGAGAACTCTGATCAAAATCCAAATGTCCACTACAGCTACTAAGGATATAAACTAGAACAAGGCTGGAGAGCAATGGGCATAGCAGATAATAGAAAACAAGAGCAAGAGAAAAGCAAAGGTAGCAAGGAAATATCAGAGTGGTGAACTATGCCATGGTACATATGTTGTATGTTCTTCCACCTGAGTTATTTGGCTGGTAGGTCCAAATCTTGTGTGCATGCATTGAAGGGAGATAGTTGTACTGCTCCATTATAAGCATACAAATGCAGCATTGAAGTTGAATGGAATATAAGGATTGAGAGCCAGAGGGTATGGAGTCAACGTGATCTCTAATGCGCTGCAAGAAGTCTTGGTTGTACTGCTTGAAATCTCCAACAGGTGCAACAACTTGCCAATCCTCAGGGAACAAAAGAGCCAAGCTTTATGCAAACTTGCCCTTTACAACATGTAAGGTGTTCAGTGGTTCAACAAGCTTGGGCCAATCCCTCATCTTTCAGGGCCTGATACGTAGATCCCCTGCTGTAATACTTGCAACCTTGTTGCCCTCCCTGAACAGAATCCACAATGTACATAGTATTTCTATTTTTATCAATTGGTTCAGGAAGGCCTGTGAGTTGGTGGACCAGAGTGTTAAAGAGTGTGGAGGCTGCAAGGGGGTGGAAGGTGGACTGGGGATTGCTAGTGATGGGCATGGTCCTAGACCTTTAGAGTGGCTACTCTTGATTCTGTTACCTCCAGGATTTATGACATTGCAGTGCTAAAGTATCTTGAAGGTGTTGACCTCAACAGCATATGACAGGCGTAGGTAGCTATTGTCCAAGAACCTAGATCTCACAAAAGGAAGGCCAAAGGCACTTGCCCCTTCAATCAGATGCAGTTGGTCAGCCATATCTCTTGTAGGACTCATGTCATCTGGCTGTTTGACAAGTCCCTTCAGGAAGTATGCCAAGGCAGAAGCAAGAAGCATCACTTCTGGTGATCTCCTTGAGGAAATTGAGAATTGCTGCTGCCAAAAGATGATTGCAGACCAGGTTTTGCTCAGCATGGATTTGAGTCCAGCAACTGTTGATGTTGGATGGGCCACCTAATACATGAATGTAAAGTGTTCCTTTGAGATACAAGCTCATCTATTGAGAAGGATGAGCACTCACCATTGCTTCAGCCATAATTAAACGCTCAACAATATGCCTTGGGTTGCGTTGAATCATTTGGATGGCCCCCCTTGCTGTCAGCCTCTCTTCTAGACATAGCCCATATGTACCAGCCTCATCCATTATATCCTGGAAATCTTTCATCTGTGATGCAAATTTCTCTCTGTGTCCTATCAAAAGGGACTTGTCAACTGTAAAGTTTGCACCAACTGAACTATCCCAATGCCAGTATGTTAAGACCATATCCTTGTGATAGACTTGTATCTTGATAACTCCTCCCTCTAGTGCTTCAGACCTGTCAACTGCACAAAGGCCAGCCACAACATGGGTATGACAGTAGCTATCCTTCTGTGGGGTCCTGAAGGCCGGACATAGGAGCTCTTGGACAGGGTCATGACACCAAAGATGAGTACAATGCTTTAGTTCTTCAGGAATAGATTGTCAATGAACATTGATGGCTAGTCCAACGTCAGCTATGATATTGCTTGGGCTGATAATCAGCCAATCAATGAAGTCAAATGTATGGAAGGCATAGTTGATTGGGTTTGCATCCTCACAACCATGGATATTCATAGTTGACAGTTTGAGGTTCATCCTGCAGAGATGGAAGAAGTAGTTCCAACACTCAGCATAACAGGGAGTTGTATCCACTATATGTTGAATCACAGGGAATACTGCATTGAGAATGACAGGTTCAATGCAATATCCAATGAAAGAACATGGTTCACCTGTTTTAGTTGACTGGTTTTGGGCAACCTTGTAGCTCTGGGGCAAAGCTTCAATGGTCTTTTCAAAAGCATGCTCCCATGCAGGAGGTGCAGTTGCAGCAACAGTATGGAGTGCAGTTAGAAAGATATGATACCAATCTTCCATTTCTGCTTCTAATGGAATGTTGCGCCATAAACATGATATTGAGGACCTTTTGTCACGTTTTCCAGGCAGAAATACCAATAGACGGAACTGGTTGTTACCCCCAAAGCTCATGATACATATGTTTGGGACTAATAGAGCAATCAACCAGATATAACGTTTCCTTTAAAAGAAATACAGGAAAGGTGCTTGCCTGAATGCATGTCCAACTTTTGACCATTGACTTGGACCACTAGCTCATTTCAATTGGTAAGTGAGAGTGCACAGCTTGGGTAGGGATAATAGCTGCCTGCATGCCTGAGATCTGGCACATCACAGAAGGTTGCAGAGAGTGAATCTAGGTCCCATCCAGCTAGTAGCCATTCCCTTTGGAGATAGTGAGCATCTTTAAGCCAATCAAGGATCACTCTCTCCCCATCATGCATCATGGTCAACAATGTGCATTGGGCTGCTGGGTTATTTGGGCTACCCAAGGAGTGAATATGTGCCACAAACTCATTCAAAGATAATGCTTCAGGCACCTGCAGCTTGGCATCAGGCATGTGCCTACAAAATGATGGATGTCATAAACAGAGAAATATAGAACTAGCCGGAATTGAACCAGCTTGACCACTAAGCCATAGAGCCCTATTATTCCTCTGCTGACAACCCATGATTACACCTGCTACCCCCCAAATTTGGGCTTGGGCCAGCATGCAACCACTTGTACTGGTCATGTGACTGTGTCCAGGACAATGGATCTTCTCCAAGCAATGCAGCCTTTTCAAGCTGCTCAAGTGACCTGCCAGAAGTGCCAAAAAGGATACCTGGAGGATAGGAGGTGGTAGGCTGTGCAAGCTCTAGAAAGAAGGGAGCTAATAATCCAGGGGTAACAATTGTGGCAACCCAAGACTGGGTGCAAGGGAACACTTCAATTGGAGAAGGCTCCCAATTGATAGCCAAGTGGAATCTACGCTGTGCCACTGCAGCTGGGGCTTTGTCTGTGAACATGATGCCCTGCTCATCAGTCAAGCCAGGCCAAGGGAAAGATGAATCAATGTTGTTGGAGCAGAGGGCTTGGTTGTAGAAATAGCAGAAAGACTGCTGCATGGTTCCAGTGTCCAACTCTCTAACTTCTTGATCCAATAGTTTCCCACAAAAATGGGCAATCATTGCCAGTGTGATTGATTGCTGATCTCTTGGACTAGGTAGCACTATCTGCCTAAAATTATGCAAGACTCTGGATGAGTGCTGGATCATTGACTGGCCTGGGAGTACAGCATACGCTTCTAGGGCATGACAGTACTGGATCAATATAAAGATAGTTGTCCTTAAGGTTTGCCTTTAAAGCACTGAGCCATACGTGAATGGTGATCATTGCAACACAATCATCACTGGGGCTGCCTTCCTGTAACTGACGCCAGAATGCAACTCAAGAGGGATGTGAGTAGCAGCAGTCATTGTGAAACAGTCCTTGAGTTTTTCCAACAAGCCAACTGCAAGCAGATGTGTCAGTTTGCAGCCATGGGAATTGTGACAACTCACAGTTGATCCTAAGCATTAACTGTTACATCTAAGGCTGGTTGTCTGTACCACAGTAAAATGTTTAAATCAAGTTAAGATCTCATCAAAATAATCCCTAAGGTGCTGTTGCTGAGCCAGTAGACTCAGAGAATTCTGTTGGAGTCTCAGCCCAGTATTGTCTTTGACAATTGGATATAAATTTCAATAAAAATCTCCACAAAGAAGAGGATGCACTTGCATCCTATCAATAGCCTGAAGATAGCAAGTGCGCTCATCCCAGTCCCCAATAGAGGCATGGACTCTCCTGCCAATTACTCAGGTCAATCCTTTTTGATCTAGCCATAAGTGACCAAAGCTTACCTTATGTCTTGAGGATTGTGAGGTGCTTCTTCTATCTCCTCCTCAAGGCCACCAAGAATCTCATCCACCTTGCTGGGAGCCAAATCTTGTACCTCATGAAAGTCACTATAATGGTTATCTGGAATGAGTGCTGGGTGGCATTTGAGTTAAAGGACAATTTACCCATGAAGAAGTATGCACTCAGGGACTGGTCTTGCTCCCTCAATCACATTATCTGCACATAGGTCTTGATCTAGTACTTGCTGCAGTAAAGACTTGGTTTGCTCCTTCACAAGATGTGAGCCCCATACTGGATTCACAGGAGGTCCTTGTCTGAGCACTATTCTATCAAAAGGTAGCCCACGCACAATTGTAGAGATCAGTTGGCAAAAGAACATAGTTTGAACATGCTCAGAAAGCATTGCCATGTGCTCTGGGTAAAATGAGGGCACCGCTCATATTTTATTAACATTAAAGACTGGTTTCAAGTTATCTTCAATCACCCCATGCAGGTAATCCAAATCTGGAGTCAGCTGATCCTTTGAAAGGTAAAGCCCCAAGGAGTCATATACCACAAGTTGGATGTCCAGAGATTCATCATCCAGTTGTACACACTTCCCCCAGAATATCTGGGTAAAGGATTCATCTCCAGTGAGCAGTGCCAAGATCTCAGATGGTGGCTGTTGTTTCCATGGAAGCTGGGTCTGGTCAAAATCTCCTTGCAGTAGCTCATTGTCATAGACACACTTGATACCAGGGAATTTATTCCCATTTTCTCAAATTTAAACAAAGGCCAACAGACTAGATTTTCAATCACATGACATTGGCGCTTATGTCATATGCTAAGCGCCAAGCCACATCCTCCTCTGCGCTTATTCAGCACACATAGCCACCTCCACCTATGACAACATCATGACATGTCAGTGACATGTATGCATAAGTAAGGCCAACTGCAGAGCAGGGTTCTTATTTCATATATAGTGCTTCCTTTCCCACACACATGTATTTGTAATTAGCATAACTCTGTAATATATAAGGAGGCCAACCAACCATGGTAATACCCAGGTTGATTACCTCTTGTTGCATCTCCACTTTGTACAAGGACCTTAAGTCCAGTAATTACTAAGTCCACTAGTCTACACTGCCTTAAGTGGCCTCTTCATTGTACTTAGGTAGTTCCTCATTGCCCTTACAGGCTTGGTCACTGTATTACAGGTAATTGTCATTGTAGGTAGCACCTCCACCACCTTAAGTGGTTATTACTCAGATCCATACAGCCACAAGTGCCTGCTGCCTCAACACCCCTCAAGGATGTCTAGGACACTCATCAGTGAATAACCAGACTGTATGATCAGGGTCACAAGGATGGTAGAAAGCATGCATGAGGCAAGACACAAAAACCTGTTGAAATAATGGATATCCACCAGTGGTGATCAGTTCTTCCAAGATATTGTCTCCTTGAAATGGCAACAAGGGGGTATGCTTGAGTAACACTTTAAGCTGGGCTAAGTGAATGTCCTTAGTGGGTGTATCATTCCTGAGAAAAAGGGTTTTCAAATGGGTTTCAATGGACTTCTGACATATCCTAAACAAGAGAACTCACATTGATCCATGCCATGAGTCATGATCCTCATCTAGTCCTTCTCCAGTAACAAGTTCCTCCTCTAGCTCCATAGGCAAGAAACTTGAGTTGGACAAAGACCTTGTTGCAGGGGTCACCAAGCAATGTCCAATTGGTGCAGAATTTGTAGGGGATACACTGAGCATGTTAATTAGCAAGTGGTGGAAATTGGGCTGGCCAGACATAAGGCTTACTGTTCTGGAGGACTTTGCATTGGTTTAGCCTTGGACTTTGCTGTATAGTGAAGGTGTTTAGGCATATGTGAGCCATTGGCTGAGGAGCTGTGGTCTGGTAGAATTCTCAATCTGGCAACAATGAGGTTACTACAATTTAGTGATGGGTGGTTCTGCTTACTTTGAGTGACGTCTCTGCCTTCTTAATCTGATATACTCTTGGGAGCTATCTAGCCTGACAATCAAGGATGAGGAGCTTTGGCTTCCAACAGAGGATAGACTTCCATCAGGCCTCTTGCCTTGTAGCTTTCTCCCTTCTGGGTTTGTAGTGATTGGCAGTGGGCTCCCTAGTAAAACAGGACTTCTGCATGTTTTACATTTCTCTTGGTAATCAAAGTACTCAAAGCAGATCTGAAGTCAACAACTTACATATCACCAGGTCCACCTAGGCTACAAGATTGCCCAAGTGAAGTGCAAAGGTACCCTTTCTCTGATAAACTTGAAGAACTCAGAGCCCTACTGATAGAGTTTAACTGACTTGGCTTTCTTGGAGTAGCTACAATTACATCACAGTCAACATACAGCTGCCTGGTTGCTGTACAGTATCCTACCAAAGAAAGGTTGACTGGCTGAGACTCCAGATGGATCATTTGATGATGAGGGGGTATGCTCCCTCCTTTGCCTACATCTTTTGTTTGCAGGGGATGCTATTGATTCAGCCTGCATACTATGTTTATGAGACACAGAGCCTTCCCCAACAAGTGGACTTGGGGGGACTATAGGCCTACACAAGGGCACATAGCCATCAAGGGAAAAAGTCAGTTTCAAATACTTGAATGCCAATAGGATACTAACTGGCTATGACTTTGCCTCCTGCCTGAAGTGGCTGTATCCAGGGAGGACCAGTTGCTAAAGTACCCAACTGTAAGAAACTTAAATAGAAGATGGATAGAATGTGAAGCCAAGCTTACATGTTGCTTGCAGCTGGGCTGTTATCCATGATGGAGGTTATTCTTTGTGAGTGGAGAGAGAGGCTTGATGGTGAGTTGATTGAGGGTTAAAATGGCATCACCTGTTGCATTGCATCAGTTATATAGGAAACCCAGGTTGGAGCATGCTAAACCAAATACTGCTTATTTTAAACTGACTGTTCATACAACAAAGGAATGGAAGAACCCAATGGCTTGGTTCCAGAAATTGTGGGAATGATCTGTTGCTATGGCTACAAAAAAAATGCACTAAGAAATTCACCCCAAGTTTTACACTTAACTTTTCCACCACAAGTGCTTGCCCTTGTAACTAACATCAGCCCTGCCAACATGTCTAATACTACATCCAAGGTACTGCCTGAAAGGTAACCAGTGCAAGTATCCCAAGAAGAGTCCATTGGGTATATTTGCAAAAGGTACCTGGTAGGTACCTTCAAGATCTTCCTCAAGCAAACAAAAAATCATCCTGATCAACGTGCACTTGATCAAGTGTGGGTTGATCAGCTTGTGGAAAAGATTGGAAGCCCAGAGGTTCTAAACCAAGCTACACATCCCATCATTGTCATTCTTGAAGATGACACCTCTGTTGAAGTCCTCTGTGATCTGCTCAGCAACAGTCCTAATATAGTCCTTACACTACCAAGTGGGATCTCAGTCATGGTCTTTGCAGGTCAACATAGGCTAGCAATGCTTGAGCAACTGGGGATAAAGAAATCTGAAGACATGTGGTGGCATGCACAGGTGTACCAGAAACATAAGCTTGCATCTGGGTGATCTATGGTTGTCTGACAAGTCTATCACAGGGCTTGAATCAAAATATCCAGCTGAATTCTTAACCATGATGCATGAGTCCAACACACCCTAAATCATGAAAATAGTGGAAGACCATTGTCCTGGACACAGTCACATGACCAGTACAAGTGGTTGCATGCTGGCCCAAGCCCAAATTTGGGGGGTAGCAGGTGTAATCATGGGTTGTCAGCAGAGGAATAATAGGGCTCTATGGCTTAGTGGTCAAGCTGGTTCAATCCTGGCTAGTTCTATTTTCCTCTGTTTATGACAGTTGGAGGAACAAGGATTGAACAGCCACCAGAACTCATCCAAGGAAGACTATGAGAAACTAATTTCCCAGAGCCAACCCTGGTGGGAGTTGCTGCAACTTGTCAAGATCCCAAAGTTCAAGTATGGCCAAGAGCTGGTAGTTCCTAAAACATTCTAGGATGCTGAGGCTACTACCCCTAACAAAGAGGGCTCCACTTCCACAGTAAAGCATCATTACACCCTTCAAATATTGCAGAACTAATTAAAATCTCTTGCAAAGCAGCCTTCTGATCTTCTTCCATTGCCTGCTGAACCTAGCAGTCTCACCAGCCATACCAAATGGCAAAGGGAGCAAGGGGCTGGCAATGACACAGCTCTGCAAAAGCAACCCCAAAATTCAAAAGCAGGCTCACAGCTCAAGAAATCAAAGGGCATTAGGGAAAATAGCTTTGAAGGTGATGATAGGCATGAAAGAAGCACCACTGAATCAACAAATGACAAGGTAAATGTCTGCACTTGGGATAGCCTGTGTATAGAACTAATGAGATACTCAATGGGAAGCCTTCAATGCCTCAGCCAGGGTAAGCACCAATACTATTTTCAACTGAATTATGCTTAGCATTTCTTTGTGGACCTAACAGAATGGAAATTGATACTGGGTGCAGCAGTCCAGATGAGCCACCAAAGCAGAACAGTAGTGGTGTGTTACTTCTCTTCATAGAACTAATTCTTAGTATTGAATTGATCTCAGCTGTTGGTAATTGCCATCTCCTAAGGACAATCAAGAGCCTTGGCAGAACCACACCTGACTTTAACCATGTAGAAAGTTGGAAGCTGACACAGCTGCTGCAGTGTGTTCTTGGAGCTTGGAAGCAAGGTCAAGCTGAGGGAATGCTAGATGCCCTGGTGGAAAAAGCTAAAGTAGGTGCCAGAGTGCCTTTCAACACACATTTACATCATCTGTATGCTGGTTGACCTATCTCTTTGCTGTAGGAAGTAGAAGAAAGCCTAAATGAGACAGTAAGATGCTTGTTCCTCTTCATCCACATCATAGGATATTGACTTTTAACCCAATAGCAAGGACTCAGGCAAGAAGGTAGTCAGGTAGGGAGCCAGGGAGGGGATCAAGATGAGGACAACCAATCAGACACATCTGAGGACTGGAATAGTGACTGAGATAACAACAGATAGACCTGAATCTATCTGCACATGTGTGCTGCTTTGCTGATTGTGATCCATTGGCACTAATAGAAATGTGAAGGATCAAAAATGAATTACATGCATCACACAAACATCATATGTCTGAGGAGGTTACCAACATTTCAGGCACTTGTCATATGGGAGGGTACAATTACAACCTCTCCTACACAACCTGTCAAAACATGCAGTCTATTGCAAGACTTTTACCTGAGTGATGGTGCAAACATTTAGTTACCAGTTTGCATATTTGATCTGAAGCTCTTTATAGTGCAAGTACCATACTTCTGAGTATCACACCCAGGTAATGTTCTTAGGTACAATTCAAAAGCATTCAGTATTCAGGTATGCTCAACTTGATATTGCAGTATCCCCAGACATGGGTTGTTGATTGCTACAAAAGAAATCATAATTGCACAATCTAAAGGTAATCCTTTATGTGCCTGTTGGATGCAAAATAAATGACAATCCCAGTCATAACAGATGATCAGACAGTGATATGTGTCAAATGCAAGAAACATGAACTACTTGCAGCTTTCTGGATTGTAAAACCAGTAATGCATCTCTGGAGTGATGAAGAAGTGCATGGCAGAATAAGGTTGACCTCTCCCACTTCTATCCATTTTTTTGCCCAACCTTTCTGGGGATATATGATATACCAGCAATGAGCAAAATGGCAGCTGAAGTCAGAAAACCTACCTGGCTGCATGTTTTTACAAGTGACACCCATTACCACCAACAGTGATCAAGCTGGATGCCTGTGATTTATAGCCATAAGTATATATAAAGGAAGTATTGCAACTAATATTTGACAAAAACCACCAAACTAAGGTATGTGAACTTTATGACATGGACCCATTGTCATAAACAGAGGAAAATAGAACTAGCCAGGATTGAACCAGCTTGACCACTAAGCCATAGAGCCCTATTATTCCTCTGCTGACAACCCATGATTACATCTGCTACCCCCCAAATTTGGGCTTGGGCCAGCATGCAACCACTTGTACTGGTCATGTGACCATGTCCAGGACACCCATGACTGCCCAGCAGGCAGTGAACTTGGTCTCAGGTTGCTATCACCAATCTTTTTGAGAGTTTGCTAGTAGATTTAGTACCTGATATATAGGTCTATACACAAAGAATGAGGATATAAGATAAAGAAACCAGGGAGATAGTCTAGTTTAACATTATGGACCCTGAGACTGTCCAGTGGACAGTAAACTTGGCCCAAGGGTGACCACCACCAATCTTCCTGAGAGTTTTCCAGTAGATGATCACTAAACACAAAGGTCTAGATACAGAAAATGAGCACATAAAATGCAGAAACCAGGGAGATTGTCCAGGTTCAACATAATGGACCCTGAGCCTGTCCAGCAGACAGTAAACTTGGCCCAAGGGTGACCATTGCCAATCTTCCTGAGAGTTTGCCAGTAGGTCATCATTTGGTACATGGGTCTATATACAAATTACAAGAATCTAAAATGCAGAAACCAGGGAGATCATCCAGGTTCAACATAATGCACCCTGAGACTGTCTGGCAGACAGCAAACTTGGTCTCAGGTTGCCATCACCAATTGGGCTATAAATTTGTGGGCACATGCATATGTGCTATATATACATAAGCTCCAAGTATGACAGCAAACAGATCAGTGGGTGCAGTAGAAACACAATATTTCCAAAAGGTTTCCAAGACTTTTCCGTCTACAACCATCAATATGGGTCAGAATCAGACAATTCCTTTTTGAGAAGCAAGATGCTGGTGCCTCTGACCTATTGGTATTTGTCTACATAGTAACATGCCTATTTCCCACCAAGATATTGGCATTGGCATGCCCTGCCAACCTTTGGCACTTATGTGCAATTACTAAGTGCTGGTGCTTCCATGCTTACTTGCACTTGTTCTATGCTCTGTGAGTACTGTTCCTGCATATAAATGTATGGTACTAAAAATACTATAAATAATAGAAATAAAAGTATGATCACTTAGCATGATCAAATGTGTATATATGCAAGTGCAATGAGGAAATAAAGTATAAAATGTCTTGTAGCACTGCCAGTTTCCAAATATAGTAATGTGCATGCCCATACTTGGATAGAGCAAGTATGATTACTCTAGATTGCACTATTTACTATTGGCAATTATGGGTGCATATGTCTAAATTGTCCATTCCATAACATCACAGTCCTGCACAAGCTGCTGCAACACAGCTCCCTTTCACTCTTCTGTCAACTCCCTTGCTTGCAGGTCTTAACTCTGACAACAGGGATTGGGGAACCTGACAATCCTCCAGAAAATATGCTGTAGTAAACAGACCAACCTTTAGCTTGGCTCAAATTTCTGGCACTACAACAGCTTTCTCTTGGTGCCCCTCCTGAATACATCAAGGCCTTACCTACATTGGCCAACAAGTTACAAGAACTCACTATTTCTAGCCCAGATACATTTTTTATTGGTAGTGATCCAGAGCAGTACTCTAGTGACAACAAAGAAGCATACTGTGCAGCACTAGAGAATATTCTCAAAATTGGCCTGAACACAATGCATTTGAACCTCCCACTTGGATACTGGTTGCATGCCTTTGTTGAGCACCTTGCCATGTTCAATCAATTGGTAACAATGGAACTGGCCAACTGTTGTCTGGACCTGGAGTTGATGGACCATGCAAGAGGAAGGGTGGAGAGATGTACATGGGTTTATGGCAGTGGTATTTGCATGTGATGCAATGTAGGGGGTGTGCAGTGTTAGTTCATTGTTCTTGATTATATGTGCTGCCCCTCATGTGGCAATTCTTTTTCTTCTTCTTTTGTTAATAAATGCCCACATACATAGAAAGCATGAGAGCTACATGTCAATTAAGGCAAACTGCTTGTAGAAGCCAAACCACAGAAATGTACAAGGAAAAACACAGAGAGGGAATCATGTAGACAATACACACAAATCACACAGAGACATGTAGCATGGGCAGAAAGAAGGAGCTGGCAAACCAACATACAGGTGGCTTAAAGGCTAACTTGAGTAAAGGACATAAGTGTGGGGATGGGGCAGCCATGGTGGCAAATCTAGTCATAATTTGTGAAAGTAAATTTAGTGCATTTTGTTGAAGTGGGCAACTTCTGAAAAATGCACTAAATTTACTTCATTTCTCATTTTCTCCTCTCACACACTATATCTATCTTTGAAACTGCATTATATGGGGTAATAGAACCCCCTCTTTCCATTTATGGAAGTCAAGACTTCCAAAAATGGAAGGTGCATGCTGTGTTTGGCCATTAGTACACCAATTTGATCAATGTTTTCAAATTGCCATGATATGTATATGGATCAGCGCAGAATCACGTGGTTTATTAGTAGAATCTCACTTTCAGGGTCCCTTAGCTAATAGGTCCCTGCACATAACTGCAATTTTATGTGAAATATTGAAGAAATGAATTTTAACAAATGATTTCAAATTGCCTTGATTGGTATATGAATGAATGCGGAATCACGTGTTTTACTGGTGAAATTTCATTTTCAGGGCAGGTTATCTAATAGGTTTGGGCGGAAAAATGCGATTTGATTTAAGGTTCTGCTCAACCCCCCCTTGAGCCAGACCCCTATAGTAGGCCAGCATGCAACCACTTGTACTGACTTGTACTGGTCTGTTTGGACCATGTCCAGGACAATGTGCCAATCCATGAAGCTTGCCTACAAAAAGCTTGTACTCTGTCAATGTTGGACTTTCAATTATTTTTCCAAGCAGGGTGGTTCTGGATTGCTTTCTGTACCTTTTTCTTTTTCTTATTTTCCTTGCACAAAGGTTGTTCAAAGATCCAGAAACAAGTCCTCCCCTTGATTCTTGACCTTAAGGAGCCCTGTGTCAAAAAGACCACCCTCATGCACCACCATCATTGGTTTGTTAACTGCATCATTCCAGCTGCATCTTGTATAGTACTTCATGTGTTTGGCGCACTTCAATACAAAAAGGTCCTGTTGGTGTTTCAGTGTGAACACCACTTTTGTTGTTTTTTAGTGGGAGTGGGGAGTATTAATACTTACCTTCAGGTGTGCAATCAACCCTGCTAGCCAGGTCACTGCAAAACCAGAGCCTAGTGGCATCTCAGTGCATGCTTTGGCCAGCTGTGTCATAACCCATATCTGGTGGGGTTATTACCATATATATCCACTGTCAAAGATATATATAGTATATGTGATGCACAGTGATATATGAATAATATATATTGCTGGGGGATGTTGCACTCCCCCCACCCCCCTAGCCATGGGCCAATGTTAATGCCCGCAGGCAAGGTCTGAATAATATATTATTATAGCAGAGATTATGTCATCCCCCCCCCCACCTCAAATCCATAGTAGTTTAGTATAGTATTTGATAAAGGACTGGAGGGGGGGAGGTCATGTGACCCTGGTGGACTGTCAGTCTCTAAGTCATGAGCCCTTAGAGTAATGACAGTTCTGACTGCATATATGTGAGTATTTGCGGCCTTATAAAGACTGTGGAATATCCTATTAGTAGGTGGCTTGGTCAGGAGACATGCCAGCAAAGGCATGGGTCATGACAAGCTGGTACATTGAAGTTTGGAGGTCCATCTGCTGTCCTTCTGTGTCTTCTATCAGCTTCCCCATTTCCCTAGCAACAAAAGGTGTATTGGCTATGGCATCCACAGTGTCCTTGGGCATGTGCTCCCTGCTTTCTATCTCCTGGCAGCCTAGTAAACTATATAGATTTGGCACAGTATGCCCCCCAACTGTCAGTTTTGTGAAGTAATGACCAGGGTTTGCTTTACAGAGAAATGATGAGAACAAATTTTTGCCTTCATGGGCAGGAACCATTGCAGTGGTCTGCTCCTGTGCATCTTTGTGTTCTTTGAGATACCTTGCAAATTAAACCTTGCCTTGCATCAGTAGAGAAGCATTGTTGCCAGCACCTATTGTTTGCATCTTAATGAGCTTTGGGTGTATTGCTAGAGAGGGGCTGCTTGTCTTCAATGTAGATCTGGTTGGTCCTCCACCCAAGGTCAGCTTCTTGGTGGCAGGAGCTCCAATCTCATCCACTAGCATGTTGTTGTTGCTGCTGTCCACACTTTGCACTTTTCACACTGCCTTTTATGCAGTGTCCCTTTGACTTCCCTGGGTCCTCTACCTCTGAGCTCCTGGTACCTTGGTGTTAAAGAGTAGGGTATTGGGACTATGTAATTAAGTACAGAAGATACTAAAGTAGTTAATAGATTAAATATCTATTGATATAAAAGGCAATAGACTAGCTATATAAAGGTAAATCAGGTTGGTAATCAGGGTGAACACTACAATTAACAAATAATCAAGCAATTACTGCAGTTGCAGGTGGTTGGTTGTGCTTATACCTACAGTATAGAAGTTAGTACTAAGTCTTTAGTTACTTACTGTAATTTATCTAGATTTGTTAGTAATTTATTTGGCTGAGATTGCACTTAATTAAAGTGTATATGCGGCTTTAACAACCTTAAACTCTCCCAACTGACTTACTCAAATTCAAGGTTGCCCTAGAGCCTTTCCTTGCTACCTAATGCCTGTTGGAACCTTGCTAGAGGCTATATGCACCAAGATATCTTGCAGGTTAACTTCAGTGAGCTCAAGAGGCTAAGAAAGCAAAATAAGATATTCCAAACTAAGTAAAGAAGATCTCTCAGATCTTCAGGTTCACACAAAAGGTAAAAATGGGATGAAAATGGGGATGCATTCAAAGGGTCTCCCTCAGGGGCTTTATATGCCCCATAGGGATAACAAACAACTATATACATGATGTAAAAAGGGGAAGTTACATGAGAGGTACAGTCTGAGCTATTTGATACATAAAGACCAATTAATCCTAATAAGTCATTAGTGTGAATGCTTAGAATAGCCATAGCAGGACCTAGACCACAACTCCCAGTTACTGAGTGTCCTGGACACGGTCACATGACCAGTACAAGTGGTTGCATGCTGGCCCAAGCCCAAATTTGGGGGGTAGCAGGTGTAATCATGGGTTGTCAGCAGAGGAATAATAGGGCTCTATGGCTTAGTGGTCAAGCTGGTTCAATTCTGGCTAGTTCTATTTTCCTCTGTTTATGACACTGAGGATAGTAGCTTCTGGAAAAGCATAATGGTGACCTAAGTACTATTGTCTAATTAGTCCTTAGATATTAAGCCTTTTGTTTAATGAAGCTGTATCTCCCTTAATACCTCATGTATTGACATGATCAAAAATAGTTGAATGGAGAGAAAGATTCAGCAAATCTTACTATGTACTTTATAATCATTCATAAACTATGTTTTAATGTCCAATCCTGTTTGCTTGCTTTGCCCTTCTTTACTATAGTATTCTGTTCCATAACAGAGAACATATCATGAGTCATGGCATATGATTTAAACCTAGTACAAGTGTTTACATGCTGGCCAAAGCCCAAATTGGGGGTTGCAGGTGTAATCATGGGTTGTCAGCAGAGGAATAACAACACTCTATGGCTTAGTGGTCAAGCTGGTTCAATTCCAGCTAATTCTATATTCCTCTGTTTATGACTGCACTGGTTAAGTGCCAGAGCACTTGCCTATGCAACAGGGGGGACCTTGACTATTTCTGTGTGTAGCCACAAGATAGAATCTTGTATAATAGATACTACAAACAAGGAAAATATTGGTACTTACTTCTTATCTACTCAGCTGAATTTATTTATATATAAAGGAGTGATAAAACAGCATATATGCAGAGGATATTGCATATTGAGGGTATTCCTGATGCCTGTATGTTTTGCAAAGGTTTTAATTGGACAGAGGGACCTTGAAATCCTTATTTTGCATCTTTATTGCATTCTATTTACTGTAATGTTACTTGTATAAATAATAAAATAACTACAGGTGAATGGAACAATGTCATATCTATAACACTTGGTGAAGGGTATCTATGCACTCACTTGTTTGTTTGTTGTGTCTAACCAACTGTGCCTAGGTGCCATCTGGAATCAACAGGGCAATGCACTCTAAGCCATTTTGATGTACACATTTTGTCTGACATATGTGTTTAGCTATTTTGGTTGGTTGAATTTTGAATCTTTTTTTCATAACACTGTAATATTGTGCCAAAGAAACTTGGACACAATACAGCTGTGTGTGTGTGTATTGGTTCAAACACACAAAATCAATTGGCAAGCATAAACATGATCTACCTTGATTATAATTTTAGAATCAAAGTCTTTATGCATGGACTGTTTTACACAGAACTGTGATAAACAAGTGGTATAGTGCAGCTGGCAGCTTGCATGACCTGAGCCTCTTTGCATACAACTCATTATCTGGACCCCAATGCATAGTTGGATATCAAGGGCTACTAAGAGGCATGTATACACAGAAGTGACATGGAATCCCATAGTATCAATGGTTGTATCCCTGACAAAGGTACATATTCAACATTTGTTTTCATTGGCTTTCTTTCTAACCACTCTCCATGCCCATATTGTGCTGAAACCTGGAGAAATTTAGGTTATATGTATTACACTAATGTGGATTTTTGTCCAGCATTGATTTTAAGGAGAATTCTTTTGTATTTTTGTAGATTTGGTATGCATGTATCATATTTATTTTTGGCATACTTAAAATCAAAATTGCAAAAAAATGTCATTAGCCTCACCTCCTGACATGACTATGTATTGCCTGCCACTTCCTTCCCCCCCCCCGTGCATTTGCCTGGGGGACTCATCTGTATCCTAATCTGTGTGTACAGTTCCTATCTTCCCTGTTTATGTTCTTCCCTCTTCCTTGTTCTCTTCTTGCACTTAGTCTTGACTTATTCCATTCTAAGTGCTTCCATCTTGCTTATCTTGCTATGCACCAGCCCAGTTCAATGTGTAGAGCTTCTGAGCCATATGCTCTATCTTGCTTCCAACTTGTGCGGCCTGGACACTGTCCATTCTCCATTTATTTACCCCTGTTCATCATTTGTTATAAAAGAAGACTGTGAATTGGCTTGGAAACCCCAAGAACAATTCACCTTGCTGATTTCCCACTCTCTCCTCTGTGAATTGTCTCAATATCTCACAGCAGTCATTTCACTCTTGGTTGTGACATAGTGACATTGTTCTTTCCAGGCTGTAGCCAATCTATCAACCTGGACATCACTCAGGTCCTCATCCCTACCTTTACTTCCTACAGTTCTCTTTTCCCTTGCCACAAAGCGCACTAGGTTATTGCACACCGCCAACTAGGCTACTCTCACATTGATTCCAAAAGACCTGAACTCTTTTACCTCTTCACACCTCTGAGATTGCATGTAGTTTGCATCAGATGCTTTGGCAGATGCTGGATCACAGGAATTGTCAATGGCTATACAATTCAGAAGGGTCTACTTCTGTATCAAGGAAGAATAGTTGTGCCCGATGAACAGATCAAACAGCAGCTCTTATCCTTCCATGGTTCCCCTGCTTCTGGTCACCAAGGAGTAGCACAGACTCTAGAGTTAATCAGTTGTGACTACTACTGGCCAGCAATGAAATTCCAAGTCAATTGCTATGTGGAGACTTGTGAAATCTGCCAAAGAAGCAAGGGCCATGTGCACAACTTTGCTCTCAACCGGCTTTCCGCCCCTGCAGGTCCTTGGGAAGACATCTCATATGATTCCATTGTCAAGTTTCCCAAATGTAAGGGATATGACAGCATTCTGGTGGTTGTGGACTGCTTCACAAAAATGATGCACTTGATTCCCTGTCAGGAAACTGCCGCTGCTGAGGATGTAGCTCAGACGTTCCTGGAACATGTCTGGAAGCTACATGGCACTTGAAGCGCACTGTGTCTGACAGAGGGACTACATTCAACTCCAAGTTCCTCAAGGCACTCTACAAATCTCTGCAGATCACTCCTAGTTTCTCTACTGCTTATCACTCACAATCTGATGGGCAAACTGGTATCAAGAACCAATGGCTAGAGGCTTACCTATGTCCCTTCATTAATCCTAGACAGTCTCATTGTGTTTACTGGCTTCCACTGGCTGCATTTGCTCACAACAATGCCAGAAGCTAAGCAACAGGCAAATCGCCTTTTGAGATTGTGTATGGCTGTTCTCCTGTCATTTCACTGCTCCTGGAACCCACAGGATTGCCTATTACTGATGACTGAGCCAAACAACAAATCCTTGATGTGTTCCATGTCAGCTTATTGTCTGCTTTCAAACAGGACACAGAGTTTGATTGCACATTCACTCCTCTCCCGCCTGTGATCACAACAGAAGGAGAAGAAGAGTATGAAGTAGACAAATTTGTAGATTGGGCAGCAGAAGACAGGGTCTGGAAGTACAGGGTCAGATGGAAGGGATATGCGCCCCATAAGTACACATGGGAACCAACCAAGGATCTACAGCATTGCAAGGACAAATTGCACAACTTCTTTGCTAATTATCCAGATGCCCCAGCCGCCAATAATCCCATCCCTGCAAATGCACGCAAAGTTAGAAAGAGCAAGATAGTCAAGCAACTCAGCAAATCAAAAACTGCCTGCTTTGTCACTTGAAAAGCTCTCACTGCTAGAAATTGTCCTGCTAAGTTCTTCTTGCGCTCCCCACTATCCCAGCGTGCCCATCTTCAGCTCTATTGACGCCTTGGCCTACAACCCTTGCCTCAACATCAATTGCTACATCATGAACAGCCCAGAAGCAATGAGATCACACCTAGACAGCTCTGCCAACATCATTCTTGCTCTGATGAGCGCCAGCAGCCACAACAAGGTCAGGTTCTTCAAGTGCAACGTGTACAAGCACCCCAAGTGGGGATTCCTCTATTGGCTTAACCCCAGGGGAGAACAAGGACCAGTCACACTGTATGGAAAGCAAGTATATTGCTGGTAGCACTTCATTGCCTCCCATCCAGGTGCTTTCAAGGATCTGGCACAATGGCATTGCCATGGGTTTGCTACTCCACCCCCCACAGTCTCCACACTTCCATCTGCAAGGGAGCTGACCTAGGGAATGCAGAACCTCATTCTGCTTTACCCAGCAGACCCACCAGCCAACACAAGCAAGCCAGCAACACCAGTGACCCCTCCAGCACGCCCAGACACTCCCAGGCCAACAGAGGCGCATGCACCAGCACCCTTGCCGTTCCCCTTGTTCCCCAGCACGCCAGACACTCACTGGACCCCAGGTGACTTGTCTCAAATGAGGGAAATGCAATGGGAGCCTCAGAGCTACCCAGGATGGAACATGTCACAACCAAGAATGAAATGACTGCTGTGAGATATTGAGACAATTCACAGAGGAGAGAGTGGGAAATTGACAAGGTGAATTGTTCTTGGGGTTTCCAAGCCAATTCACAGTCTTCTTTTATAACAAAAAGAAAAAAAAAGGGTAAATACAAGGAGAAGGGACGTTGTCCAGGCTGCACAACTTGAAAGCAAGATGGAGCATATGGCTCAGAAGCTCTACACATTGAACCAGGCCGGTGCGCAGCAAGATAAGCAAGATAGAAGCACTTAGAGCGGAATAAGTCCAGACTAAATGCAAGAAGGGAACAAGGAAGAGGGAAGAACTGTACACACAGATTAGATGGATACAGATGAGTTCCCCAGACCTATGCAGTGAGGGGAGGAAGGAAGTGACAGGCAACACATAGTCATGTCAGGAGGTAAGGCTCATGACAGAGCAAGGAGGAAATGAGAAGGAATGTGGAAACATTTGAAGGCAGTGAGAATGAGGAGCTGTTTAGCTTTGAGGAGCTACTTGCTATTGATTGTTCTGAATGGATATAAACAGCCCTCTGTCACTGCCTAAGGGCTTTTGAGGGGGGGCAATGTCATGAGCCTCACCTCCTGACATGACCATGTATTGCCTGTCACTTCCTTCCCCCCCCCCTGGTGCATTTACCTGGGGAACCCATCTGTATCCATCCAATCTGTTTGTACGGTTCCTATCTTCCCTGTTTATGGTTTTCCCACTTCCTTCTTCTCTTCTTGCACTTAGTCTAGACTTATTCCATTCTAAGTGCTTCTATCTTGCTTATCTTGCTGCGCACCGGCCTGGTTCACTGTGTAGAGCTTTTGAGCCATATGCTCTATCCTGCTTCCCAGTTATGCGGCCTGGGCGCCGTCCCTGCTCCTTGGATTTACCCCCTTCCATCTTTTGTTATAAAAGAAGACTGGGAATTGCCTTGGAAACCCCAAGAACAATTCACCTTGTCAATTTCCCACTTTCTCATCCGTGTGAATTGTCTCAATATCTCACAAGCAGTCATTTCATTCTTTGTTGTGACACTTCATGAACAACATACTCTATGAATTGCTTGATATCTCTGTGGTTGTGTACTTGGATATTATGATATTCTATAAATCAAGAGAAGAGCATGTGGAACATATCAAGGATGTCTTATCTTGTTTGCTGAATCTTAGTCTATTCTGCAACCCTACCAAATGCTACTTCTTGGTTGCAGAAGTGACCTACATTGGTCGCATGATTACTACTGATGGCAACTCCGTGGAGAAAGACAAGTTACAAGCAATCATAGACTGGCCTGGACCCCAGATTGTGAAATAAGAGCAATCATTTGGTTTTGCAAACCTCTATTGCTGCCTTGTTCTTAGCTTCACTCACTTGGCACTTCCCTTGAACAATCTTACTCAGAAGGAATAATCATAGATCTGGAAAAAAGAACAGAAGGCTGCATTTGATGCAATTAAGGCAGAAATTTGCAAGCAGCCTATTCTTTCTCACCATGATGATCCTTAGCCTTACACCTTGGAAACAGGCACTTATGGAACAACCACAGGCACTGTGCTATCTAGGAGAAAGGAAGATAGTGGCTCACACCCTGTTGATTTGATTTCAGCCAGCTTCTCACCGGCTTGGCTGAACTAAGACACACATGACAAGGAGCTACTTGCCAGCATTTGCGCATTTGAGCATTGGAGAATCTTCCTGGAAGGAACTGGCTAGGCAATCACTCTGTTTAATGATTACAAAAATCTGGAGTAGCAGAAATCAGCCAAAACAATCAACAGGCATCATGTGCACTTGCATCTGCTGGCATACTACAACTTTGCCATTGTTTGCAGACCTAGGAAACAGTCACAGAGACATGACGCCCTGTCAAGCCGCCTAAACACCACCTCAGCTGCTGTCTCAGAGCCTAAATCCATGGCCCACAGTTGTGAACCTAAGTTTAAGGATGACACAAATCAGAATAGGCCACTTGTCATGAGCCTCCTGACGTGCCTGTGTATTCTATGTTGCTCCCTTCTCCCCTAGTGCGTGTGTCTGGGGAACTCATGTACATCCCATCCCATCTGTATCCATCTGATCTGTTTGTTTGTTTCCTTTCTACCTTGTGTGTGCTCTTCCCACTTCTCTGCCCCTTTCTTGCACTCTGTCTGGACAAAGTTTGTTCCAAGTCATAACCAAGAATAAAATGACTGTTGTTAGAAGAAAATGGGAAATTCTCAAGGTGAATTGTTCTTGGGGTTTCCAAGGCAATTCCCAGTCTTCTTTCATTACAGAGTGAAAAGGGTAAATACAAGGAGAAGGGGAAGTGTCCAGGCCATACAACTGAGAAAAAAGATGGAGCATATATCTTAGAAGTTCTACACAGTGAACCAGGCCGGTGCGCAGCAAGAAAAGCAAGATAGAAGCACTTAGAACGGAATAAGTCCAGACTAAGTGCAAGAAGAGAAGAAGGAAGTGGGAAAACCATAAACAGGGAAGATAGGAACCGTACAAACAGATTGGATGGATACAGATGGGTTCCCCAGGTAAATGCACCAGGGGGGGGGGGAAGGAAGTGGCAGGTAATACATAGTCATGTCAGGAGGTGAGGCTCATGACACCAAGCCAATTCACAGTCTTCTTTCATAACAAAATAGAAAGGCAGTAAATACATAGAAAAAGCGGTGTCCAGTCTGTACAAATGAGAGGGAAGGTGGAGCATATTGTCAAAAGGCCCTGTACAGTAAGCCGGACCAGCGTGCAGCAAGATAAGCAATATAGAAGCACTTAGAATGGAACAAGTCCAGACAAAGTCCAAGGAAAGAGGAAAGAAGAGGGAAGGACACAAACAAGGAAGGAAAACATACAAATAGAACAGATGGACACTAATCAAGTAGAAGGTGGGTTCTCTAAGTACATGCAGGCAGGGGGGAAGAGAGTGAACAAACCAGTACACATGTCAGGAGAGGCTCATGACAATGCCCCCCTTCAAAAAGGTCTTTAGGCAGTGACAAAGAGCTGCTTGAATCCATTAAGAGTAATCAATTGCAAGCGGTTCATCAAATGTGAACATTTTCCCTTCCCCAGTGCTTTCAAAAGACTCCACATTCCTTCTTATTTCTTCATTGCTCCATCCTAGGTAGTTCTGAGGCTCCCAATGCGTCTCTCTCACAGGAGACACATAAACTGGTGTCCAGTTAGTGTTTGGCATGCTGGAGAAAAGTGGAAATGGGAGGGGAACTGGTACATGTTCTTCTGTTGGCCTGAGAGTGTGTGGGTGTGGTGGAGGCGTCAATGACAAGTTGGGAGCAGTGCTGTAAGCTGGTGGGTTGGAAGGATAGAGCAGAATTAGGTTTTGCATTGCTTCAGTGAGCTCCCTTGCTGTGGGAAGCACAGAGACAGTGGGTGGAGGGGTAGCAAACCCATGTAAACTCCCTGAAAGCACCAGGGTAGGAGGCAATGAAATGCCACCAGTAATTTACCCTTTTTTCATATAGGAAGTTGGCTCCATCTGCACCATTGGGATCAAGCCAATATATAAATCCCCACTTGTGGGGCTTGTAGTTGTTGCACTTGATGAATTTGACCTTGTTCCTGCTGTTGGTGCTCATTGTCACGACTCAGCTCGGACCTATGGTTCAAGGGGGCTTAAAGTCCGTGGCACTATCACCAATGGACTATGAAACGCAGAGGGGCGACTAGGGCCCAGGGGATATGGATGTGGGTAGAGGGCGACGAGGGCCTTGGATATGTTTATAAGTAAATGAGCACTAATGGCCAACAAGGGGCCTGGGCTAAGGGTGTGAGAGAGCTAAGGATGAATTGACAAAGAGGTCAAGTCTTGCTGTTTAGCGGCGACTTGACCCTGCTTATATACATGAGTGAAGCCACATCAAAAACAACAGTACTAAATAGTGAGTCATTTTACAATTTCACATCATATATCAAATATGTCATGTGATCTTGATGAGTCATAAATATATACCAAAAAAGGAAAGTGTCTCGGAAAAAAGGTAGAAAATAGTAAAAATCCATGTCATGCCGATGAAGGTCATGACACTCATTAGTGTTTGTATGATGTTGGCAGCACTGTCCAAATGCACCTTCATCTCTTCTGGTCTGCTGAGAATGTAGAAGTTAATGGCTATGCAGTAATCCCAAGGCAGGGCATCAATTGATTGAAAAGTGGGCATGTTGAGATGGAGCAGAGTGCAAGAATAAAGATTTGAAGCAAGTTTTGGCAGTGAGAGTGTGCAGAACAGCAAAGTATGCACTTTTGTACCTGTAGGGATGCTTTACCAGCTTGCCTCTTTTAACCCTTTATTATAGGGGGTCTGGCTCAAGGAGGGGTTGAGCAGAACCTTAAATCAAATCACATTTCTCCACCCAAACCCACTAAATAACCTGCCCCAAAAGTGAAATTTCATTAGTAGACCACTTGATTCCGCATTGATCTACATACTTATCATGGCAATTCAAAATCATTTGTTGAAATTCATGTCTTTAATATTTCACATTAAATTGCAGTTACGTGCAAGGATCTATTAGATAAGCAACCCTGAAAATGATATTCTACTAATAAACCACGTGATTCAGCGTTGATTCATATACATATCATTTCAATTTGCAAACATCAATCAAATTCATGTACTAACAGCCCAACAGAGCATGCACCTTCCATTTTTGGAAGTTAGGACTAGCATAAATGGAAAGAGAGGGTTGGATTACCCTGTGCAATGCAGTTCCAAGGATAGATATAGTGTATGAGAGGAAAAAATGAAAAATAAAGTAAATTTAACACATTTTGTTGAAGTGGGTAACTTCTGAAAAATGGACTAAATTTGGTCCATTGTTTGTTTGGTGCTCATCAAAAAGTTGCCCAGCACAAACAAAGCAAGAATGGACTAAATTTAGTCCGTTTTTCAGAAGTTGCCCACTTCAACAAAATGCACTAAATTTACTTTCACAAATTATGACTAGATTTGCCACCATGGCTGCCCCATCCCCACACTTATGGCCTCCACTCAAGTTAGCCTTTGAGACACCTGTATGTTGGTTTGCCAGCTCCTTCTTTCTGCCCATGCCACATGTCTCTGTGTGCTTTGTGTGTACTGTCTACATGATTCCCTCTCTGTGTTTTTCCTTGTAGATTTCTGTGGTTTGGTTTCTACAAGAAGTTTGCCTTAATTGAAATGTAGCTCTGATGCTTTCTGTGTATGTGGGGGCATTTATTCAAAAAAGAAGAAGAAAAAGAATTGCCACATGAGGGGCAGCACATATAATCAAGAACAATGAACTCACACTCACTGCACACCTGCTACATCACATCACATGCAAACACCACTGCCATAAACCCATGTACATCTCTCCACCCTTCCTCTTGCATGGTCCATCAACTCCAGGTTCAGACAACAGTTGGCCAGTTCCATTGTTACCAATTGATTGAACATGGCAAGGTGCTCAACAAAGGCATGCAACAAGTATCCAAGCTGGAGGTTCAAATGCATGGTGTTCAGGCCAATTTTGAGAATATTCTCTAGTGCTGCACAGTATGCTGCTTTGTTGTCACCAGAGTACTGCTCTGGATCACTACCAATAAAAAATGTATCTGGGCTAGAAATAGTGAGTTCTTGTAACTTGTTGGCCAATGTAGGTAAGGCCTTGATGTATTCAGGAGGGGCACCAAGAGAAAGCTGTTGTAGTACCAGAAATTTGAGCCAAGCTAAAGGTTGGTCTGTTTACTACAGCATATTTTCTGGAGGATTGTCATGTTCTCCAATCCCTGTTGTCAGAGTTAGGATCTGCAAGCAAGGGAGTTGACAGAAGAGTGAAAGGGAGCTGTGTTGCAGCAGCTTGTGCAGGGACTGTGATGTTATGGAATGGATAATTTAGACATATGCACCCCTAATTGCCAATAGTGAATAGTGCAAACTAGAGTAATCATACTTGCTCTATCCAAGTATGGGCATGCACATTACTATATTTGGAAACTGGCAGTGCTACAAGACATTTTATACTTTATTTCCTCATTGCACTTGCATATATACACATTTGATCATGCTAAGTGATCATACTATTATTTCTATGATTTTAGTACCATACATTTATATGCAGGAACAGTACTTACAGAGCATGGAACAAGTGCAAGTAAGCATGGAAGCACCAGCACTTAGTAACTGCAAATAAGTGCCAAAGGTTGGCAGATGTCATGACCCATGCCTTTGCTGGCATGTCTCCTGACCAAGCCACCTACTAATAGGATATGCCACAGTCTTCAGAAGGCCGCATATACTCACATATATGCAGTCAGAACTGTCATTACCCTAAGCGCTCATGACTTAGAGACTGACAGTCCACCAGGGTCACCTGACCTCCCCCCCTCCAGTCCTTTATCAAATACTATACTAAACTACTACAGATTTGAGGTGGGGGGGGATGACATAATCTCTTCTATAATAATATATTATTCAGACCTTGCCCACAGGCATTAACATTGGCCCACAGCTAGTGGGGCAGGGGGAGTGCAACATCCCCCAGTGACCTATATTATTAATATATCACTGTGCATCATATATACTCTATATATCTTTGACAGTGGATATACATGGTAATAACCCTTCCAGATATGGGTTATGACACAATCCTGTTCTGTTGCATTTCTGTTAGCACAGTTATGGACTATAAATGTTGTAGACACACTCTATAACATGGATTTATTTCTGATTTTCTCAAATTTAAACAAACACAAACAGGCACCCTTTTTGATCATGTGACTTTGGCGCTTATGTGATACCCTAAGCAACTAGCCATGTCCCCTCCATTGCTTAGTCAACTATGTAGCCACCTCCACCTTGATGACATCATGGGTGACATACATGCATGAATAAGGCTGCTGATGGAGTGGGCTTCTTATTGGTTATGATATTTGTAATTAGCACTGCCTTGTAACTATATATAAGGAGGGCAATCAAGCATGGTAATCCCCAGGTTGATTACCTCTTGTTGCAACCCCACATTATACAAGGGCCTTAAGCCCAGTAAGATATTTACCTAGTTATTCAGTCACTGCCTTAAGCAGCTTCATTGCTGTATGTAGATAGCTCACTGCTGCCTTAAGTGGTTTTGTCATTATTGTATAGTTGTTTGTTGTTGTAGTATAGGTACCCATTGCCTTAAGCAACTCATCCTTTGTACACTGCAGCCACAAGTGCCATCCCACACACCATCCCGGACTATGTCTAGGACAATAAGTAAGCTTGTGTTTCTCTTGCTTTGATCTGCAGTCAGTTAATCACAATTTTTGTAGCCCTCCAGTAATTGGTATCATTCCCAACATACCAACACAGCCCATTCAAACCCAGGCCACAGAAATCTTTTGGCTTCTGACTCAAATTCTGGTTAGTCAGATACATACTGAAGTTACATATGGGGTTATTCAGCTCATAGTAATTTGTTAGAGAATGGTTTGGGGTCACTGTTCAATTGAGGTGTACCCATAATTTGGTGTCTTGGGTGAATAAGTATATTTGTTTTGAATGTATGCTAAAATACCTGACCAGTATACTACAGGGCCATTTAATGTGTGGACAGCAATTGGCCTATGTATAACCATATTGGAGGTGCCTGACAGGAAACCTCAGCAATGCATAAGGTTATCTCTTGGTAAGAAATTAGATGACTGTTATATGAGCAACCTGTGTCCACAAGCTAATATAGTGAATACATGTACAGAGTGCAACCTTGGAGCTCCTAACCAGGTCAATTTTTGCCAAGGCATGGGTTTGGTTGTAGAGTCACATTGTAGTGTCTCAACTGTACCTGAAAATCTATTAGGTACTACAAGCAGTGACCATCTTAACTTGCATGACAATATTTATGACCAGGACAGTATGTGTTAAGAGTTGTGTAAGTACAGGAGTAAGAAAGAATCACTATATACAAAATGTCTATGAGAATAGCTAAGAACTAGTATTATGTATCAGAATATTTGCACAGAATATATGCACAATGTATGCTAAGTTTGTTGGAAATAGACAACTCCTAACAAATAGTCTACCAACTATCAAGTGCAGGTGGTTGGTTATGTATAGTATCTTAGACTAATGTTACTTAAGCCTAAGTGACTAAGGGTATGTATACTTAAGGTCTCTGGGGTAGTACCTTAGGTAAGTGGGTTACCTGACTAATGTACAGGATTTACAGGGTTTGCCTAATAAGTATAGGACTTAAATATGCTTGAGTAAGACTTAAGACTTATGTATGGGGTGTGCCTAAAATGTATCTAGGATTTATGAGATATTATAGATAAAGATATCTACAATATGGGAGTATGGTGGATTGAAACACTATCACTCAATCACAACAATCCTTACAGTATTGTTGCGCTATACTTGATCTTGAGCTCAACAACTGTCACAGTCAAAGGGCACAGGGTTGCAGTAAGTAAAGTAATAGGCTACCATGTGTCTGTTGGGACTGGCCTATGGTCTTAGTGTGCCAAATAACCTCCTATGCTATTTACAGTGAGTCAATCACTAAAGTAAATGCGCAGATAAGCTGTTAAAGGCTTGTGTGTATATGTCAATACATAAGAGTGGATAAATGGATGCATTAGAAGCGTCTTCACAGGGTCCTTTTATACCCTGAGAAGGCACACAAACAAGTATATACATCATTGGTATCAAGAGAGGGTACAGGAGGTACAGGTGGCAACTGAAACACTTGAGGGAGCCAATACTTTGGTACAAAGTAAATAACAACAGTCCCTAATATTTGCCCCAAGGCAGTATTTACCTATGTGAGTGCCTGGATGTCCCAAGGCTAAGTGTTTCATCCTTGGAGTAATCAGTCCCAAAGGTATGATACCCCTGAATTGGGTACTTACAGTAAATAGGGCATAATGCTGCCAAATGTTTATGTGTTCTGAGTGTTTGAGCTGTTGTTATGGAGCACACAAACTGGCACACCTAGGCACAAGAGATTTGGTAGTGTGGGATGCCCAGGTGATGGAGAAAAGGAGCATTTAGTGTGCTTGCACTTAAGTGCTGATTAAGTCTCAGAGTGCTTGCCTATGCAACAGGGGGGACCCTGAATATATCTGTGCATAGCCACAAGATAGAATCTTGTATGATAAATACTACAAACCAGGAAAATATTCTTTATTACTGCCTGTAAGTCCAGATGAAATTTTATATATTTAAATGGACAGGAAAACAGCATATATGCAGAAGATATTGCATATTGAGGGTATTCCTGAGGCTTATAGATTTGGCCAAGGTTGCAATTGGAAAGAGAGACCTTGAAAACCTTATTTTGCATCTTCAACTCATTTTATCTACTGTAGTATTTGTGATGTAATAAATACAATAAGTACAGATCAAATGGTAAATGTGATATCTTGTCATAAACAGAGGAAAATAGAACTAGCCAGAATTGAACCAGCTTGACCACTAAGCCATAGAGCCCTATTATTCCTCTGTTGACAACCCATGATTACACCTGCTACCCCCCAAATTTGGGCTTGGGCCAGCATGCAACCACTTATACTGGTTGTGTGACCATATCCAGCACATATCTACAGTGCTGTTCAACACTGTTCACAGAGATGCTGTTTTATTCATAAACAAGCCATTATCTCATCACCAGTGGGCATACCAATTTGAAATGTCTCTCAAACAAGCACTATCACTTCTTTTATGTGTTGTACTTAGTTTGGTCTGATTTGGCTGAGAATTGACTGAGTAACAAACAAAATTATCAGGGTATGTCTGAACAGTTTTGAACAATGGGGTCTAGCCCCCCAATGATTTCATGGTGACATCAGCTGTGATACCATATGATGTCATTCAATGATGTCATACTCTACTGGCAGGTCATTTAATCCCTCCCAATTGCTCTGAGTCTGCCTCAACCCTCTGTTGTCCTCTGCCTACCATGCCTAAAGCTTTGCCTCCCTCTGATGTCCAGAATAATGTTGATAAGCTCATAAAAGGCCTTCACTTCTCAGAAATTCACTCTCAAACTGGTGTCAGTACTGGAATGATTAGCAGGATAGGGGCAATGCACTGTCCTGAGCTCCCCAAGCACTCAGGTGGCTGCCCTTCTAAGCTCTCACCCACCAATATTTGCCATGCCACCCACCTGTTGACTGGCCCTGCCCCCACAACCCCATGCCTAGTTGCTCAAGAGCTCTCTAGCACAAATGAGGACACTGTCTCAAGCCTTACTTTGCATTGGGCAGTGCAGAAAGCTGGTGTGGTGCCTTTTGTCAAGCCCAAAAAGCCAGCTATGACAAAGGAACATATCAAGGCACATTATGAATTTGCTATGGCACACCAGCACTGGACAATCAATGACTGGAAGAGGGTCCAATGGTCAGATGAGACCAAGATCAACAGATTTGGGTCAGATGGGCACTGCTATGCCTATAAAAGGGTTGGCCAGGCACCTCAGCCCCACCAGATCATCAAAACCAATAAGAATGGAGGAGGCCATGTCATGATATGGGCATGCATGGGGTGGAAAGGCCCTGGTCTTATGTGCAAGATAGATGGGTCTCTCACCAAGGAACTCTATGTGGAGATCCTAGAAGATGAATTCAAGCAAACTCTGGAGTACTATGGGCTGGACATGCAGAAGGGCATATTTATGCAAGACAATGCAAGCTCCCACAAGGCCCATATTATAAAAGACTGGTTCCAAGAGAATGGCTTAGAGGTCTTTGAGTGGCCTGCTAACTCCCCAGACCTCAATCCAACTGAAAGCCTTTGGGATCAAATCAAGAGGGAGCTTTATAGCTATGAAACCCCTGCAAGTGGAATGTTGGAATTATTGGAGAGGGTGCAGGAGATTTGGGACAAAGTTAGTACCCAGAAGTGCCAGGATTTGATAGAGAGTATGCCTAAGAGAATTCAGGCTTGGATCAAGGCCAAAGGTGGCCCAACCAAGTATTGATATTTGCTTGACTTGTATATCCTGTAGTCCATTGTTCAAAACTGTTCACAGAGATTGTTCCATTGTTCTGAATGTATCTTCATCAAATCTCATTCAAACTGAATAAGATAAATTGTGTTAGACATAGAAGACACTACCAATTATACCAGATGAATTTCAAATTTATCATGTGACAATTGATTTAGTAACAACTGATACAGTACAAATGTTCCAATCCTGTGAACAGTTTTGAACAGCACTGTATAACAACAGCTATCCTAGAGTTGAGACATGCCATCCAGTGGAGGATTGGGAAGATCAATAAGTGCATTAAGCCCAATATGCACCCATCCATGTACTCACTATGGTTGCTAACCCTGGTCCCAAGTTCCAATGGGTCAGCACCCATTGGAAACCTCAACAGGTCCAAGAGGTGGAGCTTATTGTCAAATGCAAGGTATTTCTTTTTAATTTCTTATCTATTTTAATACAGCTAATGATTCTTGTTCTGCAGATGCTATGTATACTACAGGCATTGGGAGACTTACTGAGGGACTAAAATGAAGAGAGCAGTGCTGCAACTGCAGCAGCCTATGCCCAGTGGTCAGTTCATATGCAACTCCTCTCCTGTGCATTAGAGGGTGCTGCAAGTCTGTTGTAGACCTGCTATAAGGCAGTTTACTTGCTGGTAGGATGGGTGCTTAAGGCCATAGCTACTAGAACAAACTAACTAAGTAGTCTACTACTAACCAAGGCAAGGCAATGAAGGCAATACTTAAAGTGACAATATGTTGAAGACACATTCAATACTGTGGAATTTACTCCCATTTTCTTGATTTTAAACAAAGACAAACAGACAACATTTTCAATCATGTGACCTTGGTGCTTATGTCATACCCCAAGTGCCTTGCCACATCCCCTCCACTGCTTAGTCAGCTATGTAACACCTCCACCTTGATGACATCATAGGTGACATGTATGCATGAGTAAGGCTACCAATGGAGCAGGCTTCTTATTGGTTATGATATTTGTAATTAGCACTGCCTTGTAACTATATATAAGGAGGGCAATCAACCATGGTAATCCCCAGGTTGATTACCTCTTGTTGCACTCCAATCACTGTATAAGGGCCTTACACCCAGTAACCTTACTTAGTTCACTTAGCACACTGCCTTAAGCAGCTTTGCCACTGTACTTAGATAGCTTATTGCTGCCTTAAGTGTCCTTGTTGTTGTAGTTAGGTAGCTTGCTGCTGTAGATAGCCTTCTTGTTGCCTTAAGCAACTGTTACACCCTCATGGATTATACCACCAGATTCACCTCTTTTTTCTAATATTTTTAGTATTTTTCCAAACATTATATCTTTACTTTTTCAATAATGTGACCTTGGCACTCATTATGCCAAGATGCTATGCCAAGATGCCATGCCAAGATGCCATGCCAAGATGCCATGCCAAGGGTGCTTACCACAAATCCACACTTCTCTTTTCACATGGACACTTCTTTTCCCACATGCACAGACCATATGTAGATAGTTCCTTTTCTTATATATACAGCAGGAAAATCACTTGGAGACCCCAAGTCAATTTTACCTCATCTTTCATCACAGACAGGTCCCAGTAGCCAGCTAAGTAGCTGGATCATCAGAAGTACCTCACACCATACCCAATAGTCACCCAACTCCTCATTGGCCTAAGGCCCTTCAACATCAACAGTAGATATTTAGTAGTTGCCTTACACAAATTAGCTAGAAGTAGATAGCCTAGTGAGTTGTCTGACCTTGTTTAGTATGGCCTTAAGCACCTGCCACTAGCAAGTACCCAACCTTACAGTTGGCATACAACATTGTAAAATTGACTTTACTGTAGGCTTGATCAACAACAAGAAGCACCCCTGTACTAGCACAAGGGAAAACACCTGATTGGACTCCCCTTTGGTCTAGAATAATCAAAAAGACATTGGTCCCAGGTAGTACCAAATTGCTATAAGGCAAAAGGTGTATAGTTGTCTGCATACCATGAGTTTTGCCAGAACTCAGCAGATAGTGGCCCTAGACAGCTGATGCACCTGCTTGCTAAAAACCTGCTTGTATCACAATTGCCAGATCTGTTGACTTGTTGTAGGGATATTTCAATGCTAGGTGTCTGATGCAAGGGTTTAATGTACACATTCTGCATAAAAACCACTCATAAGTCCTGCATCAGGCACTCACTCCCCCCACACCATCTACATTATTCCCTCCACATGCTCTGGTGCCCACCATCCCTACTCTTGCCCCCACAGTCACACCAGTCAACATTCCCTGGCAACCTGCACCCAACCACCCACTTGCAGCCCATCACCTGCTGCAGAACACTTGCCAATTATGGAACCAGAACCAACCCTTAGGATCCTTCTCAATGCCATCAATGCCCTGTCCTCTTGTCCTGGACATGGTCACATGACCAGTACAAGTGGTTGCATGCTGGCCCAAGCCCAAATTTGGGGGGTAGCAGGTGTAATCATGGGTTGTCAGCAGAGGAATAATAGGGCTCTATGGCTTAGTGGTCAAGCTGGTTCAATTCTGGCTAGTTCTAGTTTCCTCTGTTTATGACACCTCCCAAGTTGGATCCCTCCAGGACCAAGTTAAGTCTCAAGGCAAGACTATCCAACAACTCCTTGCTATATGCAAGGAGACCAACAACCTTGCCAGAGACAAGGACAAAGGGCAAACTAAACCTGGCCTAACAACTGGCCCTTCCACCCCTCAGACCAACAGGGGGGCCAAACCAACTCTCCAAAAATGGTTAGGCCTGGAAGACCTTCCCTTGCCAACCCCTTCCAACCAATTAGGGCTACAGGTGGATACAACTCAAAGGAGGAAGAACCAAGGCAAGAAGTCAAGAAGGAGCCTTGCAGAGCATCTAGGGGTTTGAGTTCACTCACCCCATTTAATGAAGGTATGGGCACCAAACATCCCAAAATGGAACTCCCCAACCCTTACAAAGGCAATACCAGGGGACATAAGGCCACCCAGTGGCTGGACTGCATACTGCTGTGGGTAGCTCTTCACCAGCACCAGTTCAATGAAGAACAACATATGGTTGTGTGGATTCTATACCACATGGAAGACAAGGTTGCCAATTGGGCCCTCCCCCTGATCAACAATATTATTAAGGGAAAAGTTTTGGCCCCCAGGACCATCAAGTCTCTTGGGATGAGATTCAAACAGGTGTTTGCAGACCCAGATGCCAAACAAGCCACTGCACAGAAGATTGCTGCACTCACCCAAACCTCCTCCACAGTGGAGTATGTCACTGAGTTCCAAAATCTAATTGCAGAACTATACTGGAACAAATAGGCATATATTGCCCAATTCACTTGAGGCCTTCACCAGAAGGTCAAGGAACTCCTATCAACCAAGGATTCCATTCCAGACAAACTTGAGGCCATTTTTGCAGCTTCTATTAAAATTGATAACACCCACCACAAAAACAAGGAGAATGGTCCCAAGAAGGTCACCAAGTCACTGGTCACTGCAACCTCTTCCACCACCACCACTCACAGGGTCCATTTACCCAAGGACCCTAACTATGTCACTCCTGAGGAGAGGGACCATTGTTGTGAAGCTGGTCTCTGCATTAAATGCAGACAAAAGGGGCATGGTATCAAGCAATGCCCCAATGGATGGAAAGCCCTGATCAAAGAGGCAGCCAAGGTTGTGGAGGTCACCCAGTTGGAAAAAGAATGAGGCCAAGGACTACTATCAAGCCCTTGGTCAAGTCAATAGATGTGCATATACCTGTCTCAGAATTTGAATTTGTATCTTTTGCCAAAGACTCAAATAAAAAACCCTTGCTATATCTAGACCTAGTCATGCATGACTACCCAACAGACCCTCTGAAAACCCTTGTAGACTCAGGCACTACCTTCAACTTCATCTCCCTTGCAATTGTAGAAAAATACAAAATTCCAAAAATCCTGCTCAAAAATCCACAAGTAGTGAGAATGCTAGATGGTACCATCTCTCAGACTGGTTGCATATGGCACCAGGTTCAACTTGCAGTTTTGGCTAATGGCCACACACACTCCATCCCTTTCCTTGTATGCCCCATTGGAAACACCCCTGCCATAATTGGCATGACATGGCTTGCTCAGGAGTTGCCTCTCAGAGACTGGTCCTTAGGCAACATCACCTTTCCTAAGCAAATTCAGATTGTGTCAGCAGAAGAAGCAGACCCAGACCCATTAGCCAATTGTCCCTCACAATATGTTACACCCTCTAAACATATACCACTAGAATTGGACAAATTTTCTAATATTTCTACTATTTTTTACACACTCAATATCTTTGTTTTTTCAATCATGTGATCTTGGCGCTTATTTTTGCCAAGATGCCACACTGAGATGCTGTGCCAAGGGCACTTAGGATAAATCCACAATTCTGCACAGCCCACAACATGCTTCTCTTTTCACATGTAGCCTTCTATTCACACATGCACAGACCACATGCATTTAGTACCTCTGTCTATCTGAACAGCAGGGAAATCACTTGGAAACCCCAAGTTGATTTTACCTTGTCTCACATCCAAGACAGGTACTGAGTAGTCAGTTAGTAGTTTGGACCTTAAGTCCTTTACTCATCAGTAGTCATTTGCGCCTTATAGCCCTTCACTGTCAGAAGTACCATTACCACCAGCCTTAGCCCCTTACCCACCACAGATAGATACCAGTAGACTGCCCTAAGCAGTGTTTAGATAGCCTTAGTTAGTTTGCTTTGTCATAGTATGGCCACAAGTGCCTGCCCATCAGCATGTACCCAACCTTATAGTTGGCATACAACATTGTAAAATTGACTTTACTGTAGGCTTGATCAACAAACAAGAAGCACCCCTGTACTAGCACAAGGGAGAACACCTGGGCAGGCTTGCCTTTTGTCTTTAATAATCAAACAGACATTAGTCCCAGGTAGTACCAAATTGCTATCAGGCAGAAGGTGCCTATTGTCTGCATACCACAAGTTTTGCTGGAACTCAGCAGTTAGCAACCCTAGTCAGCTGACTCACCTGGTTGCAAAAAACCTGCTTGTATCACAATTGCCAGATCTGTTGATTTGCTGTAGGGATTGTTCAATGCTAGGTGTTTGATGCAAGGGTTTAGCATTCACTTACTGCACAAAAACTGCTCATAAGTCCTGTTCCAGGCACTTGTAACCCCCTCACCATCTCATCATTCCATCCACATGCTCTGGTGTCCCCCATCCATACTCCCATCCCACCAATTGCTCCAGCCAACATTCCATGGCAGCCCACTCCCAACCACCCTCTTGCAGCACATCACCCACTGTGCCACACCTGTCCAGAATGGAACCAGAGCCAACCATTATTGATCTCCTTGCAGCTATCACTGCCCTCACCTCCACAGTCAGGTCCTTGCAGGACCAAGTCAAATCACAAGGCAAGCTCATCACTCAGCTGCTTGCCATATGCAAGGAAACTGCCAACCCTGTTGGCAACAAGGACCAAGGGGCAACCCAAGCCAAGCCTGGCCCATTGACTGGGCCTATTACCCCTTCCACCCAATCAGGAGGACAAGCCAACACTCCAAGAACAGCTAGGCCTGGGCTTAGTGCCCTGTTCCAACCAATTAGAAGCACAGTTGGATACAACCCAGAGGAAGAGGGGCCAAGGAGGGAGATCAAAAAAGAGCCATGTGGAGCATCTAGGGGCTTAAGCAGCCTAACTCCATTCTAAGAAGGGACAGGGACTGAATGTCCCAAAATGGAATTGCCAGACCCCTACAAGGGTGATACACAAAGACAGAAAGCCACACAACAGCTTGATTGGATGCTCCTATGGGTGGCCCTCCACTCCAATCAATTTGACAAAGAAGAACAGATGGTGGTATGAATTCTCTATCACATGGAGGACAAGGCTGCCAATTGGGCCCTCCCCCTCATAAACAACATCATTAAGGGCAAGGGAAGCGCCCCTACAACAATCAAGGCCCTAGGGCTCTGCTTCAAGGAAGCATTTGCAGACCCAGACACCAAGAGAGCTGCTGCGCACAAAATTGCTGCCCTTGTCCAGACCGCCTCAACAGCAGAATACATTGCTGAGTTCTGCAATGAGGTTGCAGAGCTTGATTGGAACAAAGAAGCATGTATTGCGCAATTCACTAGGGGCCTTCATTGGAAGGTTAAGGAACTCCTGTCCACTAAGGACAACATCCCAGACAATCTTGAGGCCATATTTGCTGCCTCAATCAAAACTGACAATACCCATTGGGAAAACAAGGAGAACCACCCCAAAAAGGCAGCCAAGGCCCCAGTCACTGCAACCACTTCCACCACTACCACTCATTGGGTCTGCCTATCTAAGGACCCCAACTATGTCACCCCTGAGGAACAAGATTGCTGCCACACAGCAGGACTGTGCATCAAGTGCAGCCAAAATGGCCATGGGATCAAACAGTGCCCAAATGGTTGGAAAGCTATCCTAAAAGAAACAGCTAAGGTAGCTGAGTCTGAGGAGTTGGGAAAAGAATAAGACCAAGGATTACTGCCAAACCCTTGGTCCCAGAAAATGTGCCTGTAGAATCTGTAGAAACCAAATTTGTATTTATTGCTCTTGATTCAAATGAACACCCACTGCTTTTTATCAACCTACACATGCAACATTCCTTGGTTAAACCCATCAAAACCCTCATGGACTCCTGAGCCACCTGCAATTTCATATCCCCAGCACTAGTGGAAAAATTGAAAATCCCTAAAACCCTACTCAAAAATCCATGAGTAGTGGGAATGTTAAATGGTACTATTTCCCAGACTGGTTGCATTTGGCACCAGGCTCAACTTGCAGTCTTGGCCAATGGCCACTCACACTCCATTCCTTTCCTAGTTTGTCCCATTGGAGACACACCAGCCATACTTGGCATGACATGGCTCTCTCAGGAGTCATCCCTCATTGACTGGACTTCAGGGACAATCACCTTCCCAGATCAAGTACAAATTGCCTTAGAAGAAGATGCAGATCTAGACCCCCTAGCTGACCTACAGCCCAATATCACAAATTTGTCAGGGTCTTTGGAGAAGAAGAATTTAAGGTCCTCCCTCCACATAGGGAATATGACATTGCCATAGACCTCCTCCCAGATGCTAAACTCTCCCTGGGCTCCATTTACAGCATGACAGATGCAGAGTCTAAAGCCCTGAAACAACATATTGAAGTAGAATTAGCCACAGGCAAGATTTTCCCCAGTACTTCTTCAGCAGGGGCCCCTGCCATGTTTGTAAAAAAAGGCAGATGGTTCCCTACATCTAGTTGTAGATTACAGGAAGCTCAATGATGTTACGCTCAAAAATGTCTACCCCTTACCTAGGCAGGATGACGTAATGGCCAAGTTGCATCATGCCAAGATATTCACAAAACTAGACCTAAGGTGGGGCTATAACAATGTACAGATCAAGGCTGGAGATGAATGGAAAACAGTGTTTAGAACAAAATATGGGCTATTTGAATATCTGGTGATGCCTTTTGGCTGAACCAATGCCCCTGCTGCCTTCCAACACTTCATGAATGAGCCCTTCCAAGATCTCATTGACATTACCATGGGCATCTATTTGGACAACATCTTGATCTTCTTGGAAAAAATGGAAGAACACCCAGAACATGTAAGAGAGGTACTATCCAGGCTATCACAGAACCAACTCTTCTGCAAGCTATCAAAATATCACTTCCAGGTCACTACAGTGGACTATCTTGGTATTGTCATCTCCCCAGCCAGACTCTCAACAGATCAGAAGAAGATAGAAGCAGTAACCACCTGGCCCATGCCCAGAACAGTCAAACAAGTCCAGGCCTTTGTAGGGTTTGTCAATTACCTCCAATGATTCATCCCCAATTTCAGCTCTGTGGCATGCCCCCTCCATAATCTCACAAAAAAGGAAATCCCTTGGTCATGGGGAAATCTGGAAGAGGAAGCATTTCAGGAATTGAAATGCCTGGTCACCAAGTCACCAGTACTAATCCACTCCAATTCCAATCTACCCTACCACTTAGAGACAGACACCTCAGGGGTAGCCATGGGAGCCATCTTTAGTCAAAGAGGGACAGACAACCAATTACACCCAGTAGCACACATGTCAAAATCCTTCTCAGATGTACAATTGGTGTCTATCCAATTCTTGCCATCAGCTGTGGCATAACTACAATCAGCAAACACAGAAGGCTTAGAATTGGAACAAATAACAGTAGAACACCCCCATTGGCAATGGCGCTCTGATCTGTAACTAGTGCAGAAGTTGAAGTCTTCCTGCACCCACATCTTTAATGGAACCTTGGACCAATCCATATCATCCAGCACTACATACTGAACCATAGGATGATCACTAAATTAATTAGAGTTAAGGTTCTGTCTGAACCTAATATGGTGGCCCCAAGAACAAGCCAGGGCTGACTTCCCTGTCTCTGAGGGACCCCACAGAACAAGAATCTTACCACAATCAGATTCAGGGTCACGCTCCAATATATTGGAGGTAACCCACTCCTGAACACCCAGTGGCAAATTAACTGTAGCCCTGGTAACAGCTCATCAATACTCCCTTCTAACATAAGAAAAGAGGGATACTTACTTCTTAAGGGCCTTGGGCTCACACACACCCTGAGGAAGGGCACCCCTGTCCCTGTAGAAGTAACCAGTAAAGGCCTTGAGGTTGGTATACCCCATGGCCATGTCACAAGGTTGGCACTCCTTGAGACAACCAAAGAACCCCTCAGCATCCTCTGCCTCCATTACATAGGCAAAGTCTTTGTTAAGAGTTGTGTAAGTACAGGAGTAAGAAAGAATTACTATATACAAAATGTATCTGGGAATAACTAAGAACTAGTATTAAGAATCAGAATATATGCACAGAATATATGCACAATATAGGCTAGGTTATCAGGAATAACAACTCCTAACAAATAGTCTAGCAACTATGAAGTGCAGGTGGTTGGTTATGTATAGTACCTTAGACTAATGTTACTTAAGCCTAAGTGACTAAAGGTATGTATACTTAAGGTCTCTGAGATAGTACCTTAAGTAAGAGGGTTACCTGACTAATGTACAGGATTTATAGGATTTGCCTAATAAGTATAGGACTTATATATGCTTAAGTAAGACTTAAGACTTATGGGGCTTACCTAAAATATATCTAGGATTTATGAGATATTATAGATAAAGCTATCTACAATATGGGGGTATGGTGGATTGAAACACTATCACTCAATCACAACAATCCTTACAGTATTGTTGCACTATACTCAATGTTGAACTCAACAACTGTGACAGTCAAGGGGCACAGGGCTGCAGTAAGTACACTAATAGGTTACCCTGTGTCTGTTGGCACTGGCCTATGGTCTTAGTGCACCAAATAACCTCCTATGCTATTTACAGTGAGTCAATCACTAAAGTAAATGTGCAGATAAGCTGTTAAAGGCTTGTGTGTATATGTCAATACATAAGAGTGGATAAATGGATGCATTAGAAGCGTCTTCACAGGGTCCTTTTATACCCTGAGAAGGTGCACAAACAAGTATATACATGATTGATATCAAGAGGGGGTACAGGAGGTACATGTGGCAACTGAAACACTTGAGGGAGCCAATACTTTGGTAAATAGTAAACAAACAACAGATCCTAATATTTGCCCCAAGGCAGTATTTACCTGTGTGGGTCCTTAGATGTCCCAAGGCTAAGTGTTTCATCCTTGGAGTAAACAGTCCCAAAGGTAGGGTACTGCTGCATTGGGTACTTACAGTAAATGGGGCATAACTCTGCCAAATGTTGTCCGTTTTGGGAGTTTGACCCAGCGTTCTGGAGCGCACAAACAGGCGCACCTAAGTGCAAGCGATTCGGCAGTGTGGGATGCCCGGGTGATGGAGAAAAGGCGCATTTAGTGCGTCGGCGCTTAAGCGCTGATTAAGCGCCGGAGCACTTGCCTATGCGACAGGGGGGACCCTGAATATTTCTGTGTGTAGCCACAAGATAGAATCTTGAATAATAAATACTACAAACAAGAGAAATATTACTTGTTACTGTTTATCTACTCAGCTGAATTTATATATATTCAAATGAGTGAGAAAACAGCATATATGCAAAAGGCATTGCATATTGAGGGTATTCCTGAGGTTGGTAGGTTTTGTAAAGGTCACTATTGGATAGAGGGACCTTGAAAACCTTAGTTCGCATCTTTATCTCATTTGTTTACTGTAAGATTACTAGTGTAATTAATAAAATAAGTACAGATTATTGAAGAAATGTCATATCCATAACAGATGGCATTGTTGGCTGCTGGAGCATCTGGGTAATTGGCAAAGAAGTTGCGCAATTTGTCCTTGCAATGCTGTAGATCCTTGGCTGGTTCCTGTGTGTCCTCATGGGGCGCATATCCCTTCCATCTCACCCTGTACTTCCAGATTCTGTCTTCTGCTGCCCAATCTACAAATCTGTCTACTTTGTACTCTTCTTCTCCTTCTGCTGTGATTACAGGCAGCAGAGGGGTGAATGTGCAATCAAACTCTGTGTCTTGTTTGAAAGCAGACAATAAGCTGACATGGAACACATCATGGATCTTCATGGTCTCAGGGAGAGCCAGTCAATAAGCATGAAAGCCTATTCTTTCTATGACAGGGAAAGGGCCATATTGTTTGTGGTCTAGCTTTTTATTGGGGCACTGCAATGTGATATTGGAAGCCAGAAGCCAAACTTTGCCTCCTGGTTGAAACTCAGGAGGTGGTTTCCCTGTGTCTGCCTGTTTGTAGCGCTCCTGAGCCCATTTGATTGATGCCTGTACTGCCTGAATTGTCTCAGCCAGTTGCTTGGCTCTGTCATCAGCAATAGGCAATCCAGTGGGTTCCAGGAGTGGTGAAATGACAGGAGAACATCCATACACAATCTCAAAGGGCAATTTGCCTGTTGCTTTGCTTCTGGCATTGTTGTGAGCAAATTCAGCCAGTGGGAGCCAATCAACCCAATCAGACTGTCTATGATTGATGAAGGGACATAGGTAAGCCTCTAGCCATAGGTTCTTGATCTCAGTTTGTCCATCAGATTGTGGGTGGTAAGCAGTAGAGAAACTAGGAGTGATTTGCAGAGATTTATAGAGTGCCTTGAGGAGCTTGGAGTTGAATGTAGTCCCTCTGTCAGACACAGTGCGCTTCAAGTGCCATGTAGCTTCCAGACATGTTCCAAGAACATCTGAGCAACATCCTTGGCAGTAGCAGTTTCTTTGCAGGGAACCAGGTGCATCATCTTTGAGAAGCGGTCTACAACCACCAGGATGCTGTCATATCCCTTACACTTGGGAAACTTGACAATGAAATCATATGAGATGTCTTCCCAGGGACCTGCAGGGACAGAAAGCAGGTTGAGAGCATAGTTGTGTGCATGGCCCTTGCTTCTTTGGCAGATTTCACAAGACTCCACTTAGCAATTGACTTGGAATTTCATTGCTGGCCAGTAGTAGTGACAGCTGATTAACTCTAGAGTTTGTGCTCTTCCTTGGTGACCAGAAGCAGGAGAATCATGGAAGTGAGATAAGAGTTGCTGTTTGATCTCAGGTTCATCTGGCACAACTACTCTTCCTTGATACAGAAGTAGACCCTTCTGTATTGTATAGTCCTTGAACTTCTGTGCAATGCTGTGGGGCATGGATTTAGGATCTGATACAGCTAGCAAGATTGTGTCAAGACTAGGGTCTTCCTGGGTAGCTTCCTTGATTTGATCCAACAAGGACAAATCTATGTGTGCTGAAAATGCCTCAAAGTGAGATTCTGGAATCATAACTTGTGGAGATGGTTCTAAGTCCATGTGATCTAGTTGTCTTGACAGGGCATCAGGTTTCTGTGACTGTTTCCCAGGTCAATAAGTGTTACACTCCCAAGATTTACACCATTAGAACTGGACAATTTTTCTGTTATTTTTAGTATTTTTTACGGACTTGATATCTATTGTTTTTCAATCACATGATCTTGGCGCTTATCATGCCAAGATGCCATGCCAAGATGCCGTGCCAAGATGCCGTGCCAAGGGCGCTTAGGTGAAATCCATGCTTCTGCGCAGCCTGCAGCACTCTTCTTATTTCATTTAGGTACTTCTTTTCTCACGCGCACAGACCATGTAGATAGTGCCCCTTGCATATATATACAGCAGGAAAATTGCTTGGAGACCCCAAGTCAATTTTACCTCATCTCATACTCATTGAGGAGGGTATTTCAGCCAGCTAAGTAGCCAGCCCCCATCAGTAGAAACCTTACCCCTTACTTGCACTTACCACACCTCCCAGGCCTAAGGCCCCCTTGTCAACAGTAGTTAGTAGTAGGACGCCTTAAGCGTCAGTAGTATAAGCCTTTGATAGATAGTTAGATAAGCATTGTCTGTAGTAGTACAGCCCTAAGCACCTGCCCCACTAGCAAGTACCCACCTTACAGTGGTGTACAACAATAAGCAATGACAAAGTTGTAAGACGCCAGCATGAGATGCCAGCGCACATGACGCCTGTTGAACGTTCTAGCTGATTTCCAGTACTCCAGATTCTTGTGATCAGTAAACACAGTGATAGGCTGCTCAGTTCCTTCCAGAAAGATTCTCCAGTGCTCAAATGCACAAATGATGGCAAGTAGCTCCTTATCATGCGTGTCATAGTTCAGCTCAGCAGGTGAAAAGCTGGCTGACATGAATGCAACAGGATGTAGACAACCATCTTCCTTTCTCTGAGATAGTACAGCGCCCATGGCTGCTCCAGAAGTGTCTGTTTCCAAGGTGTAAGGTTTGGATTCATCAGGGTGAGCTAGAACAGGCTCCTTGCAAATCTCAGCCTTGATTGTGTCAAATGCAGCCTTCTGTTCTTCTAGCCAGATCCATGGTTGCTCCTTCTGAGTAAGGATATTCAGAGGGCGTGTTGTAGACACAATCAATACCACGGAAATTATTCCAATTTTCTCAAATTTAAACAAAGTTAAACAGACAATATTTTCAATCACATGATTTCAGCACCTATATCATACGCTAAGCGCCAAGCCACATCCCCATCCGCACTTTAATCTGCATATGTAGCCACCTCCACCTATGATGTCATCATGACATGTCAGTGACACATATGCATGAGTAAGGCCAACTGCAGAGCAGGGTTCTTATTGGATTAGATATTGCATATAGTATATTTGTAAATTAGCCCACCTGTAGAATATATAAGGAGGCCAACCAACCATGGTAACACCCAGGTCAATTACCTCTTGTTGCATCACCCCACTGCACAAGGACCTTAGGTCCAGTAACCACTTAGTTAACTAGTCTACACTGCCTTAAGCAGCTTCTCAGTTGTACTTAGCTAGCTTGCCATTGCCCTTATGGGCTTGGTTGCTGTAGTATAGTTGGTTGTCAATGTAGGTAGCTTACTTGTTGCCTTAAGCAACATTTACATAGTTCTATATGGCTGTAAGTGCCCGCCTCCTCAACGCCCCTTAAGGATGTCCAGGACAGGGCATGCTAAGCAAGAGAAGTTGGGAACAAAGCAATGGTAGAAGTTTGCAAAACCTAGGAATGATTGCACCTGTTTCACATTTTGGGGTTCAAGCCAATCCATGATTGCTTGCACCTTGTCCTTTTCCATGGAGATGCCCTCAGGAGTAATCACAAGACCAATGTAGGTGACTTCTGTGACAAAGAAGTAGCATTTGGCAGGGTTGCAGAATAAATTATGCTTCAGCAAGCAAGATAAGACTTCCTTGACGTGTTCCACATGCTCTTCTCTTGAGTTTGAGAAGATCAAGATGTCATCCAAATACACAACCACAGAGATGTCAAGTAAATCATGGAATATGTTGTTCATGAAGCGCATAAACACAGCTGGGGCGTTGCTAAGGCCAAATTGCATGACTGTGGGAGCAAAGTGACCAAGGGCAGTGCAAAATGCAGCCTTCCATTCATCTCCTTCCTTGATTCTGATGTTGTGATATCCATTCCTCAAATCTAGCTTTGTGAAGATCTTAGCATGGCGCAATTTCTCAGTTAGCTTGTCCTGTCTGGGTAGTGCATATCTGTCCTTGATTGTGATGGCATTTAGCTGGCAATAGTCCACCACTAAGCAAAGGCTCCCATCAGCCCTTTTTACAAACATTACTGGAGCTCCTGCTGGTGAGGTGGTTGGCACAATCTTCCCAGCTGCAAGTTCTGAGTCAATGTGTTCCTTGAGTGCTTCTCTCTCTGCAGGGGTCATAGAATAGATAGGGCCATAGGGAGGCTGTTTGTCTTCTTCCAGGTCAATAGCAATGTCATAGGGGCAATGTTCTGGCAGTGTGGTAAAGAACTCTTCACTGAACACTTTCTGGAACTCCTGGAATTCAACAGGGAGGTTCTGAGGCTCAGGGCTGATGCTGCCAGCTTGTGCTTCTGTAGCTAAGCAGAGTGAAACTTTCATGGTGGTCCAATCAATGTCTGGATTAGCCAATTTGAGCCATGGGGTTCCAAGGATAAGGTTTCTGTTTCCAAGGGGAAGAGCATAGAAGATGGCGGAAAATTGCCTGTTTTGAGAGCTAAAGACTAACCAAGCCTTGAAGCGGATAGGGTTTTGGACTTGTTTGCCATGAATGCCAATGACACAGCATGGGGAATCCAATTCAATGAGTGGAATGTTGTGAGAACAGGCAAATTGGGGATGAATGAAGTTAGCGGAAGAACCAGAATCAATCAAAGCAGTTTGAGTGTCTGTGATTCCTTCTATGTCTATAGTGAGCAGTGGTGATTTATTGGTTTGCAGGGCTGCACAAAACAAGGGTTCTATAGACATTGAGGGAGATTCAGGAAGCCTAGACACAGGGCAAGACTTCCTTAGACTTTTCCTGCTTGGGGAAGTGATTCCAGCTCTTCTACTTCTGCAGCCTTTCCTGATTCAGGCTTAGAGCGTTCTATTGTTTTGAGGCGCCATCCATTCTTGCAGTCCTCCCATTTGTGAGATTTCTCCCCACACTTGGAACATTCTCCAGCATTTATTCTTGCTTCCTGAATCTTCTTGGAAACAAAATTGCTTGAGTGCCCTTGAGCTGGGCGTTGTGGTGAGCTGGTGCTGCTGTTGCTATCTTTTCTTAGCTCCTTGCGCGCTTCAAACAACGTATCATCAATTAGACAGGCAGTAGAAATGAACTTGTCCAGTTCAGTGATGTTCTTGTGCAGGGTGTACTCAGTTAGCTTGCTTCTGACTTCTGCCTTGAGCCCCTGGCAGAAGGAGGCAATGAGGGTGGGGTCTAACCATTCTAGTTTGCTGGCTATGATTCTAATCTCTGTGGCATAATTGCTTGCTGATTTCAGCTGCTTGAGCTCATGCAGGCGTTGTTCTGCAATTTGTGCTGCTGCTGGATTGCTCCAGTTGCACAAGAATGCTGCTTCAAAGGAATTCCAGGATTCCAAGGTTGGCTTGTCATCCCCATTCAGCAGCTTCTCTAAATAGATCTATCCCCACTTCTTGGGTTGTCCATCCTTTAAGTTCATGAGGACAAAGGAGATTCAACTGTGATCAGAAGGGAATGAGGAAGCATTGCTAAGGAAGTAGGTTTTGCAATCCAGGATAAATGATTTGGCTGCAGGGCCCTTCTTGCCATCATACTTCTCAGGAGCAGGGATTTTGGATTTTGCTTGGGCTGGGCCAGGAGTTTGGGACAGTCCCCTGAAGGTGCTCTGGAGTGGGACAGATAAGGCTCTGCCCATGATGGTAGCAATGTTGTGTAGCGTTCTTGCCTCCTTTTCTTCATCTGTTTCTCCTGGTTGCGCTGATAGATATCCTTTGCTTAGGGAACTACTTGTTGCTGCTTGAGATGTGCTTGGGAGATCTACAGGTGTTGGTCTGATGAATGGCTACTATGGGTTAAGGTCAAGGTGTTCCTGGGTGTGTGGGATTGCCCAGGAGGTGTTTGGGGTCATTTTAGGTGGTTCTGGTGACTCCAATTTGACCCTTTTTTCCTTTGGGTCAGGCTCATCCTTGATAGGGACTAAGAAGTCCTTGTTGCCTGAGCTGCCTGAGCCAGAAGGGGCCTTGGGGGTGTTGTCTATGACTGTGAAGACTCTTCTGGGAGGTGTGTGTGGATCTGTGCTGCTGGGGGCAGTCAGAAGGCACTGAATTGCGCTCTCTACTGCTTGTGTAACATCCTGCAACATGGTTTATTTCCAAGCATCTAGATGGCTGATAAGGTGCCCTGTGTTCTTCTCCTGTAGTCTGTGGAGCGCTGGGGGCTAAGATCTGCTGCTGGCATTGTTGCCTATGAGATATCTGTGCAGGTGATTGAGTTTTGTAGCATCCTCTTGCTGCCAGAGGATTTCTGGACGGAGTTCAACCCTTGTGCAACTTATAGGTGCATTGGAAGGTCCTTCTAGTGTGGCTGGAGTAATAAGAGGGGATGCCTGCCTTGATGCAAGTGAGGCCATTGACAATTTGCGTGATCTGGTGTCTGCCATAGCATCTGATGCAAACTACATGCAATCTGAGGGGTGTATTGAGGTAAAAGAGTTCAGGTCTTTCTGAATCAATGTGAGGATAGCCTAGTTGGCGGTGTGCAATAACCCAGTGCGCTCTGTGGCAAGGGAAGAGAAAACTGTAAGAAGTAAAGGTGGGGATGAGGACCTGAGTGATGTCCAGGCTGATAAATTGGCTACAGCCAGGAAAGAACAATTCACAATGTCACAACCAAGAGTGAAATGGCTGCTGTGAGATATTGAGACAATTCACACAGATGAGAGAGTGGGAAATTGACAAGGTGAATTGTTCTTGGGGTTTCCAAGGCAATTCACAGTCTTCTTTTATAACAAAAGTGAAAGGGGGTAAAAACAAGGAGAAGGGATGGTGTCCAGGCCACACAACTTGGAAGCAAGATGGAGCATATGGCTCAGAAGCTCTACACATTGAACTGGGCTGGTGCGCAGCAAGATAAGCAAGATAGAAGCACTTAGAGCGGAATAAGTCTGGGCTAAGTGCAAGAAGGGAACAAGGAAGAGGGAAGAACATAAACATGGAAGATAGGAACTATGCAAACAGATGAGATGGATACAGATGAGTTCCCCAGACAAATACACTGGGGGGAGGGAGGAGGTGGCAGGCAGCACATAATCATGTCAGGAGGTGAGGCTCATGACAGCTTTGGACAAACACAGGGCTTTGGCACTGAGTTGGATGGCTCAGAGACAGGAGCAATGGCAGTATTCAAAGCCACCATGACTTTAGTTGAAATCAAGGCAGAGGTGGAGGCTACAGCAGTGGATTTCTTCTTTGTCTTTGCACTTGCACTCTCCAGCTGCAAGACTTTGTCTTGGCAGTTCTGCGCCCAAGAGTTTGAGCGCCTGGACACCTTGTGTCAATCTCCAGTGAGAGTTTTTTGTGCTCAAGAAGAAAGTTAACTTACTTTCCCTTTGGTATGTACGCTGCCCTTTTGGTGCTTGGTTGGCGGGGGTTTTGCTGGTTTGGTTGCAGTTTCAAGGTTGAATTCCACACTGGGGCCAGGTTCAGGTTGAGCCTTCCTCTTGAGACTCTATAGACCGTTATTAAATGTTAGTGTGTAAGAACAAGCATATACAGTATGCTTACTGGCAATGCACCTGTATTGGTGGACTTGGTGATCAGTACTGTTTGATTGGTAGTCTTACCAATGCCTGCCTTTTTCACAGTAGCCAGAGGCACCTTTAGAGGCAGGGATGGCTTCAATATGGACAAGGATTTGGCAATGGAAGCAGGTGTAGGTGCCTTGGTTAAGGCACTGGCAGACTTGGCAATGGCAGCAGCAGTGGGGGTCTTGGCCTTAGTTGCAGGAGTATTGGATCCAGCAGGCTTATGCGTGCAAGAGGAAGATTTGGATGCGCAAGCAGAGGGCTTGAGCACTGGAGCATTGGATGTGGGAGTCAGGGCCGGAGTCAAGGTGCAAGCCTTGAATACAGATTGCTTGACCTCTGGTTCATCCTTGCTATTGGAATCCTCAATACAGCAGCGCTTCTAGTTGTATTAGAAAAGAAATTAGAATCAAAATATGATTAAAACGTACCTTTCCTAAATCTGCAGTCCTTGTTGAGCTCACCTGCACTCCAACATCATCCTTGTCTAAGTTGGGTCCAATGGTACCTGCAGGTTCTTCATCTGCAGGTTCTTTGGCCATGGGGTCCTCCTTGACAGGCTTTTCTTTGATGGGCTCTTCTTTGGCAGGATCTTCCTTGGCGCTTTGGAGAGGGGCATTTGTATTGGCATCTAACAAACCAAATTAATACACTATCAAGTGAGCACAATTCCAACTTACTCTTCCCTCTGCATAGCTGCCCTTGCTTATTTGCCTTGGTGTCATGCTTGTTTTTGCATATGGTCTTCATCAAGGCTCTCCCAGCCCAGTCCTCTGGGAAGTGGTAGAGGACTGGGTATGCAGCCTTAGTCTGTAAAAAAAGCAATTGTTCATATTAGCAAAACATTGTGTGATAGAGAAAAAAAATGAAGATAAAATAAAATGAGATAAAACTCACAGAGACAAGGACAGCAGCCCAAACGTTGTAAGGGACTAGCTCCCAGGTAACTCCAACATTCCCAAGCATACTTGCCAAGTTGTTTCAAAATTTGGCCTAAGTACAAAATCAGTGTAGTGCTAAAAATACAAAGAAAGCAAATAAATGTGTTTGAGACTTACCTTGATATCTAACCACATGCCATGGGGGAATGTCTTTCTGACGCCAAAATCCATGTACCCTTCTAACCCCTTGCACTTCTTGATGTTCTGCAGTTTTTCAATGGTTGGGACAGTTTTCTGGGTACCATTGGGGAAGGTAATCTTTACAAATTTCCCCCCCTTTAGGTACCATGCTGATAAGAGATTTATCAGCAATCAACAATCAAATGAAATCTCAATTATTTACCAGGTAGATCTGTGGCTGTGCCACCAACAGGCACCATGGCACTGGAGACACTATTGACCATACCTAGCATTGCAGACAAGTTAAGACGTGTCAAATATGTGGAAACAAGAGAGTATTGTGTTATTACTCACTTTATAAGGCTGTAGATGAATAGATGAACAATTTTCTTGGGCTTGGAGTGAAATTTGCAGAATGAATGCGCAGGTGGAATTTCATTGCAAAAGTTGGTAGATTGTCAGCAATAGGTAACAGGAACTTGGATAAATATTTACCAGATTATACAATTTTATGTATTCAGTCAAACAAGAGAGGATGGGGGAGAGGGAGTGTGCTGGTGATGGTTGGGAGGAAGGGAGGCAGGATGTCAACCAACACTCAAGTCTCCCCAACGCTTATGTCAGCCAACAGTGCTTGGCCCTTGGACAAAAGTTTTGTTTGCTCCCTACCCCCAGTCTGTCCTCAGTTATTGTCATAAATGGTTGATAAGCAGAAAGTATGGTGTGGTTGCTGTTGAAATTATCTAACCACTGAGACATTCAAGTCTCACCAATGGGTTTGAGAGGGGATGCCTAGGCCAGTTTGCAAACCTCTAGGCAAGCCAAGGAGGAGACCTAGCACTGAGAAGCTTTGGTAAGTAATAATTTAATCTTGTTATAGGCTAATAAAGATTCATTTAATCTACTATACAGACAATGCTTACGCCAGCATTCAAGCTGGGAATCCATCAACGCACACCAAGTGAATTCTCCCCCCATCCCAGTTATGCAGCCCCAGCCAATCCCCATGCTGGACCTTTTCCCCCCCAAGCCCAAAGATATAGACCATGATACAGAACTGTATCATTTGGAGCTCAAGACCATACCTGAACTCAACCTAACCCATATTTGGGAACAGGTCATGCAAGCACACAGCCCGCTCAACTTGGGAGATCAAGAGCTTTGCTCCAAAGGCTCTCATTCACACAGCACACATACCTCAAAGATGCAATTGGATTTGTTGGAGCTTGGAGGAAGTGACTTGGATGAGTTGGCAGATGTGGACAACATGGAATACAACCCTGCAACATATGGATTACTGCCCAAATTGTTCATTCAGGAGCAATTGTTGGTCAAGGTTGCTAAACTGGGTATGTATTTTGTTTGATTTGCTCTGCATTTATCTTATATGCGCTTCAGCTCAAACAACCATTGGCCCAGATGATCTAGATACCATCTGGGACTTTAATTTTTTTGTTAGGGAGAAGACTGCTGTACATACACATGAAGCAATGCAAAGAACTTACTGTTGGTCTGAAACCAAAACTAAAATCACAAGTCTTAAGTCTATTAGAACTTGGATGCTTGCGTTATTGGCACTGAAACCAGTTAAATACCACTGCTGCAAGAACTCATGCGTTTGCTACACAGGATATCTTGCCAATCTCAACAATTGCCCTTACTGTCATTCCCCTTGCCTTGACCCTTCTGGACGTCTGTATTCCATTTTCCAACATATTCCACTTATCCCCCAGCTGCAAGCACTCTTTTGGAACCAAGCAAGATTCTTAAAAATGCTATATTGGTCTGAATTCCAGCAGAGTGGAACACATGTCCGGGATGTATTTGATGCCATACTCTATGAACTATTATGCACTACGCGTGTGGTTGTTGATGGAGTTGAACAGCCATACCAACATTTTGAGGACTTTTGAGAGCTTGCGCTGGCAATTGCACTGGATGGCATGGGCCCATTTAAGTAACAAAATCATTCATGTTAGCCAATACTTATTATTATCTACAACTTCCCCCCTGAAATCCAAACACACCTCTCCAACATGATATGCACCAGCATTATTCCTGGTCCCCACTCCCCCAAAGACCTCAACTCCTTCCTCCAGCTGCTAATCAACAAACTTGTGGAGCTGTCTCAAGGTGTTGAGGCCATAGATGTGGTTAACAAAGAGGTTTTTGCTCTTTGTGCGCATATTCTTGCAGCGTTTGGAGACTTACCAGCAATTGCAAAATTGATGGAGTTTGTAGGCCATAATGGCTGCTTCCCTTGTTGCTTATGCAAGATTATGAATATTCTTGGTTGCACAGCCAAGAATACATCCCATCTGTATTGCCCACTCTATTGTTCAGACAACACTGGACTTGACCCCTACAAACTCCCACTCTGCACTCACAAGGAGTGCCTTAAAGATGGATACAATGTCCTCCAAGCTCCAAACAACACTGCACAGGCCAACTTAGCAACTGATTACAGCATCAAGGGTGTGACGTTGTTGGCTAAACTCTTGTCAATCTGGATCCCCAACTTTTTCCCTGTCAAAGCTATGCATCTTGTGTGGATAAACTTGATCCCTCAGCTTGCAGACTTATGGCACAAAAAATTCAATGGAATTGATTCTGGATTTGAGGATTACCTGATCAACATGCTTGTCTGGAATTCTATGGGGGACATGTGTGTTGATTCTTTGTGTTCAACACGTTCTTTTGGCTTTCCTATTCCTCATTTCAGAAATTGCTCACATTTTACTGCTGAATCTTGGTCTTGCTGAGCAACTCACATGACCCCAAACTTACTGCGCCATTGCTTTATGGACTCAAGGTATTATATTCATTTTGTTCATCTAGTCAACCTGATGAACAAATGCACCAACTGTCACAACTCAGCTTGGACCTATGGTACAAGGGGGCTTAAAGTCCGTGGCCCTATCACCAATGGACTATGAGACAGAGAGGGGCAACAAGGGCCCAGGAGGTATGTTTAAGGGCAGAGGGCAACAATGGCCTGGGTGATGATACTTAGTAAAGTGCACTATAGCCAACTAAGGGCTTGGGCAAAGGGATAGGTGAAAGCAGAGGATGAATTGACAAAGAGGTCAAGTCTTGCTGTTTAGCAGCAACTTGACCTGGCTTAAATACATGAGGAAAGCCACATCAAAAACAACAGTACTAAATAACAAGTCATTTACAATTTCACATCATATATCAAATATGTCACGTGATCTTGATGAGTCATAAATATATACCAAAAAAGGAAACTGTCTCAAAAAAAAGATAGGAAATAGTAAAAATTCATGTCATGCCAATGAAGGTCATGACACCAACCACGCCATCAACTGCTCTGAGCTCCCAGTGATTTGTCAAGGCTTCATTGAGTGGGTGGAGGATTTCAAACAGTAAGCAATGCTTGCATGTATATACATATTGGATGGTATATCAACTATGTAATAGGATCTACTACCAGCACAATCCAGAGCGCATACAAGTGTGTACAACAAATATACACTATTTGCTTCATATTGTGGACTCAATCAAGCGTCTTAGGCCCCTACCTGGCTACTGGGCATTCCCTATGGAGCAATACTGTAGCTTCATTGGGGCCTTGGTGAAAAGCCTGCAATTTCCTTACACAAACATTGCTTGGCGCATTTGCAATGTTGCTCAGCTTTGTATCATTCACAAAATATACAACTTATGCAATATGATCAGCTTTGGGCAAACCCAAGCATCAACCAAGGAAGACTTGAAGACTGAGATGAGGGAAGGTGATAAATTCAAAAACTGTATGTTTATCATTTATTGTTTCAATGTTAACTAATTATGTCTAGATCCCAACCAAATATTCCTAACCCCCAGGCCAAGGCACTCACTGTAACTCCTGAACTACGCGCACAGATCTCCAAGTACTTGGCAACCACCTATGAAGTACAAATTGGAAAGAAATTAGCTCTAGAGCTGATTCCCAATACACTCCAACAATGGGGCCAAATGCAAATCACCCAGGGAGGCAACTTGATTCAAGCACAAGGCTACCATAAGCTACAATGGGACAGCTGCAACACATCATTTGTTTGGGTATGTTTTAGTTTATATATATATTAATATTGACTCAATAAGTCTAGTATGAACTGCTGGCCAATCAACTTGCTCATCTTCCAAGAGCAACACCCAACTTTGTCCCAACTTCTTATTATGGTCAGCTTCAATATTTGTTTAAGTTGCCCCTAAAGCCCAAAAGTGTTGTCAATCTGTCAAAGGATGGATCCAAATATCTCATTCTTGCATTCATCTTGGAGGCACCAGTGGTTATTGAAAAAGCTTATGAATACAGGGTCACATGGTACAAGGGAAAGTTGGGAAGTGGGGAAGTGGTCAACGCCCTAACCATACAGTGTACTATTGGACAAATTCAAGACAACAAGCGTTGGTGGATCATTGATAGGAGTTTGGATTTGGCACACTTGGATTTTGTATGAGGTATATAATTGGTATTAATATGATTTTGACCTAGTTTACACTTGCTACGCGCTGGATGAGCAATCGCCTGGAAATCCGACCCTAATTCACGCATCCGACCCCAGTGCTCAAATCCGAACCCCTCAAATAAGCCCGACCCCCGACGCAGAATGTAAATCCGACCCCCGGCCACGAATCCGGCCTCTCCGAAAATGTCCGACCCCTAACAAACCCAAGAACCCGACCCCCGAGCAGAAATCCAACCCCTCGAGAAATTCCGACCCCTGGGGATTACAGACATCCGACCCTCGAGAAAAAGTCCGACCCTTGAGGGGGTTCGGACTTAAAAAGCCGAACCCCAGCCGAAATAACCCCCCGGCGCCGGGGTCCGGTTTTTCCTAGTGTCCGACCCCCAGGGTCGAACTCTCCGTACCTTTTGGGTACACGGTGCTATGGTATACATCAGGTAAGCAAAAGACCGAGTCAGACCCTCAATCATCACACGGTTGCCCTGAATCAACCCCACCTGATCCCAGCTTGTGAACCTTATTCCGCGAGGCGAGCCAAGTGCAAATCGCCCACCCTCGGCCTCAGACGCAACACTACCACACATACTTCGAGGCTCATAGATAGGTGATGTAATCCACATGTCTATTTAATCTGACATGGTTTTAGTGATTATTTTTGATGAGCAATGGGTATACATCATTTTGCTATCTAGATACTCGCACAAATACATATGTCATTGGCTAATTGGTGTACGTAGGACTTTCATAGGACCAAGGTATGTCCTAATCGCTTGCCTTATGTAACTAATACATGCAATACGCAATTGCTTTGTGTCAGAGAGTCCGACTGACGGCTCCCGACTGGGTTCCCGACCCCTGCCAACACCTACTGAAATAGCCGAACCTTGAAAAATCCAACCTACGGAAATATTCCGACCCCCCGAAGACGACAAAGGTCCGACCCCTGGGAAAGTCCGCCCCCCCCCCCAGGCCAAAAGTCCGACCCCGGGACATTGCAAGAGTCCAACCCCCAGGTGAAAGTCCGGCCCCTAAGCAAAGACCAACCCCCAGGCAAAGACCAACCCTTGAGCGGAGATCCGACCCCGGAGGACGACAGAAATCCGACCCTCTAATGGAAATCCGACCCCGGCGAGAGTCCGACCCCAGAAGAAGACAAGGATCCGGACCCCACCAGAGGCCGGACTTTCACATCCGTACCCCGACCGTGCATACCTACCTCCGGTAGGGTACGGATTCCCGGGCATCCGACCCCCAGGGTCGGACTATCCGTAACTTTTGGGTACACGGTGTTTATTTATTTCTTACATATCTTGTTACATATTGATTCCTATCATATCCATCCATGTGCGGTTCTCTGCCACCCCAAGCCCACGGTTGCAGTCTTGGGTGACCTGGCCAATGCCCTAGGCCGCCTGGGGGCGGACATGGGCTCCCTCTTTTGTATCCTGTACAGAACCCACATCACTTACATAGTGACCAGAGCATGGGTCAAGTTGCTTGTCTGTCGCCTCTAAAGACGTTGTGATGAGTGCAAGTATGTTTGCATCATCAATAAGTGACATATCAGGCTGACCGCCACTACGGATCAAATCTTCAAGTGTGTCCTCATCGACCCCAGCAAAAGGAATTTGGCCGGTATATATCTCCCAAATGGTTATTCCAAGCGAATATAAATCTTCAGCCACAGTCAATGGTCTGGGATTGCCGCTAAGCAAGGCTGGGGCCGCATATTGCGGTGTAAAACCTCGTGGAAGCATGCTGCTACCTTTCTTAGTCGCTTCTGCAAAGTCACAAAAGCGGAGAGACCCATCAGAGCAGCGCAAGATATTGGATGGTTTTATGTCGCCATGAATCAGGCCCTTTGAATGAGTATATGATACTAGCAAGCATGTCTTGGCTATCAGCTCCAGCCTCTCTTGTCGAGTAAGCTGTGGGCATATTGTTTGAGTCCCGAACTGGCCAGCTGATTCCGTAATAGTCTTTTCGCGCGGAGTAATGAACCCGCAGATTGTACCGCGGTCGAATACCCTGCCTAGGGGAATGACTGAGCAATCCTCCGCGAGGAGCATCATCCGTAGCTCGTGCGCCACGAGAGAAGAGCGCCCCGGGACTAACTTGACGAAATAGGTGTTATGAAGGATTCCAAAGCTACGTTCGGAGGAAACGAACAACGGCTGGAGGCCGGAGAGCTCGGTGAGGTTCTTGTCCATTGGCCAAGCGCCAGCGGGGTCCTCGATGGATCGTTTGGGCGGAGGGGGCTCAGACATTGATGAAGCCTCGACTGATCGTCTGGTTAGTTCAATTTCAGCTCATGGGACCAAAATTGCTCCAGCACCGTACCGGTTCTTTTTACAGTATCAGTAAAGAAACACAAGTAGCGTTGTTGCTGGTCTGCAATAGGGTGTAGTTAAAAACTCCAGAAAGGTTTATCACACGTTTCTAACATCACGTGTTTGTAATTTCTTTTTAAAAAAAAACATTTCCATATAAAAACAATACGGGAGCTACATGCGAACTAGGCAAACCGCTCACAGAACCGGAACCAAACCATGAGAGCTACAACACACGGCACAGAGCAGAGAGGCACGAGAAAGAAACAGAGGAGAAGACGAGGAAACAAACGAGAACGTAGCACGGTCAGAGAAAGGAAAATTAAGGTTGCGTGGCGACGTACAGGTGGCTTAAGGCCTAACTTGGGGTAGAGGCCGTAAGGGCGGGAGTGAAATGGCGGCCTTAGGGGCGTATCTACTACATTTTTTGAGCGGCTGCCTGCGGGCCTCCTCGTCTTCTGCCTATGCCCGTCCTGGCAATGAACTTTGCGACTGCTTGGAGACCTGCAAGGGAGCCAAACAGTGTGGGATCGTTAATGTTGGTGGAAAACTCACTAAGTATCCCCCTGTGTCCCGCCGTAGCGGGACAGGAGGTGGTTAAATGATAGATGGTCTCGTCCGATTCCCCGCAAGCGCACCTGGGGTCGACGTCATGGTGAAATTGAGCGTGGTATTCTCCGTAGTGGATCCGTGCCCTGTGAGGTATTGCACAAGGCGGCACTTGAGGTCCCTGCCTAAGTTGCTGGTATTGAATATCGGGTGTAGCTTGAGAGCAGGTGGGCGGGGGATGTAGTATCTCGAGTTGATTCTGGACTCTGAATGTTCACGCCATTCTTTTTTCCATGAACGTACGGTCTTGAGGGCTGCTTGTTCTCTCGCCCATGTGATTGTGCCATTGAATATTGGGATCGGAGTCACTCTAGCTCCTTCGTTAGCCAATCGGTCCGCTCTTTCGTTGCCTTCGACTCTGTTGTGCCCGGGCGTCTAGGTGATGTGTATAGATCGTTCTGGATGTCCTTCGATGAATGCCTTGGCGGCAAGAACAAATACTCTGGACGCATATTGGCACGGGTGTCTGGAGAGGTCGGCTATAGTTTTTCACTGTCGGTAATAGTAATGCTGGCTGTCAGCCTCCATCGTCAGCCGATGACGCGCTTTGTACAAGCTCATTTGGACGCTGCATGACAGCGTATTCGCGGCTTCCAATCAGCATTTTAAAATGCTTGATGCAAGCCGATTTTGTCCCTTTTAGCGTCCTCGATTTTCAGCGCCTGAGGCCCGCGTCATGATACGCTTGCTCACCGCGTATATTAAGCTCTAAGCAACCGTTTGAGAAATTGGGTAGATGCCGATCAGACGCTGTCCCAAAGGTAGTTTTCTCGCAATCAATATAGTATATGCATTATTTCGCTGTATATGGACTAATGATATTTTGGGCTAGCGCAATTGAAAAAGAAATGAAGAAAGAAAAAATTAGAGGGAATTGCGACCAATCATAATGGATGCGTAAATGCTGACTACTTCTTGGCCTTTTGCTTCCGATTCTGATAGAAAAGATATTAGTTTATTTGTGGGCGTTCACGTAGCAGAAAGATATATACCTTAGGCTTACTGGACTTGTTAGCTGACGCTATATCTGACGCGGCTAGCCCATCGAGCTTGGCTAGCTTAGTGGTTGGCAGATGTACGGTAGCTGGACCGTAGCTAGCTGGCGCTAAGCACGGGTTATCACGTAGCCGACTACTTTGCCGCAAGGGAGTTGAGGTGGCTGGATCCGGCTGCAACTAATATTGGTAAAATACTTGATACAGAAGCAACGTACTTACCGCATCAAGGTTCTTTTCGAGGGGGCGTCGTCCTGGGATTGTTGGCAGCCGCGCCTGAATAAACAGTGAGCGCAATTCACCTTAAGTAGACGGAATAAACGTACTCCCAGCACCATTCGGGCCCTCTTGGGCAACAATTGATTAGTGGTACTAATAGATGGCGCTGACCCGGTGATTAGCTCATCTCCCCGTTTACGCTTGGTGTTCTTGATCTGCGGGCCAGTTGGTTGAGCGAGCCTTGACTTGGGGTCTATGGCGCTGGTGGGATCGGTTACGTTTTCAGCCAGAATGTCGCCGCTTGAATTGTGACCGGTAGTTGTACTAAACGTGTCGGCTTGGTTGCAACTTGCTTCCCTTTCTTCTTTTCTTTTCTTGCCTTCTTCTGCGCCTTGTTCTTTGCTAGTAACGCTAAAACCATTATTTTGACCTCTTCGCTTACATCTTCACCCAAATAGATCTTGTTGCTGTCTGAATTGTCTTCCGAGTCGCCCGAGCTGCAACTCTGGCCATGAAATGGCGTGACTAGAGGAGACGACATGTCAATATTGACCAGGACATGCACCTCTGCGGCTGAAAAAAGGTCCCCGGTCAGGCCCAAATGTCCCTGGGTTGGCCAGCTTGGGGATCCAATCACTGGAAGCAAGTCATTGGAAACCAGGTTAGAAACCATGGATGGGGGGGTTGAGATGATAGTAGAGCCTGAACTTGGGTTGGTGACCATATCCAGGGGCAGTGAAGCACACATAGAAGTAAGGGACCCAAGATGTTCATCTCCATCAGGTAAGTTGTTGTAATCATTGTATATAATAGCGTTGTCTTGACTTGAAGCCCCTTGCAGGCTTGTTCCAGCAACCACAACAGACAAATGTAGAGCTGCCTGCAACAGTAATTGTGGATCAGGGTCATGTGTTGCCTGTGGCTCAAGTGGCAAAAGCGCAGGCATGAGCATGGATGTGGACATGGACGCAGGCATGGGCATAGACCCAAGGTCAAGCCTAGGCCTTGGTTGCACATGCACCTGCATTGGAGTAGGCCTTAGTGTGGGAGTGGGAGTGGGAGTGGGAGTGGGAGTGGGAGTGGGAGTGGGAGTGGGAGTGGGAGTGGGAGTGGGAGTGGGAGTGGGAGTGGGAGTGGGAGTGGGAGTGGGAGTGGGAGTGGGAGTGGGAGTGGGAGTGGGAGTGGGAGTGGGAGTGGGTGTGGGTGTGGGTGTGGGTGTGGGCACGGGTGTGGGTGCAGGTGTGGGCATGTGTGTCTGTGTCTGCATCTGCGTCTGCAATCCCAATGGGTTGGATTAGTGCCATCAGGATAATTTTAGTGGTAGATGAGTTGTTAACATACCCTTCTTGCCCTTTTGGATGCCCCAATTGTCCTGCTATCCCTACAAGCACTGTCAGAAGAGCTCTTAAGTACCATCCGAATCACTTGACAATACAGCCAATCTGGGTCAGAGGTGTTTTGGAGCTTGGGCCATTCCTCATTGAGCTAGAGAAGCAAGGTTCAGAACTCAAACAAAGTGAGAGATGGCACCCAATCTTTGAGATGGTCCTTGTAACAGCTCCTGGCAATTGTTTTGTCATACATTTGGAGACATCCAAGTTTTCCCCAATAATACATTTGCATGCCCTCTGGAATAATCCATTGTGTCATTTTCTGAGCAAGTAAGACAAGAGAAACATACCCAAAAAGCCCCTTTCTCTGTTTTGGTGATCCCAAGTACTGCAGGGAGGTCAACCTTCTTACCTGGACTTGTGCACACCCAATTCAGATTGAAGTTTGGGCAAGTTGCTACAGAGGTGTGCCTGAGCAAGTACAAGTAAGGTATATTTGGTTACTTACTATCTATAAGGTTGTTGTTACCATCCCTGTTTGCACCATTTGTACCATTTGCACTGTTTGTGCCATTTGTACCAATGTTGCTGTTGCTACTGTTCTCAGTAGTCATAGCATTTGCCTGGATTTCCAAATTGTTCTGATTTGGTGGCTTGGCTCCAGTAGTTGTTGGTAGCACAGATGAAGTTGTTGATGGTGAACCTGTAGCCATGTGGACTTAAACTGGGTGAACAGCAATGCTTGGATTACTATATTTGGGCAAAGACATACTGGCAATCTGTTGTTGGAGCAGTTGAGCCTGCTGCATTATGTTGGTATATGCTGTCTGTAAATTGAATATGGACATGCTGGCTATGAATAACAATGTTGAATAATACTGTGAGGTTGTGGTGAAACTCAACAAGACTAGGAACCAACAAACCAACATGTAAAAGCAAAAACAAGCTGAGAGACCCTGTGCTGAAAGAAAGCTGTCAACAAGCATCTGGACCAATGTACCAAACAAACCACGCAGTTACATTTGAGCTGTTGGCCTAATGTCACGACTAAGCTCGGACCTATGATACAAGTGGGCTTAAAGTCCGTGGCCCTATCACCAATGGACTATGAGACAGAGAGGGGCAACAAAGGCCCAAGGGGTATGGTATGGGTAGAGGGCAACAAGGCCTGGGTTAAGGGTTTTATAGTAAAGTGCACTTGTGGCCAACTAGGGGCCTGGGCAATGGATAAAGGTAGGCTTAGGATGAATTGACAAAGAGGTCAAGTCTTGCTGTTATAGCGGCAACTTGACCTGGTTTAAATACATGAGAAGAGCCACATCAAAAACAACAATACAAAGCAGTGAGTCATTTACAATTTCACATCATATATCAAATATGTCACGTGATCTTGATGAGTCACAAATATATACCAAAAAAGGAAACTATCTCGGAAAAAAGGTAAAAAATAGTAAAAAATCATGTCATGCCAATGAAGGTCATGACACCTAATAGTATACCTGTCCTGCAATTGACTGTTGCCAGGATCTGGGACCCAGAAGGAAACTCAACCCAAGCCTCAATGCCTGCATGTGCTACACACTATATCCCATATGTAAAAATATTTCAATGCAATAACTAACAAATGCACAATTGTGGGAATTGTTTAGTCACAAGTAACCAGGGTCCACCCATAAGCACCAAATTAGCAAACCATGGTATCAATGACACCAACCCAACCAATGAAAAATGATTGGGGGGACTTATACAGCTCTAAGAGCTTATTAGGGCCTTAGAACTGGGAAAGGCAGTCCCCATTCCCCCATGGCTCCTGGAGCATCTAGGAGCTGCAGGCAACCAAAGGCCCCTAAGGCTTTGGTTGTTGTAGATACTTAGTTGGTTGTTGTAGGTAGCCTCCTCACCACCTTACACAGTTTCTCTTGCTAGTCCATACAGCTGCAAGCGCCTGCTGCCTCAATGCCCCTTAAGGATGTCTAGGATGCTTGGCACTTACCAAGCCAAGATGCCATGCCAAGGGTGCCTAGATAAGAAACACACTTCTGTGCAGTCTGCAGCACACTTCTCATTTTGTATCTTACTTCTTTCTCCCATGTCTTATCAATCTGTATTTAGTGATTCTTGTGTATATATACAGCAGGAAAATTGCTTGGAGACACCAAGTTGATTTTACCTTGTCTACTCATCAGACAGGTTACAGAAGTCCAGTCAGTAGTTCAGGGCCTTAAGCCTTTTTACTAACAGTAGTCACTTGGGCCTTACAGCCCTTCACTTGTCAGTAGTATAGCTCATCACTGGCCTTAGGCCTCTTACCATTGTAGATACATACTCCCATGCTGCCTTAAGCAGTTTTCTCAGTAGATAGCCTTACTTAGTCAGCAGTGTTCTGTAGTAGTACAGCCTTAAGCACCTGCCCTATTAGCAAGTACCCACCTTACAGTGGTGTACAACACAAATTGAACATGTCCTAACTCTGAGATTATCAATCAGGAAGCAACCAATTTCTCATCATCAGGTCTGTCTTAGAGATACCTTCTACTGTATGAGTTTCAACCTCTTCCAATTCACAATCTCAGAGTTAGAACATGTTCAATTTGAGACCCCACCTATTGGCTGCAATCTCTGTGTACTGCATGCTATCTTTGTGTACACATCACTGCTGCCTTAGATAATCAATCTCAGCATACCCTTGACCTGTGTCTACTACTGCTAGAAGTCATATGTCATTTGGCTTGGATTCTGGCTTATGAGTGGCATTTCAATTTTCAGCTCATACAGCCTAACCCACTTCAATCTCTTATATTACCAGTCCCAGGTGTGGGAATGTCATGGAAACTGTCTCACTGGGCACCAGCAGTCACCTGAAATACCCCAAAGCATTTCCAGCCCACACAGTGGCTTGAGTGCAATGCAACTGCAATTTTGAGTTTCTTTTACTGGCCCTGAGAAGACAGTTCTGTTACACAGTCCCTAATGGATGAAACAAGCTGATACTCTGTCCAGCAATGGCCCATATAACTGAGAATGTGTGTGCAAAAAACCAGGACTTATACTGAACTGCATAATCAGTTATGTGCAGATTTTTAAGATGCATAACACAATTTGCAAAAGTTTTGCAGGTTGCATTACAGCAAAAGTGGGGTTGTGACCTTAGTTCTTGATGGATTTGTAAAATTCTGTGCTAAAACATAGTGTTACAATGGCCACATATGTCAGTATAATTTGGATTGGATTCACTGATTGGCTGCTCAGCAATGGAGATTAACATTTGACCTCTCCTGACCTGCAATACTTTTGCTGCTCAGTGTATCACTCAATCACAACAATCCTTACAGTATTGTTGCACTATACTCAATATTGGACTCAACAACTGTCATGGTCAAGGGGTACAGGGTTGCAGTAAGCACACTAATAGGTTACCCTGTGTCTGTTGGCACTGGCCTATGGTCTTAGTGCACCATATAACCTCCTATGCTATTTACAGTGAGTCAATCACTAAAGTAAATGTGCAGATAAGCTGTTAAAGGCTTGTGTGTATATGTCAATATATAAGAGTGGATAAATGGATGCATTAGAAGCGTCTTCACAGGGTCCTTTTATACCCTGAGAAGGCGCACAAACAAGTATATACATGATTGATACCAATAGGGGGTACAGGAGGTACATGTGGCAACTGAAACACTTGAGGGAGCCAATACTTTGGTACATAGTAAACAATAACAGATCCTAATATTTGCCCCAAGGCAGTATTTACCTGTGTGGGTCCTTAGATGTCCCAAGGCTAAGTGTTTCATCCTTGGAGTAAACAGTCCCAAAGGTAGGATACCACTGCATTGGGTACTTACAGTAAATGGGGCATAACTCTGCCAAATTTTGTCCGTTTTGGGTGTTCAACCCAGCGTTCTGGAGCGCACAGACATGCACACCTAAGCGCAAGCAGTTCGGCAGTGTGAGATGCCCAGGTGATGGAGAAAAGGCGCATTAAGCGTGTTGGCGCTTAAGCGCTGATTAAGCACTGGACCACTTGCCTATGCAACAAGGGGGACCCTGAATATTTCTGTGTGTAGCCACAAGATAGAATCTTGAATAATAGATACTACAAACAGGAGAAATATTACTTGTTACTGTTTATCTACTCAGCTGAATTTATATATATTTAAATGAGTGAGAAAACAGCATATATGCAAAAGATATTGCATATTGAGGGTATTACTGAAGCTTTTAGGTTTTGTAGAGGTTGCAATTGGATAGAGGGACCTTGAAAACCTTAGTTTGCATCTTTATCTCATTTTGCTTACTGTAGTATTACTTGTGTAATTAATAAAATAAGTACAGATTATTGGGGAAATGTTGTATCCATAACAGTACCCAACCTTACAGTTGGTGTACAACAATGTGGATGTGAGATAATAGTAAATGCAGAAAGATTGATATTATTAGTTTAAGGTCAACCAGACATGGGGTGACTATTTGGCAAATGCTCACCAGGAACTCACTGGCAAACTGCAGTGCAGCCAGTATGGCAATGAGTTGCAAAGCTGACTAGAATGCAGAGGTGTTGCTGACTGATCCAGGGTTTGCAAACTCTTGAAACCAATGTGTCAAGAGTGTGTGTCTAAATTTTGAATTATGTGGGCTTGTTTAGCCCTTTGGTTCCCTGCAGTTCCTAGATGCTCCAGGAGCCATGGGGAATGGGGACTGCTTTTCCCAGTTCTAAGGCCCTAATAAGCTCTTAGAGCCATAAAAATCCCCCCAATGCAGGAGCACCTTTGACCTAGGTTATTCAAAGGTATAGACAAAATAATCTGTATCAAATTGATATTTATGTTTGGCAAGTTTAAGCAGATACTTACTGATTAGGGGTATTGAAGATTCATCTTGTAAGAAACATTGCCAAGTGGGCAGTTGGCCCTTGTGTAGGATGGAATTTGAAATGGATAGTTTGTTTGCAACATGTCCCTTGACAAACCTGTTGGGTACTTGGTACAACAATAACTTGATCCACCATACACATCAACTTGAGTTGGCCAACCATTTGAGTTATCTTTAGGTGTAACCATGCCATGTAATTGGCAGGAAATATGTCCTTGTTGCCAAAAAGCACTTCACTACAGAACAGTAAGACAACACCTCAAGAAAACAGGCACTAGACAACCTGAAAGGGCAAGTCAGAGAAACTTGGATAATGGCAACCCATGTAACTCAAACATTGACCTTTCTACCATAATCTCACAACTGGATGAACTGGATGTTGGGGCAGACAAGGGTGCCAACAGAGGTGCCTTTTTAGGTATGTATAGCTACCAGTTATACACAAGCTCACTCAGCAACCACACGGTCTTTGCTTTTTTTTTTCATGGCATTCTTCCCACATACACATAAATCTACCATATCTTTTCTTTAACTAGATTCAGTCAACCTGGCTTGGAATGACAATGTCAGATCCAGATGAGTTTCAAACCCCCATGAGATTTTGAGTATGTCCAATTGCCATATTTTGTGGTAAAATTTCTAACCTATGGGCCATAGATAACCCTGCTCCAATTTGCCAAAACCCACTGGTTACAATTGAAGACTGGCCTGAGCCAGGGGATGAAGACCCCAACAACTCTGAAATTGACCAAGCTATTCCAGAGGACTGTTATAGAGTAGGGTTTTAGGGACTATGTAATTAAGTACAAAATATAATAAAGTGATTAATAGATCAGTTATCTATGGATATAAAAGGCAATAGACTAGCTATATAAGGGTGAATTAGGTTAGTAATCAGGGTGATCCCTACACTTAACAAGTAATCAAGCGATTACTGCAGATACAGGTGGTTGGTTATGCTTATACCTATAGTATGAAAGTTAGTATTGAGTCTTAGTTACCTACTACAATTTATCTGGATTTGCTGGTAATTTATTTGACTGAGATTGCACTCAGTTAAGGTGTATATGCCGCTCTCAAGGCCTTAAACTCTCCCAACTGACTTACTCAAGAGGTTCAGGGTCGCCCTAGAGCCTTTCCTAGCTACCCAGTATCTGTTGGGACCTTGCTAGAGGCTATATGCGCCGAGATACCTTACAGGTTAAGTTCAGTGAGCTTAAGAGGCTAAGAAAGCGAAATAAGACACTCTAAACTAAGTAAAGAAGATCCAATAGATCTCCAAGTTCATACAAGGGGTAAGAATGGGATGAAAAGAAGGTTGTATTCAAAGGGTCTCCCTCAGGGGGTTTATATACCCCAGAGGGAGAACAAATAACTATATACATGATGTACAAAAGAGGAAGTTACATGAGAGGTACAGTCTGAGCTATTTGATACATAAAGACCAATTAGTCCCAATAAGTCCTAGTGGGATAGACTCAAGGCTATTTACAGAATGTTCTAGAGCATACATGACTAAATTACATTAGTGTGAATGCTAAAAATAACCTTGAGGCAAGGTAGGATCTCATAGAAAAAGCTGGAAACTTAAATGGTTAGTATCTCCATCAATTTGGCTCAGAATCAGACGATTCCTTTTTAGGAGCTGAGATGCCGGAGCCTCCGACCTATTGGTATTTGTCCGCATAGTAATATGCCTATTTCCCGCCGAGATATCGGCGTCGGCGCGCCCCGCCGACCTTTGGCGCTTATTTGCAATTACTAAGCGCCGGCGCTTGCATGCTTACTTGCACTTGTTCTATGGTCTATAAGTACCGTTCCTACATATAAATGCATGATACAAAAAATGCTATAAATCATAGAAATAATATTATGACCACTTCGCATAATCAGACGTGTATATATGCAAGCGCAATGAGGAAATAAAGTATAAAAGGTCTTGTAGCACCGCCAGTTTCCAAATATAGTAATATTCATGCCCATATTTGGATAGAGCAAGTATGATTACCCCAGTTCGCACTATTCACTATTGGCAATTAGGGGCGCATATGTCTAAATTAGTCATTCCATAACAAGGACTCTCCCAACCAAGGTCCCAATTTTGTTGAACAATGCAAGCCTCAAAACCTTGACCCTGATTTTGAAGGGGAATTCACTGACCAGGAACTATGCAATCTGATGGAATTGAATGGAACTTTTGACAAAGGGGAATGAATTGATTTATGTTTGCCTAAGAGTACTTCTGCGTACTTTCCCAACTTACTTTTGTTGTGATATTAGATGATTGCTTGTTGGGTCAAAGAGATCTCAATACATTTAACTTGCTAGCAGCTTGATTGCAAACTCATTTTTCATGTAAGACATACAAGGACTTACGCCAGGGAATCTGTGGAGACCTAGGAGTTCCCAGCAAGTTTATGGCTTGGCGCCACCTTTGAATTTTGTCAGGACTTGAAACACGGGTGTACAATTGCTGCATAAACTCATGCTGCTGTTTCCTAGGGAAACACAAGGACCTAACTTCATGCCCATATTGCAAGGAACCTTGCCTCAATTCAAGTGGCAAGCCTTGTTGTGTTTTCCACTACACCCCTCTCATTCTCCAACTACAGGGGCTATTCCAAAATGTGGATATGGTCAAGAAGCTCCAGTACTGTGTGGAGGTTGAAAAGGAGCATGAACCTGGTATAATTCAGGATGTTTTTAATGGCGCTCATTATTGCTCCCTATGCACAAAACAAGTTGCTCCCAACAACCCATACCATTTTTTTGATAACCCTGAGGACATTGCATTAAGCCTATCAACCAATGGGTTCACACTCTTCAAGCAACAAAGACAGGGGCTCTCAACTGTGTGGCCAATCATTCTGATTAACAATAATCTCAGCCCAAAAATTTGCACTTGCCTGGATAATGTAATTTGCACTGGTGTAATTCCTGGACCATGGCAGTGCAAGGATCTCAATTTGTTCCTTGTCCCACTCTTGGATGAATTGCTTGAACTTGAACAAGGCATAGAGCACACTGGGCTCTCACCTGCAGGAGAGCAATATATATTTTCCTTGCAAGCTTGTTTTATCCATATTTTTGGCAATATTCCAGCGGTCAGCAAACTATTACTCTTGAAAGGACACAATGCATTTTCCCCATGCTGTACTTGTTAAATCAAGGGATGCCTCTTTTCTTACCCCAGAGTTTCTGTTCATTATCTCCCTCTCACCCACCCAGGTCTTGAAGCCAAGTGGGATTGCAAAAACCTACCAATGCACTTGCATAAAGGATTTCTGGCCCATTATGGTGAACTTGACGCTGCCCATACACAGACAGCACATAACAACCTTGCCCAGCATTATGGAGTTAACAGTCAGCCTATATTCTTGTTCCTCAAGTCCTTTGATCTTGCCTCCTGTGCTCCTTACAACATCATGCATTTACTTTTCAAAAATATGGTTCCAAATATGCTCCTGCACTGGACTGGGAAGTTCAAAGGTTTGGATCAAGGTACCAGGAACTACAAGCTCCTCCCAGCAATTTTTGCAGTTATTGGATTGGAAACCGCTAGCTGTATTCAATATATGCCATACAGCTATGTTGGCACACTTCCCAACATTGCTCAAGACGGACACTTGTACAAAGCTGAGGCATATTTGTTCTGGATTCAGTATATTGCACCAATTGTGCTCAAGGATTGGTTGCCTGTCTGGTATTACAAGTAACAATACATTGGCCTTTGGCAGTTCTGAACTCAAGATGCAGAATGCTGACACCCCTGTTTATATAGGCATATGCTCCTCCTGCATGAGATTGTCATAATGTGCCTCAAGTTCAAGCTCACTTCTGATGATGTTGAACATTTGGATAAAATGGTTAAACTCTGGGTGACCCAATACAAGAAGTATGTATTACATCCTCACAATTCTGAACTTATATGTATACATTTATGTTACAGGTATTACTATCAATACTTGGCTGATTGTCTGCCTGTCTGCCCCTTAACCATCCACGCAATCCTTCATATCCCATCCTACATTTGGCAAACTGGCCCTCTCTGGGCATCCTGGGTGTTTGTAATGGAACAATTTTGTGGCCACCTTTTACCTGCTGTAAAGAATTGAGTTCAACTGTACAAAAATATCAACAACTATATTCAGCGCTGTATGCAAATGCAAATAGTTTCAATGATTCACAACCTTCCCACGCTTACGCACACTTCCGTTCCCAAGTGTTGGGCTGACAATAGGACAGAGATATCCTCAAAAGATACAATCTATCCTGAATGTATGTTTAACCCAGGCACAATGCTCCCCAGACTCATACTAACACCAATTCTTAGTTCCATCACTTATTCTTGGAATGCCAGTCATTAAGAAGGTAGCCATGACCAACTCATTATACAACCAACTCACTAAGTACTTTGGTATTGTTTATTGGTCTAATAACGCACAGTATCTTTGGTCTTGCATTGACTGTAACTCACTGGTTTGGTATGGATGGTTTTGCATGTTGGGCAATGGTGATTGAATTTGTATGGCCAAATTGATAGATGGTGATCCAGGGGCATGCAACAATTCATTTGTGCAGGTAAGGCAACTATATATTCTGGCTTCACTGTAAAGATCTTGTTTCATTCCTTCCCCTTTGAATTAGTACACATTACTACCCAATGCAAATTCCGCTTTCTGGAACCAGCACAATCAACCAGTCCGTGAAAATCAGTATGGTTGGCTCCTTGATATTTACTATGTTGTGTATACAGAGGGGTGAGTACTGCTGGCTTGATTGTGCTTCAGCAACTGACTGCTATTTAGCAATGGCACTTGCAAGCCTTATTTATTGGCATTCATTCAGCCATGCAATACCCATGGAATGGATGCAACACACCCTGATACTCCCATGGTAACTTATGAACACATGCTAACCCCCCATATGGTACATCTTGAGACAGTTGAAGCCATGATTGGGCAAGTACAATGCAGGAATAGCTGGGCAATAGTTGATTGGAATCAAAGTGGAATCTGCACTCAATTTCTAGATGACAACAATGATTGTGCATAGCTTTCACTTGCGTTTCCACCTATCCTAGTTGGCTGTTTTTGTTAATTTCATTTTCTTATGTATTTACATCATGGTATGATTTTGTGTGATTTGTTTGCTACTCTATAAGAAAGGCGCCCAGACACTGACCTTGGGATCTGGCAGCGTCAAAGGCGTTTTGATCAGGTCAAGAACGCACCCAAGACGCTCTTGAGTGCTGACGCCAATCACAACAGCACTTTGGAGAGCCCTCAAGCGTCTTCTCAGCTGGTGGTCAGCGCTCAAGGGTCCTCAGCGCCTATGTCCAGTGCCCATACTTTCCACAGTGTTTTACAGCAGACTGGTTGTTGCAGTATATACAAATCTTGCAATAACCTTGATTTTCAGCTATTTGTTTTGCTTTCATGAATGCTAGCAATATGCCCAGCATTTCTGCATTGTAGATGTTTGCTTGCAGTCCAATACCAACCAACAACAACAGAGTCCTTTTTTCAGCATGTATAATGTAGCCAACGCCAACTTTCCAAATGCCATTGGACACTGCTGCATGCCCATCTGAGTAGCCAAGAACGCTGGCATGGCATTCTTTGAGTATGCTGATTTTGGATAGGATTTTGTTGCAGTATATGTTGCGTTTGAGGCCATTGGTGGTATCCTTGATTTTGATTTGATCTGGGAACAGTATGGATGGGTTTGACAGGTGATTGAGGTATGGGGAGACAAACTCTATCTGTGGGTTGCTATGTGATGCAATGAAATGGATGGGTGACTGTATGCTTTTGGAGTTGTTGCATCTGTTGCTATTAAGGGTGTGTGTATGCATGTCCCATGATATAGGGAGCCATTTAGTAACCTCAGACAGTTTGGGGATGGTTCTTAGTTTAGCCAAGTAATTCATGACAAGCTTTTTGCATGTGATGTGCAAAGGTGGGATAGAAGCTAGGTGTTCAAGACAGGAGATAGGTGTGGTCTTGAAGGCTCCAAGGAGCCATCTCAATCCTTGGTTCTGGACCTTCCTAAGTGGTTCAAGCAATGACTTCTGCCTGCGCCCCAGAAACCACAGAGGGGATCCATTTGTGAGGATTGGGATGACACAGGTAAGGTATAGGATGCGCGCATGCTTGATGGTCAGACCATGCTGTGTGTTGGCTAGCATGTTTAAACCAGCTATGACTGCCTTGGCTTTGTTGGCAGAGTTGGAAATATGCTCTTTGAATGAGAGCTTTCACATGTTTGTAACATGATGTTTTTAACACAGGTTGTTAACAAAGATGGAAATAAAAATGTAATATATTGTTATATCTCTGTATACATCTAATATGAGTCAAGGTCCACACTGCTGGTGTCCTTCTTAGCCAAAGCCTTTGAGCTTTTAGACATGGGTGGCTCTGACTTCTTCAGAACAACAGAGTCTGTTGCTTGAGATGTTGGAATATCTGCCAGTAGATCCAGGAGTGCTGGATTTGTAGTATTGATACTGTATAAATCTGTATCATTGCCTAGCAAGTTCATAACCCCCAGTTCAATTGCATCTGGAATGTCTTTGTACTCCTCATCCAAAGCATTGTTGGCATCAGAGTTGTTCTCCACCCCCAGAGTTGGTAGATATCTGTAGTTTTGGCTTCAGCATTGTCAATTGACCACCCCTTGATAAGATGGGTTTCAGCATTATGGGCCAGGGAAACAGCTGCGCTGGGCGGATTCTGTTCAAGGACAGACTTGCTTAAATCACAGTACCGTAAAACAGGCTTGTGAACCTGTAATACATGATGATTTTTAGCTCTGTAGAGCGCTTACAGACATATAGAACACTTACCTTTTTGTCAAGTTGACGCTTCCAAATCAAATGTTGACAAATCTGAGTCATATGAGCTAGGGTTGAAACCTTTTGAAGGGAGCGCTCTTTGGTGTTGATGGCCATAAAGCAGGAAACTGATTGCTCCTCACCCATGGAATTAGGGATAAGCAAGAACAGTTTCCTAGCTAAATACTGAAAATGTTTGTAGTTAAGTAAAGACTGATATTGATTGCATCCAAAAGGCATCATATAGGCTACTTACTGCAAGAAAGCAAGCGTTGGGATCCCTCAATAATTTCCCCCAAAATTTATATGGGCTGAAATCGACTGCAATTGGCAAGGGAAGGGTGAAAGGGTATTCACCATGTGCATATGCAGCTAACTGTGATTTGAACACATTGATTGTAGAATGAACCCCTTTGCTAGTGCTTGGGAAGTTTCTTGCAGCTGGTATTGTCCCAGCATTCAGCTCAACAAAAAGCAACTTCTTCAAGTATAATGCAACCTTAATAAACAACAGGAAAGCTTTAGTGAGATCATCAGCACTGCCAGGGGCTGATCTCTGGGCTGGTCAGAGTATCAAAGTTCCAGTGGAAAGTGGATTGAGATTATTGCGCCAAAGGATATCAGTGTCTCAATAGTCTATTTGTAAATATATCAAATCTGGTAATCTTCTGGCCAACGTATAGAATGAATTAACATACTTGGGTGAAGGAAGAATCTGGCAAGATAGACTTCATTCCTGGCTGCAAGGACCATATCATAGTAATGGGACTTGGAGATGGAACAAATGCTGTCAATAACATCAACAGGAAGTGCAAGTTCTGATTTGTTATTTTTGAATAGTTTTCAAAGCAATGCCACAATGCTCAAGTTGAACAGAAAGACATTGCTTGCAGTTGAGTGTCCAGACTCTAAGCACTTGGTAGCCTTTGCAAATGGTACAGTAACTTTCTTGAGTTGGCCCAACTGTTGTTTAAAACAATCATACTGTTGAAAGACACACAGAGTTGTCAACGCAGAGGGGCCAAAATGTATTCAAAGTCAGACAAAAATTTTAAGTACATGGGGAGAAGTCTTTGGAAGATCTCTTCCAGTCCTGTACAGTACATGCAGAATAGATGCCAAATACACAATATTCCAACACATACTGTTCCAGATTTCTAACAAATCCAAGCTTATGGTTCTACAATTTGATAGGAGTCAGAGAACAGACACACCAACAGAATATACTTAGACTTGCATACCTTCATCTTTTCAGGGTCTAAAACCCTGTTGACCACATACTCAATAGCAGGTAAGCACTGCCTAATGCTTGCAGCACAGTAATACCAGCCTGCAAATCAAGTTTTCCCTGGCTTTTCTGTCCCCCAAGTGATCTTCTGTTGAACACAATAGTTGTTGAAATGTGTGGCTGCAAAAGTTGATTTACTGAGATATGAGCAAACCACATGGAGCTGGATCTTTAACTAATAGAAGGTTACATTAAGCCATAGAAATGGTGGAGAAGAATCACTTACCTCTTTAAAGTACTCTAATTGACAGATATTGTTGATTGCATTATGAAGTTGATGGCATGGGTCTGGAAGGATAATGATACACGGGTATATCTGGTTAATGAGTTCCCAAGCCAATTGTGTGTTCCCAGTGCTATTGCAACTAATTCCAGAAAACATGGGAGCACCAATCTCTTCAATGACCTTGGAGTCCAGTTAGCTTAGTGAAGTTGGTTAAATGAGCACATATACACTTGCACCCAAAAAGATTGAGCCACATGAGCTCAAATCAATGACGCTCACACGTCACCCACACAATTGAGAATTCATTTACAATGTAATAGTAAATTACATAGATACAGTAGTATAGAACATATATACAAAGTTTTAGATTGAAACTAAGTCTCCTTGTGGAGATACATGTGAGCAAAATTTTTGGGCTGACTCATTCTTTTTGATCACTTTATATAAGCTACTTGGTCCTCCCTCATTGACTGCCATTTACCACCCCTTTTTACGCTCAAACACCTGCCAAAAGTGCGCAAATGGCTTGATACACTAGTCCCAAGACTAAGACTCAGATAATTGCACTGAAAAAGCTCAAATACTCAGATTGGGCTATTGTTCAGCTTTTGCAACCTCTGACCAAGGTCTCTCACACTACTGTTGGTTGTATCTGGGCCAAGTATGGACTTACTGACTGCCCACTTGATTGACACAATCCCATTCCTGGGAGCCCACAAAAATTAACCCCCAGCAACGTCAGATTTGCTGCTTTGGCCCTAGCTTGGAGTAGAGTACCAACAGCAGCAAATATTAGATGGCAGTACTTCCCTGCTGTTGGGTCCTCTACCCTCTGCCGCTACCTCCAAGAGCTGGGTTTACAGCCATACAAATGCTGCCAAGTACCCCTGCTCACTTATTGGCATAGAAAAGCCTGTTGCGTGTGGGCCCACAGTTGATTATTCTGGCCACAATCACGCTGGGACAACATTGTCTTCTTGGACAAAGTCCAAATCAAGTTATTTGGGGCTGACAGTGACCAATATTACTGGAGGCAACCTAGTGAGTCCCTGTATAATCCCTGATACACCAAAAAGACAATATCTCATGGTGGCAGGGGCATCTTCATTTGGGGGTGCATTACCCAAGAGGGAGTTGGGTGATTGTGCCTTATACAATGCAAGCTGAACACCCCAGGATACATTGAAATCCTTGGGGATACCTTCTTTGGAACCCTTGCAAACTATAAAATCACCCCATTTGACATTATATTCCAGCACAACCAAGATCCAAAGCATACAGCCAGGCTGACACAATGTTGGCTCACCAGTTGGGGCATAAGCATCCTCCCATGGCCATCAAAAAGCCTGGATTTGAATATAATTGAGAACATCTGGTTGCATCTGAAGGAGTGCATGAGTACTCACCAACCTCCCACTTCAAATAAGGAAGATTTATGGAAAATAGTGAAGGACAAATGGAAACAAATTTCCCCAATATATATTGGCAATTTGTATGATTCATTACCGCATCAAGTACAAGCTGTGTATTTAGCTAAAGGTGGAAACACCAAATACTAAGATTTGTATCCAAATTATTCAGTTTTGCATGTCATTTTGGGTGCATGCATGCAGTTGCAGGTGCAATATGAAAATGCTCAAAAAGAATGAGCCAGCCCAAAAATTTTGCTCATGCGTATCTCCACAAGGAAACTTAGTTTCAATCTAAAACTTTGTATATGTCCTAGACGTCTGTAAGGACGTTGAGGGTGCGGGCGCTTGTGGCTGTGTGGCTAATACAGTAAAACCGCTTAAGGCAGTGACAAGGTACCCTACAACAACAAACTAGCTAACTACGGTGACCGCGCGCTTTAAGGCGGCGGCAAGCTACGTATGTGCGGCAAGACAACGCTTAAGGCATGTATCTAAGTAATCTTTACTGGGCTGTAAGGCCCTTGTACAATTATGGGATGCAACAAGAGGTAATTGACCTGGGTGTTACCATGGTCAGTTGGCCTCCTTATATATTACAGAGCTACCTAATTACAAATACAACTATATGCAATACTGTATCAAATAAGAACCCCAATCCGCAGTCAGCCTTACTCATGCATACGTGTCACTGACGTGTCATTGTGATGTCATTGGGTGGAGGTGGCTACGTGTGCTGAGGTAAGCGTGGATGGGGACGTGGCTTGGCGCTTAGCGTATGATTTAAGCGCCGAAGTCATGTGATCGAAAATGTTGTCCGTTTGCCTTTGTTTAAAATCAAGAAAATGGGAATAAATTCCCTGGTATCAATTGTGTCTACAACACTGCCCCCCCTCTAAGGGCCTTGGCAGCGCCAAGGGCCTTTTTCTTCATGTCTTCTTTGTACTTTTTCAAAAATTTTTCTGCGTTTTTCAGGTTTTCTTGGGGTTCCCACGTATTTTCTTCCAAGCCGTATCCCTTCCATTTGACTTGGAAGAACCATTTCCCTCCCCTCTCCTCTGCGTCCGTGATTCCTTCTACCTCATACTCTTCCTCTCCATCTATGGTGACTGGTGGAGGACGGCTTTCAAAGTTACGCTTTTTGTCCCTCCTGACTTTGGACAGTAGTCCTACATAGAAGACATTGTGGATCCTCATTGTTGGCGGGAGTTCTAGGCAGTATGCCCGGTCAGAGATCTTCTTGGTTATTTTGAAGGGTCCTAGCCATTGTTTGGTTAGCTTGGGACTCAGGGTTTTCAATTTCACATTTCTGGCGTCTAGCCAGACTTCTTCCCCTATTTCAAACTCAAGTGGCTCTCCTGTTTCTCCAGCTACCATGCGTATCTTTGATTGCCGGAGCGCAGCCTCTATTTCCTGCCATTGTGCTTCCATCTGGGTTGCCAAGTTGTCTGCCTCAGGGACATCTGTTGGTACGTTGCTTGGGGTCAAGGAAGGTTCCCAGCCGTATAGTGCTTTGAATGGGGTTTTGCCTGTTGAACTATGTACTGCGTTGTTGTAGGCAAACTCCGCCATTGGTAACCATTTGACCCAGTCCTTCTGATTTGTTCCTGAGTAAGCCCTTAAGAAATGTTCAACCGTGGGATTCACGTGCTCTGTCTGTCCACTGCTTTGGGGGTGGTAGGCCAAGGAGAAGTGGGGGTCTATCCCCAGGCGTTGGTACAGAGCTTTCAGGAATTTATTATTGAAAACCCGTCCTCAATCCAATACTGTCTTCTCAGGCATGCCATAACGTTTCCATACGTGGCGTAGGAATAGGTCTGCCAGTTCTGGGGCTTTGAGCTTCTTGGAACATTCTACCAGGATGACATATTTGGTAAAGCTGTCCACAATGACTAGTATAGAGTTGTTGCTCCCGTCCTTTGGCAGGTCTACTATCATATTGTACAATACATGTTGCCAAGGGCGTGATGGGAGTTCCAGAGGTTGAGGTGGGATGGACGCGTACTTGGGTTTCTGGATCTGTTGGCAGGTTTTGCATGAGTCAATGTGCCAGTACGTGTCAGCACGGATGCCAGGCCAGTAGTAGTTCCTGGATACCAACTCTAAAGTCCGCTGTCTGCCTGGGTGGCCCGCCAATGGGCTGTTGTGGAAGATCCAAAGTAGGTCTGTCCTTAGGGTCCCTACATCTGGTACTACAATTTGTCCTTGGTAAAACAATAGGCCAGCCTCCATTTTGTAATCTTTAAATGCGCGTTTAATGGAGGGTGGTGCCTTGGACTTGTTTTGTAGGAACAGGAGGATTTCCTCCAGCAATTTGTCTTGGTCCAGGGATGACTCAATCTGGCGTTGTAGCTCTTTCTCCAGCGTAACTAAGGCAACGTTGGCAAATACTGGGTCTGGCAACATAGACTGGGGTTTTGGAGGAATGTCTGCGTGATCCAATTGTTGTGACAGGGCATCTGGTTTCCCCAATTGTTTTCCTGGCCTGTATACGATTTGGAAGTTATACCTGGCAAGGAGCAGGTGCCATTGTGCGTGGCGTTGGTTGAATGTGCGGGATTCCTTCCAGTATTCCAAGTTGCGGTGATTGGTAAACACGGTGATTGGGTGCTTGGTTCCTTCTAAGAAGATCCGCCAGTACTCAAAGGAGCGTATGATTGCAAGGAGTTCCTTATTGTGGGTGTTGTAGTTCTGTTTGGCACCTTTGAAGGATTCTGATAGGAACCCTAGGGGATGCAAGCGGCCGTCTTCCTGTCATTGGCTGAGTATGGAACCTAAGGCTGCGCTGGAAGCATCTGTTTCCAGGAAGTAGGGTTTGGCTGGATCAGCATGGCAAAGGACCAGGGCGTTGGTGATGGCATCCTTTAGTCCTTGGAAGGCTTCTTGTTCCTTGGTATTCCACCCCCATGGCGTGTCTTTCTTGACCAGGTTATGTAACAGCCTAGCCATGTGGCTGAAGTTGGCAACAAAGCAACAAAGGAAGTTGGCAAACCCTAGAAACAATTGGACTTCTTTAACCTTAGTAGGTACCGGCCATTCTTGTACCACCTGGATTTTGAGTTTATCCAGGCTGAAACCCTTATCTGAGACAATGATCCCCAGGTATTCCACAGAAGTGACGTGAAACGTGCACTTAGACACCTTGCAGAACAGTTGGTTCTCCATTAGTCATTTCAGGACCTCATGAACCTGTTGTGTATGTGATGCATTGTCCTTAGAGTATATCAGGATGTTGTCAAGGTAAATAATGATGCATACATCCAGCAAATCCTTGAATAGTTTGTTCATGAAATGCTGAAAGGCAGCCGGGGCGTTTTTTAAGCCAAAGGTCATAACCAGGGATTTGTAGAGGCCATACTTAGTTTGGAACGCGGTCTTCCATTTGTCACCTTCCTTTACCCGTACGTTGTTGTAACCCCAGCGTAAGTCCAGCTTAGTAAAGATCTTGGCACTGTGGAGCTGGGCCATGAGGTTGTCTGGACGGGGAAGCAGGTAAATGTTCTTCTTGGTGCGGTTGTTAAGGCGGCAATAATCAACAACTAAACGGCGGGAACCATCCTTTTTGGGTATAAACATTACGGGGGAGCTGATCAAAGATTTACTGGGGCGGATCTTGCCTGCCTTGAGCTTGTCCCTGAGCCAATCTTTGAGTGTGGCGGATTTGGTGTCAGTCATGCTATATAATGGAGAATTCAAGGGGCCTTCTTCTGTCAGCTCAATCCCAATGTTGTAGTGCCGGTGCAGGGGAAGCTTATTGAACTCTTCCTCTCCAAATACCTTGGCGTATTGATGGTATTTGGTAGGGACTCCTTCAAGCAGGTTTTGATCAGCTTCCTCCTCTTTGGCAATGGCTACATGTTCTGGTGGCGCGTGGGGAAAGGAGAGGGTGCGTTGATTCCAATCAATCTCTGGATTATGGTTGTCTAACCATTTCAATCCCAAGATGGTGGCGTGGGACCCTGTGTTGCAAATTAAGAAGGTCTCAGTCATACGTTTGCCATTGAAGGAGAAGGTTAGATTAGCCTTTTTCCAAATTTTGCCAGCCTGGGGGCTTGACCCATCAAGCATAGTAATGGTGCGGGGTGAAGGAAGATCTATGAGAGGGAGGCAGAGTGCTTCCGCGGTACAGGGGTGGAGAAAAGATGAGGTGGCGCCTGAGTCTATCAGGACTTCTAGTGATTCCGCTTTTTTCTCTGGTGTGATCAAAATGGTGAAGAGGGGTGACATTTTATTACTAGATATGTTACAAATTTTGATACAAGAGTGTCATGACCTTAATTGGCATGACATAATTTTCTACTATTTTCTACCTTTTTTCTGAGACAGTTTCCTTTCTTGGTATATATTTATGACTCATCAAGATCACGTGACATATTTGATATATGATGTGAAATTGTAATTGACTCATTGTTTTGTAATGTTGTTTTTGATGTGGCTTCTCTCTTGTATATAAGCTAGGTCAAGTTGCCGCTAGAACAGCAAGACTTGACCTCTTTGTCAATTCATCCTAAGTCTTACCTACCCATTGCCCTGCTCCCTTGTTGAGCACAGTGCACTTTACTTAAGCATCACTCACCAGGCCTTTGTTGCCCTCTACCTTAAACCACACCCCCTGGGCCCTTGTCGCCCCTCTTGTTTCATAGTCCATTGGTGATAGGGCCACGGACTCTAAACCTACTTGTATCATAGGTCCGAGCTTAGTCGTGACACTAGGTCAAGTCTTTCTTGTATTCCTGTCGACAAACAAGACCTACGCTTGGATAAGCACCAAAGCTTGAAAAGTCATCACATTGTAGCCCCTGTGTAATAGTCAAAGACAGGAATACGAGTGGCAGTAAAGCCGCGGGATAGCCCCTTGCTAGCAATTGTCCGCATACCAGGGTGTCCGCACCTTTAGCCATACGCTGTTAGTCAGCCAACCTTCTGCTTACTAAAAACCTGATTGTTAATCACGCTTGTACACAGCTGTTGATATCAATATAAGGATAGTCTAACGCTAGTAGGAAAGCAAACAGTTAGTATTTTAGCGCTATAAACCCGTTTGTCTATCTGATCAAGTACCAATTTGCATCGGGAACGCATCCTAGTGTTCGATTTTCTAGACCTTGTCCTCTTCATCATCTTCTGGCCTTATTCTGTCGTCACCCAATACCTCTATCTCAAAAAAACCCTCAACAATATTGACCATATATTAGTGGGTCGTATCAACAATCTTGAAGAACACATTGCTTGCATTGAAGAACCAGGGCTACTCCAAACTATTGCCCACATTAAACATCACAAGTCTTTTGCCAAGCGCCTCAACAATATCTACAAGGCCGATCTTCAAGAACAAAAAAATCTGATCTCAAACCTCAAAGCTCATAACCGCGACCTAGCTCTTACCATCGAAGAGCAAGAGAGGCTTATTGAGGAAAAAGACAGATTACTAGTCGAGAAAGAACTGGAATTGGACAATTTCCACTGTTCCATCCAGGACATTACCCAAGACAGAAAGGGTTGGATTCACCGCTACAAGGAATATGAATTCTTTGCAGTCTCATATGATAACGCCTGGTTTGGGCGAGATGGGAGAAATTAGTCTAGTAACTCCCCAAATTCCATCAGGATGGTCTGCCCCATCCTCTCGAACCCATACTCCTGCTCCTGCGGCTGTGCCGCCTCATGTATACTCCCCTATGTCGTTTGATCAGATGTCAGATTGTGAACTTCTGGATATGGTAGCTCAAAATATGATTATCCTAAAAAAAGAATTTTCACAGTTGCAAGGGGCTTACAAAGCCCAAGGAGATCAATTAGCCCTACTAAGGGCAGAATTGGAGGAACATTGTGATCAGTCGCAAAACCAACATATTTTTTACTCCAATCAGATCCAAGGAGCCGCTGCGTCCATCCAAGCTGTGCAAGATCAGCTAAATCACATGTCCCTCACTCGTTCCACAGCTCCACCTCCACCTCCTCCTCCTGTCACTGCCACTGCCACCAATCCTCCACCTGCTCCCATCTCTTTGAATTCTGATTTAAAATTTGCCAAGCCTAATAAGTTCAATGGTAAAAAAGAAGACGCCCTTAATTTTATCATTGCTTGTCAGGCTTATATCAGGGCAAAAGGAGCAAATCGTTCTCATGAGGAAAAAATTCTGTGGGTTACATCATACTTTGAGGGAGCAGCCGAGGATTGGGTTCGCCCATACAAGGAAAGGAAGGTGTTCAGGGGAGAGGCAGTGCCCCTTTTGGAAGACGTCGATACATTTTGGGCTGAATTCACTAAGCATTATGTGGATACAAATTGGGATGAAAAATATCGACAGAAATGGAACAACTTGCGTCAGAAGGGTTCGGTCCAGGAATACACTCGTGAATTCCAACAATACTCCGTCTCTCTGGGCTATAGTGATGAGACCTTGCGCGATAAATATTATGATGGCCTTAAGAATGAAATCAAGGATATAATGCTATCGACTATGTTCCAATGGCGTTGTGCCACAGCCCAACAAGTATATGACAAGGCAGAGGAAATAGCGAACCATATTGAATCTACTCGTTTATCTCATCCATCTGTTCCTTCCTCTACTACTCGGGTCCCTTCCAACAGTACCTCCCAATCCACTCCCATTTCCAGCCCTACTCGCACTCGCCTCAATGTGGGAGATAATGTTTATATGATTGACCCCACCACTTGCCGCGCTAAAAAGGGCGCCATCACTTCAATTGTACGCACAACCTCCGGTAATATGCCGAACGTTAGGTGGAATGGCGAATCTAAAGACACAATGATTCCGTTCCCCTCCCTCAAAAAAGACAAGCGTCCTGCCGCGGCTGCCCCTGTCAAACCCATCATTGCCCCTACTCCGGTCCTAGCCTCAAGTTCCAAAGGTCCAGGCCCCATGGATCTCGATGGAAGAGGGTTTGCCAATCTTACTTGCCATGTATGCGGTGGTAAGGGTCATTTTGCGCGCAATTGCCCATCTAAGCCCATGTCAGGCCATGTGGCCAACGTAGAATGGTCTTGGGAAAGGCCTAAAGAGGAGAATCGGATTGAAGTAGTGTCTGACGAGGAGGAGTTGGGAAAAGGGAAAGCCAAGGCCAATTAAGGAGTAAGGCACTTGGCTGTATGTTAGCGGATTTGCATCATGTAAACGACAACCTAGAAATATTCTCTCTATGTAACTCATCTCAAATATATGCGTCATTTACTGCAAACCCGTGTGATACTCCTAAATCCCAAAAATCAAGTTTTCTGGCTAAACCTTTCCAAGGAAAAGCCATGATCGACTCTGGAGCAATGTCCTGTTTTATCCACCCTCTTTTAGTAGAAACCTACCAACTCCCAACTTATATACACCCAATTCCTAAAAAACTGCGCGTTATTGATGGCCGAGAAATTGATTCTGGCCAGATTACTCACTTTACTTGGTTCAAATGTACTATTGGCAACCACACCGAAGAACTAGAATGCCACATTTCCAATATTGGCAATCATCAATTAGTTTTAGGAATGTTGTGGTTAAAAAAGCACAACCCCCAAATCTTGTGGGAAAAACATACACTTGTTTTCAATTCCTTATATTGTTCCAACAATTGCCTAGCCACGCCTGCTGTTTTAGAACTTAATGCAGTAGAAGAAATCCCTACCCCTTATCAAGAATTTGCTAGAGTATTTTCGGAGGAAGAATTGTCAAAGTTACCACCTCACCGTCCTTATGATATCGCCATTGAATTACTCCCTGATGCAAAACCCCAACATGGTCCCATTTATAGCCTAGGTCCAAGGGAGGATGCGGAACTCAGGGAAACTCTCAAAAAGCAACTCAAGGCAGGACTGATTCGACCCTCAAAGTCGCCTATGGCTTCTCCAATCTTATTCGTTAAGAAAAAGAATGGTAAATTGCGCATGTGCGTGGACTACCGGCGCTTAAATAGCATGACCAAGAAAAATGTGTACCCGTTACCCCTGCCACAGAATCTTATTGAGAAACTACAAGGCGCAAAAATCTTTAGTAAATTTGACCTTAAGGCAGGATACAATTTAGTCAGAATCAGAGAAGGTGACGAGTGGAAAACAGCTTTCAAGACAAAGTACGGATTATTTGAATACTTGGTTATGCCCTTTGGATTAACAAATGCACCGGCGGTCTTTCAAGACATGATGAATGAAATATTCCAAGACCTTCTGGACGTCTATGTCATTATCTACTTAGACAACATTTTAGTATTTTCTTTGAACAAAAAAGATCACGAGGCCCACGTGCAAGAAGTACTGAAGAGACTACAGGACAATAATCTCTTCTGTAACATTGAAAAATGTCATTTCCACGTCAAGAAAATTGATTACCTAGGGTTCATCATATCGGAGTCTGGCATAGAAGTTGACCAGTCAAAAGTCACGGATGCAATGAATTGGTCGACACCTAGGAATGTCAAAAATATTCAGGAATTCTTAGGATTTGTGAATTTTTATAGACGATTCATCCCCAACTTTGGCAATATGGCGCGACCTTTGTACAATCTACTCAAGAAAGACAACCCTTGGAAGTGGGAATCAACAGAACAGCACTCTTTTGACAGTCTCAAAAAATGTCTTACGTCAGCACCTTTACTATTACAACCGGATACCACAAGACAATTTTATGTGGAATGCAATGCGTCGGATTACGCCACTGGAGCTATATTATCCCAACACAATTCAGAAGGGAAATTAGCACCGGTAGCCTATCTATCCAAATCCTTATCCCCAGCTGAAAAAAATTACAACATTTTTGACAAGGAATTGCTAGCCGTTATTAGGGCATTCAAGGAATGGCGTCATTTGTTAGAAGGGTCAGAGTTACCGGTCCAAGTTCTGACGGATCATAAGAACTTGGAGTACTTCTCCACATCACAGTCCCTAAATAAACAACAAATCAGATGGGCAAACTTCTTAGTCGATTATAATTTCCAAATCATCTATAGGCCTGGGGCACAGAATAAGAAGGCGGACATACTTTCACGGCGCTATGATCTGGTACCCCTTGAAGGGGGGGTAGAGAACCAGGTTCTCCTAAAACCGGAACTTTTTATTTCATCAATTACTCCAGATCAGGAAATCAATGACTTAATTGGTGAAGCAATCTACAAGGACGACCGCCTTAAGGAAATTTTACATAAGCTTCAGAACAAAGAAAAGGTCACAGATTGGGAGTTAAAAGAAGGACTGTTATGGCATCAGGGAAAGATCTTTGTACCTAGAGACAACACCATTAGGAACCTTGTTCTAGAATCTAGGCATGATGCGTTAGCCGCAGGACACCCAGGACAAGCAAGAACACTAGAACTTGTTTCAAGGAGTTACTATTGGCCGTCCATGAAAAAATTTGTCAATTCTTACGTCAGCCACTGCGAAACCTGCATTAGATCAAAACCCACAAACCAAGTACCTACAGGTCTACTAAAACCCTTACAAATTCCGGAACAACCTTGGGAAGACATAGCATATGACATGATCGTAGGATTACCAACCTCAGAAGGCTTCGACGCGATCCTAACAGTGATTGATTGATTTTCAAAAATGGTCCATTTCATCCCTACTCAGTCCACAGCATCCGCCATTGATATTGCCAACTTATTCATCACCTATATATGGAAATTACATGGTCTCCCCAGAAGCACGGTTTCAGACAGAGGCCCCACATTTAATGCCAAGTTTATTCAACATTTGTACAAAAGGCTGGATATCAAACCAACCTACTCTACGGCCTACCATCCACAAACGGATGGACAAACAGAACAAATACAAAGGGAAGCTGAAATCTTCATCCGCATGTTTGGAAACCACCAACAATCTGATTGGGTATCACTACTACCCCTGGCTGAGTTTGCCCTTAATAACCTGAAACAAACCTCTACGGGCAAATCTCCATTTCAGATCTGTTATGGGTTGAATCCTTGTTTCTCTGTAGGACAAAAATCAGACGAATCAGTTCCCAACGCAGATGAGCATGCGGAATTCCTAGAAAAAGGCTACGATGAAGTCAAGGCCACATTGTCATTATCACAGGAAAGAATGAAACACTTCTATGATCAACGCCATAGGGAAGAAGAAGAAATTCAAGTAGGGGACAAGGTCTGGTTGAGTCACCAAAATATAACCACCAACAGACCATCCATCAAACTTAGTCATAAGAAACTAGGCCCCTATCTTGTGATTGAAAAAATTGGATCACACGCATATAAATTGCAACTACCTCACACAATGCGCATACACCCCGTTTTTCATATTAATCTTCTAACAAAATTCCATCCCAACCCTCATGGACGAGATCCTCCTCAACCTGCACCTATCATCACAGAAGAAGGAGAAGAGGAGTATGAAGTAGAGAAAATCCTGGATAGCAAATGGAAGGGACAAGGAAAGGCAAGGAAGTTATGGTATCTAGTGAAATGGAAAGGATACGATGAGGGAAGCAACTCCTGGGAACCGGTTGACAATGTGGGAAATGCACAAGAAGCTCTAGAAGAATTTCACAAGGAACACCCTGACGCAGTTGGAGCTTGAAGAGGGGGTAATGTCATGACCTTAATCAGCATGACATAATTTTCTACTATTTTCTACCTTTTTTCTGAGACAGTTTCCTTTCTTGGTATATATTTATGACTCATCAAGATCACGTGACATATTTGATATATGATGTGAAATTGTAATTGACTCATTGTTTTGTAATGTTGTTTTTGATGTGGCTTCTCTCTTGTATATAAGCTAGGTCAAGTTGCCGCTAGAACAGCAAGACTTGACCTCTTTGTCAATTCATCCTAAGTCTTACCTACCCATTGCCCTGCTCCCTTGTTGAGCACAGTGCACTTTACTTAAGCATCACTCACCAGGCCTTTGTTGCCCTCTACCTTAAACCACACCCCCTGGGCCCTTGTCGCCCCTCTTGTTTCATAGTCCATTGGTGATAGGGCCACGGACTCTAAACCTACTTGTATCATAGGTCCAAGCTTAGTTGTGACAAAGAGCCAGAGTCCTTGGGGTTCTTGCGCGTGACAGCAAGTCCCCTCAGTCTTTTCCCAATTTGGGTCCAGACTCTTTGTGTTAAGAGTCGTGTAAGTACAGGAGTAAGAAAGAATTACTATATACAAAATGTATATGGGAATAACTAAGAACTAGTATTAAGAATCAGAATATATGCACAGAATATATGCACAATATAGGCTAGGTTATCAGGAATAACAACTCCTAACAAATAGTCTAGCAACTATGAAGTGCAGGTGGTTGGTTATGTATAGTACCTTAGACTAATGTTACTTAAGCCTAAGTGACTAAGGGTATGTATACTTAAGGTCTCTAGGATAGTACCTTAAGTAAGAGGGTTACCTGACTAATGTACAGGATTTATAGGATTTGCCTAATAAGTATAGGACTTATATATGCTTAAGTAAGACTTAAGACTTATGGGGTTTACCTAAAATATATCTAGGATTTATGAGATATTGTAGATAAAGCTATCTACAATATAAGGGGTATGGTGGATTGAAACACTATCACTCAATCACAACAATCCTTACAGTATCGTCGCACTATACTCAATGTTGAACTCAACAACTGTGACAGTCAAGGGGCACAGGGTCGCAGTAAGTACACTAATAGGTTACCCTGTGTCTGTTGGGACTGGCCTATGGTCTTAGTGCGCCGAATAACCTCCTATGCTATTTACAGTGAGTCAATCACTAAAGTAAATGCGCAGATAAGCTGTTAAAGGCTTGTGTGTATATGTCAATATATAAGAGTGGATAAATGGATGCATTAGAAGCGTCTTCACAGGGTCCTTTTATACCCTGAGAAGGCGCACAAACAAGTATATACATGATTGATACCAAGAGGGGGTACAGGAGGTACAGGTGGCAACTGAAACACTTGAGGGAGCCGATACTTTGGTACATAGTAAACAAACAACAGATCCTAATATTTGCCCCAAGGCAATGTTTGCCCCAAGGCATTATTTACCTGTGTGGGTCCTTAGATGTCCCAAGGCTAAGTGTTTCATCCTTGGAGTAAACAGTCCCAAAGGTAGGATACCTCTGCATTGGGTACTTACAGTAAATGGGGCATAACTCAGCCAAATGTTGTCCGTTTTGGGAGTTTGACCCAGCGTTCTGGAGCGCACAAACACGCGCACCTAAGCGCAAGCGATTCGGCAGTGTGGGATGCCCGGGTGATGGAGAAAAGGCGCATTTAGTGCGTCGGCGCTTAAGGGCTGATTAAGCGCCGGAGCACTTGCCTATGCGACAGGGGGGACCCTGAATATTTCTGTGTGTAGCCACAAGATAGAATCTTGAATAATAAATACTACAAACAAGAGAAATATTACTTGTTACTGTTTATCTACTCAGCTGAATTTATATATATTTAAATGAGTGAGAAAACAGCATATATGCAAAAGGCATCGCATATTAAGGGCATTCCTGAGCTCTGTAGGTTTTGTAAAGGTCACTATTGGATAGAGGGACCTTGAGAACCTTAGTTCGCATCTTTATCTCATTTATTTACTGTGAGATTACTAGTGTAATTAATAAAATAAGTACAGATTAAAGAAGAAATGTCATATCCATAACATATCCCCCCCAATCTGGACTTATCCTATCAAGAGATGGCTTCCTAATTAAAGGTTTGATGCTAATTGATTATACCCCTTGAAATTGGAATTTAAATTCCTTGACTTTATTGCTAAGTCTTAGAGTCGGAGCCATGGGCGCTTAAGGCTTAGTCACCCGCTCTGAGTCTTCAGCTGGTGCAAGGTATTTACTTGTTGTAATTATTGCGAGGTCAAATCCGAGGCTTTTGACTTAGTTAAAAATGCTATCGATATCTATCGAATCGTGGCTATCGATTGATACTAAGTGTGGTGGGACGTTCACACGGATAAGGGTTGAATTCTTAGCGACGATTATTTAGACGAGTCAAAAACAATCGGATTTGCGAGTAGAGTATTAATGGTCGCAGAATACAGGAAAGAGGTGCTAAAAGCACGGATTGGAAGTTACAAGGCTGAAGGAGACACTGACTACTAGTTAGAGGCTACAGGACGAGTTTGAATGACATGGTTAGCGTTGATTTCGATTCCTCCGCCAATGTCGAAGTCCATATCCCCTTCGGTCCTTAAGTCGCGGGCGCGAACCTCGTGCCAATGGTCTTCCCATGAAAACGGAGGCGTGTGCTGCTGCGGTACGGAGGGCCACTCAGGAGGTCCCAGGTCGGCAACGGGCTGAGGTTCTCCTGGCCATTCCCAAACAGATTCGACAAAGTCGGCGCTGAAGGACGGTGGTGCGGGATCGGCGTCCTGTACAACGGCCACTTGCGCAAGTTGCTTGGTAAGAGCGCTGACGTCGAGCTCGTAGTTGCTGCTGTTGGGGGGTGCAGGGTACTCGCCTGCATTGCTTGCGGCGTGCAGGGGCTCAAACTCCGGCGCAGTGAATGAATTGCTGTATTGCTGTCCCAGCCAGTGGATTCCGTGGGACTCGGGGATGACAGGAGGCTCGAGTCCCCAAGCGGCGTAGTCAAAGATTTGTTCCGCAAATTCTTCCAACGCAGGCGGCGGAGAAACTTCAGTGGGCGGCGTAAGCGGGCCCAAGGACTCGTCGTCGGCGTTGTAGCCATTGATAGGGAATCCTGTGACACATATCCTTGTATATTTAGTGCACATTATTAATTCTATGCTAATTCTGCTTACCCGCGTCTGATAAATCGTCTTCAGAGCAATCAATGACAGGGTGCCCGTGTAGACGACACCAGAAGCGGTGTGCTGATACGCAAGCAGGGGAACCACGAATGTACCCAACATGAGCCAGGTTGCTGTAATGGTTCTGCTTGGTAGCATTAATAATGATGGAAAGCGCGTTGAGACAGATGACATAGAAATTGTTGTGGTGGACTTGGCGCTGTAATTCATGGAAGGTGTCAAAGGGGAAGTGGTAGAGATCGCGAGTGAAGCAGATAGGACAAGGGATGTATGGGAAGTTGATCTCTTCTAGCTTAGAGGCATAATCATAATTGCCCCAAGGATCATGGCGATTCCATCCTGTGGGTTGAACAGCATCCCCAAAGACCTGGAGAGCATGGTAGTAGGCCCCATGGAGAGCATGGGCAAGGTCAACACCTAGGAACCACTGGGGAGGGTGATCATCAGCCATGAGGAACACCTCAACATCTGGCATAGCATGAATGCGCCGCTCCAGAGGGTCAGGATGGTTTTCTGAGTAGGGTGAAGGGTGATCATTGTGGCGGTTAGCATAAATGTAGTATAAGTCGCGGACATGATTAGCCTCAATAATACCTGTCTCAGGGGAGAGAGGCACATCATTGCGATAGGTGGTGAAGATAGGGAAGCAGTAGAAGCTTTGAGCAAAAGACATATTGATAGAGTACTGAGTAGACGTATTCAGTGTGAGTGGGATGGCAATGGAGAGAGTTGAGTGATAGCATTTATACAAAATCCATCCTCCATAAGATAGGTTTGACTTAGAGATTTGAATGTTGAGTATGTTGTTATTTCCTATCTTGGAGGATATGACCGGTTTAGTTACACCTGTGGTACATGGAAGAAGCCATGTGGAGCTTAGAACTCCTTCTTCTTCCTGTGATTGGGATGGATAGTGGAGCCAGAGGTTCGCTTCCATTCTTTGATTACTTCTGGAGCATTCCTTAATTCTTTCTCTGTCCTCCATCTATCATGTTCTGAGCTGTACCCAAGCCAACGGATTTTGTACTGCCTAATTCTCTTGTTGCCTTTCTTTATTGTCCTTTCTTCTACTATCCTTTCCACCTCATATTCAGGCATCTGTTGGAAGTCTTCTCTAGGTATATTCTGAGTGGGTCGGCTTCCAAACTCTGGGGGTGATGCCTTGTAAGATTCCAAGTGGGCTATGTTAATGATTGGGTGTATGCGATAGCTAGCAGGTAATCTTATCCTATATGCTACTGGTGATATGCTTTCCATAACTTCAAATGGTCCTTCATAACGCATATTTAGCTTATTCCCTTTCCCTGACTGATGTTTGAGTAAGTTTAAGGAATGGGGATTGATTAAGACTAAATCTCCTGGCTCAAAGGTAACATGTGTCTTGTCAGAATTATAGTATTTCTGTTGATAATTCTGAGCTACTTTGAGAGCGTCCTTAGCTAATGATCGTGCTAATTCCATGGATTCCTTGAATTCTTCAGCTGTTTGACTTTCTTGGGCTGGTCTTGGAATGTTCTCAGAAGTGAGAGCCAGTAAGTCGGCTGATGTTAGAGGCTGAAATCCGCGGAGTAGGAAGGCTGGTGTCTGTTGTGTGGATGTATGCACACTTGTATTGTATGAGTGCGCAAATCCTGATAGAAGCTTACTCCAATTGTCCTTAGCTGGGTTAGTGAATACTCTAATAGCCACTTCTGTAGTTTGATTAAGTATCTCTGTTTGCCCATCACTCTGAGGATGATGTGCAGTGGTGAGTGCTCGCCTAATTCCTAACATACTAACTAAGTGACCCCAAAAGGCTCCTGTCCATCTAGCATCTCTATCAGTGATTACTTGCCGAGGTAAACCATAGTGACACCATATGTGATCATGGAACAGTTGCGCTGTTTGTACTTCATCTATCTGAGTAGTACATGGGATGAAATGTCCATACTTAGTTAGTTTGTCCACAATAACTAGGATAGCGTTGTAGTTGTTACTTGGTGGAAGATCCATGATGAAGTCCATTGATACTACTTCAAAGGGTTGCTGTGGAATAGGTAAAGGTTGAAGGAATCCTCTGGGTCCATGCCGTCGATGTCCTGCTTTCTGACAGATATCACAAGTGTGTACATACTTCTGAATGCTTCTAGCCATCTTAGGCCAATAGTAAACAGAAGCAATTCGATGATATGTCTTAGCATAACCAGCATGTGCTCCTTGATTGAGGTTATCATGATTTTCCTTCAAAATATCTACTTGTAGATCCCTAGGTACACATAGCCGATACTTTTCCTGGGAATCTATAAAGTAGATCAATCCATTATCTCCTATCTGGTATTGATGGAAGGGTGGATTGAGTGGATTGTGGTGCGACTTAAACTCTTCCATCACTTGCTTAAAATGGGAGTCCTTCTTGTATGCTTCTATGAACCTTGTGATTTCTTCTGAGTTTATTGATATTTCCACAGAGTATGAGGTAGTTGTTTGATAAGATATAGCTTCTGCCGGTGTGGGTATCCACTTCTTGATGGGCTTCTGGCTATTTCCAATTTTGTAACTCTGGGTGAATGCGCTTGCAACTCTAAGAAGTTTCTCTTCAAAACGTTCATTTATCTCCTTGTAGAGGTTTCTTAATGGGTCTTCCTCCATATTGAGCTTGAGTGGAGTCGATTGATCTGCCAGAGGGCTGGTATGATATGGGGTTCTCCTCCTAAGTCTTGAGATAGGATCTGCATTGTCATGTACTCTTCCTGCGCGGTGCACAATCTGCATTCCTGGGTAGGCTGAGAATACTAAGCCCCATGTCATGAGTCTTCTGTTGACATTATTGTAAGTCTTGCTCCAGGTGAGAGCGGCGTGATCTGTAATAGCAACAAATTCAGCTCCTTCCAAGTATACCTGAAATTTCACAAGTGCTTCCTTGAGGGCTAATGCTTTGCGCTCTGTTGGGGAGTAGTTTCTTTCTGCTTCTTTTAGAATCCTTGACCAATAAGCAATGACTTGCTCCACTTGTACAGTTGTTTCTTCAAAGTCTTGCTTATCCCATGTATCCCCCCCAGTCACGTCGTCTCTCTGCTTGGAAGCAGGAATTGTCATTCTGGGAACTGGGTTTCCTTTATCATATTCCCCCTTTAGGTACTTGTATGCCTTTGTCCCTTTTAAGTCTTTTATCTTGATTAATTGGACTTGCTGTAATATTCCTCCAAGGCCATAGTCGCATGCATCTGTATATAATCTGTAAGGTTTTCCAATAATAGGATAAGCCATTACTGGAGCAGATGCAAGGGCCTCTTTGGCAAGTTCAAACGCTTGTTGTTCCTTTTCCTCCCAAGACCAAGCTGTTCCTTTCTTGAGAAGCTTAAACAAAGGCGCTACAATCCATGAGTAGAAGGGAATATAGCTAGAGAAATAAGTCATCATCCCTAGGAAAGTCTGTAAGGTAGGAACATTTTTAGGGGGTTCCAACTCTAAGATAGCATCAACTTTTTCCTTGTGGGTTGATAGACCTAATCTTGATACCTTCTGTCCTAGCAATAGTAGTGATTGGTATCCAATGTGACATTTCTTTGGAGATAGGGTGATTTCAGCTTCTTCAATAGCTCCTAAGACTTGATCTAAGTGATTGCAATGGTCTTCAAACTTAACACTATAGATCACTATGTCATCAATATATACTAGGGCAAATTGCCATAGAAATCTTGAAAGTATCCTATTCATGACACGCTGGAACTCTGCTGGTCCATTCCTATATCCAAAGAGTAGTTTGGTAGGTTGCCAATGGCCGTTGTGACATCTGAAAGCAAGTTTCTCTCTGTCTTCTTCTTTGATGGTTAGCTGAGTGAAACCAGCTAGCGCATCTAAGGTAGTAAGCCATTGAGCTCCTTCCAAGGCATGCAAGATGTCAGTTTGTTTTGGTAAGGGATACTCATCTGGTACAGCTACTTCATTGAGACGTCTATAATCTACACATAATCTGGGTTTACTGTTGCGATAGACTACTATGACAGGAAATCCCCAAGCACTCTTGGATGGCTCAATGACTCCAAGTTTAAGCCATTCCTCAATCTGCTTGTCAATGACTTCTCTTTTAGCTGGAGAAGCATGGTAAGGGGTTAGAGATATTTCTTTAGTTCCTGGCCTTAGTCTAATTTCCAGTTGAGTGTTATGAGTACCAAGTCTACCATCTAATCCAAAGGCTAACTCATGCTTGCGCAAAACCTTTTCTAGTTTAGTCCTTTGATTAGGGGTGAGATGTTCTGAGAAATTAACTTCTTGAAGAAATCTATCTGAAGGGACAGGTTCTGGGTCAGGTACTTCAGCAGTCTTAGGTCCTCCTTCAGGTGACTTCATTAATTCCTCTTCTTGCACAGTAGGCTTTTCTTCAGCTTTCCTCTGCACCATGGCTTGTACTAAGGTAGCATACTTGATAATGCTGTCTTTTTCTTCCTTAGTAATGTCCTTTTCCTTTGCAAGGTATTCGTTGGGATCATGCATATATCCAAGAATCTCTCCTCCTTGCAATCTTAAAGGATGTTCTGATAGGTTAGAAACCTGAATCTTAGGATTGTTCCTATCTATCAGGCAGTCTGTTATTGCAAACAGATGTTCTTCTTGTCGATGGGAATTGAAAGATCTGTCCATAAAACCAGAGGCTTGACCTTCCTTCCATATTGTCTTGACTTTGATGAGCTTGATGGTATGCGCTGGGATAGTAACTGTCTCATAGACTTTTACTTTGACAGTATTGGGAGGTAATTTCCTATGTTGGAGTCGCTTCTTGTAGGCTTTCTTAGAGATCTTGATTTTCTCAGAATTCTTGATGAATCCTTGCGCAACTTCAACCATAAAGGTATTACCTTGTTGGTCAATTCTTGGGCTGGAATCTGATTCTTCCACAGGAATAGAACGTCCTGTATCCCCAAAAACTATCCTTGTTCCTTCTCCATTCCTAACTAATGACAGTTGATACTGAGATGCAAAGTCTGTTCCTAAGATAAAAGGTGTGTTCATGTTAGGAACTATGTAGGCTTCTACAATCATTTTAACTAATCCTTGTTCAGTATCAAAGATGATAGGAAGGGAAATATACTGTGATAAGCTACTATTCCCAGTAACTTGAATTAACTTGAGTTTTTGTCCAATGCGCACTCTAGGTGATGGATCTAGAGTTTTAAGTATTGACTCATTAATGAGAGTGATCTCTGATCCTGAGTCAAAGGTGATGCGCTTCTTAGGTCCATTATTTGTCTGAAGCCAACCTTTGATGATGGTGGCTTTAGATCCAAAGAAGGCAGTTCCTGGTGGTCTTGACATTAATCGCTTGAGAGTGATTTCTTCTCCATTCTTGGCAGTAGCTGTATGACTACTAGCCATTTTCAGTTTCTTATTAAGGCTCTTCCTAGTGGGGAGCTTGGGTTGTACATATCCAGAGAATACAGATGAATCAGATTCCTTACTGCCCTGGTCAGCAGAGTTAGTACCCTGGCTGACAGTGGTCCCCTCCAGACCATGCTGTTCCTCCTGGGATCCAGAGCTGGGCTTAGCGCTGGAGGTAGAGACAGCTAATGACTGAAGGGGCTTATGAAAATCCTGCTCTTCCTCAGAAACAGACTCTTCTCCTTCAGTGTCATATTCTGTTTCATCAAGGTAGGCTTCATCACAGAGATCTTCATAAGCTTCCTGAGCTTCCCATTCATCATCATCTGCTTGTGCCATATGTGATCGCACAAATCTGGAGTTCTTCTTGGCATGCTTACAGTCTCTATCCCAGTGCATCATACTTCCACAGTGTCTACAAGGTCTAGCTTTCTTGTCTTTAGGAGTTTTACCTTTAGATACTGTAGAGTCATCCTTAGGGTATTTTGGTGGAGGATTATTTTGATGCCATCCTACTGGTTTAGATCCTGCTAAGTGTGAGCGCGCACTTGGCCTAGAGTGCCTGTTTCCTTCTAGTCTCTTGAGAGTAGATTGCATCTGGTGTAGTTGACGCTGTATGTCAGAGTTATGAGAAGAATCTTTTCCCAAAAGGTCCTCCTCATGCCATGCAATCTTGTCAAGGAAGTCTTCCCAAGTGACTATTCTTGAGGTGTCTATATGCGTGGTCCAGGACTTAGGAGCACCATTCATGATTTCAAAGATTAATTCAGAGTCAGTCCAGTCACTGACAATAGTGAGAGCTTCCATCTTCCTGATGACATAGTCTTCTGGAGTCTCTTCTGAATGATCTTTATCCCTGAACCTGATGCGCATGGCTTCATTCTTGCTTCTGTTCAGGAAGGTCCTATTCATGAAGTGGATAGTGATAGCTTGCCTAAGTGCTGGCCAGTCTTCAGTTATAGTTCGCCTATAGTCCTTATCTAATGCATTGAACCATCTAAGAGCTCTTCCTGTGAACCTGAGAGGAATCTGCTGTCCAAGCTGAATTCTAGTGTAGCTACTATACTCAGCTATGTTGTTGATGGATGTCATCCAGCGCGACAGCTTCTTAGTGTCTCCATCCCACTCTGGGATTATGTCAGGTTTCAGCTTAGTATCAAAATGTACAGGAGCTGGATTGAAAGGTCTAGCTCTAGCTGCATTTGCTTGAGCATATGGTTCATTTCCTGGATCTTCTGGGTCGTTGGGAGGTCCTCCTCCATTTCTTCTAGGTGGATTGTTCCTTCTTCTACCAGAGTTATCAAAATCTCCCTCATTGCTATCATATGGTGGGTCATTTCCTCCTCCTCCTTCAGCTAAGGGAGCTAGTCTATCTCTAAGTTGATCCCTAGGAGGTGGATCATTAAACAGCTCACTAAACCTTCTAGAGGAGACCATACGTCCTATAATATGAGGAGGTAACCTAGTCCTGTCAATGGGTGGTGCTGGAGGTACTTGAAGTTGTGGGACAGGTGCTAGTAGAGGGGCTAAGAAGTTTCCTCTCCTACTCATATTAGCTTCTTCCCTAGTAACTGGTGCTGGCTGCTCCTGTAAGTAAGGTAAATTGGTATGGATACTTAGAGGAGTTCTTCTTGATTCAGGAGAGGAGGTAGGTCTCCTGTGGGCACTTTCAGCTAGTCTAGAGGAGCGCTCTTCTGGGATTGTAGATACTCTGGTAAAGGATTCAGCTGGTATAGCTGGTCTTCCTGAGGATCGCCGATTTGCTCCCAAGGAAGATCTGCGATTAATGAAGTCAGCATGTGGAGGTGGATCTCTAAGAGGAATACTTGGGCCTGCAAGGCTAACTCTTCTAGCAGCGTTGCTTAAAGGTGGATTATAAGGTATATTCCTAACATGATCCTCTTCTACTTGGCTCCTAATCCTGGGAGTAGACTGTGCTACTGGAATTTGCATGGTATGAGTAGCAGCACTTGAGACAGAAGTAATAGAATCAGCAGGAGTAGCTGGGGCTATTAGTTCTGGGGCTACTTGGTCTCTTCCAGTTGATGATTCAGAAGAACTTAAGCCATCTATACTTCCATCTGAAAGATTGTTGATGTAGTCTTCAAGGGCTTGTATATTGAAAGGAGGTATAGCTGAAGGTTGTGCAATAGGAACACTTGCATTACCTCTAGGTGATGATGGTAAGGTTTCTTCTGAACTAGTGGAAGGGACTATGGTGGGCCTAGGAGTAGGTGGTCTAGGTCCTATAGATCTAGCAGCTTCTCTCCTAAGTCTCTCAGTCCTCTCTAAGGTAGATGGGACTTGTAATGTTACATGGGGTGACTCTTCTGGTATTCTTCCTAAGGGTATAGATCTAGAGGAAGAAGTAGCAATAGAGCTAGGAGGTGGTGGTAAAGGTTCTGAGGGAATAAGTGTGGTTCCATTATCAGGTCCTAAATACCTTGGTTGCATAGTAACAGTAAGAGAGGCTTTGGATGAATGAAGACTACTAGGAGGTTGTCCTGGAGGAGTGCTACTGGAGGTGTGCAGGGTTACAGTTGGAGGAGAAACTTGAGGATCTGGAAGTAAAGGACTAGCAATAGTAACTTGACTAGTGGGTTTGATAAGACTCCTTAGTAAGTTTTCTTGAGCCGCCTCCTGTGGAGTGACAGAAGAGGCTCTAGAACTTTTGGGCACTAAAAGGGTCATATCTTGCTTGAGTTGTAGGGTCCTATCCCTAAGGTGTTCTTGTCCAGGTTCTACCTCACTGAGATGTCCTGCAGAGATGACTGGGGAAGGTGGTCCAGTCTGAAGTTGTCTACCAAGGATCTCATATAGCTTCTGAATGAAACGCTCCATCTGATCCCTATAAGTGACAGCAGCTACCTCAAAGGAATGAGAGGTAAATAAACAGTCATGTTCTGGCCATTCAGGAATGGGCAATAGCTCCTCCATGTCATAGACGCTATGAACAGTTCTCTTGATTAGTTTATTCAGGTCTATGTGTAACTTACCATATTCAGGCCAATGGTTGATTTCTTGAGCAGGAACTAGCTTGGTAGTAATGCGACATGTAGGTCTAAAGGTTACTACAGTATCTAGTAGTTTGAAGTAGTGAGAAGCCCATTGCTCACAAGAAGGTGAGGGGTAGCGATTCTCATGGGCTGGAGGTATCTCCACATGATAGAATACTCTTCCTAGCTGCCTGTAGACTTTCCTAAAGCTATTAGCTTGAGGGTTCTTCCTACACCAAGAGGTCATTTGGGTACAGTCAGGCTGATAGTTGAATTCTCCTGGAGATTCTTCATTTAAAGGGTATAAGGTAGTGGAAGGAGAATAGGGTAGGTACTTCTGGATAGCTGGGTCATTAGTAAAAGACCTATCATTAGGATCCAGTAAGGCAGCTTGAGTTTCCCTATGCTTAGATATGTGGGCTTCAGAAGTCTTTCCTTTAGATCTCTTAAGCTCATGAGAGTTCATAGGCTCAGAGGGCTGAGGTTTACTAGAGGAAGGTTCCAACATCTCTATATCAGGGAGTCCAAATACAGGTATCATCCTCTGGAAGGTAGCTGAGCTAGCCTTATGACCAAAAGGTGAAGGCTTCCTTATAGAAGAACTTGGCTTAGCTAGCTTGTTTGCTTCCTGAATAGCCTCATATTCCAAAGGAGACAATCTTGGAGAGTGTCTGGATGATGACTTATGAGAGTGGGGTGATATTCTTCTTGAGCTACTAGGTCCTGCTTGAGGGTCTTCCAAGGCTGGCATGGAAGCATGTGGCTTGATGGGTGATTCATAGGGTTTGATAGGTTGGGGAATCACTAGCTCCTCAGGAGAGGATTGCTCAATAGAGTACCTAGTAGGTCCAAAAGGGTTGCTGGGACTATCTGTAGGTATGCTGTCTCTAGGAAGCACAGAGCTTCTAGGGGTACTATGTCTAGGCATACCTTCTCTTGAAAGTCTTGTGTCCCAAGGGGTCCTATTAGAGGATGCAGGTCTACTTGATCTTCTAGACATAAAAGAATGTTAGTAGAGTACCACAGTTAGAATGTATATACAAAGTATGAAAGCTTGTACAAAAGATTACAGGTAAGAATTAAAGATAACCAACACTATGCCCTGCGGTGGTCACCAATGTTAAGAGTCGTGTAAGTACAGGAGTAAGAAAGAATTACTATATACAAAATGTATATGGGAATAACTAAGAACTAGTATTAAGAATCAGAATATATGCACAGAATATATGCACAATATAGGCTAGGTTATCAGGAATAACAACTCCTAACAAATAGTCTAGCAACTATGAAGTGCAGGTGGTTGGTTATGTATAGTACCTTAGACTAATGTTACTTAAGCCTAAGTGACTAAGGGTATGTATACTTAAGGTCTCTAGGATAGTACCTTAAGTAAGAGGGTTACCTGACTAATGTACAGGATTTATAGGATTTGCCTAATAAGTATAGGACTTATATATGCTTAAGTAAGACTTAAGACTTATGGGGTTTACCTAAAATATATCTAGGATTTATGAGATATTGTAGATAAAGCTATCTACAATATAAGGGGTATGGTGGATTGAAACACTATCACTCAATCACAACAATCCTTACAGTATCGTCGCACTATACTCAATGTTGAACTCAACAACTGTGACAGTCAAGGGGCACAGGGTCGCAGTAAGTACACTAATAGGTTACCCTGTGTCTGTTGGGACTGGCCTATGGTCTTAGTGCGCCGAATAACCTCCTATGCTATTTACAGTGAGTCAATCACTAAAGTAAATGCGCAGATAAGCTGTTAAAGGCTTGTGTGTATATGTCAATATATAAGAGTGGATAAATGGATGCATTAGAAGCGTCTTCACAGGGTCCTTTTATACCCTGAGAAGGCGCACAAACAAGTATATACATGATTGATACCAAGAGGGGGTACAGGAGGTACAGGTGGCAACTGAAACACTTGAGGGAGCCGATACTTTGGTACATAGTAAACAAACAACAGATCCTAATATTTGCCCCAAGGCAATGTTTGCCCCAAGGCATTATTTACCTGTGTGGGTCCTTAGATGTCCCAAGGCTAAGTGTTTCATCCTTGGAGTAAACAGTCCCAAAGGTAGGATACCTCTGCATTGGGTACTTACAGTAAATGGGGCATAACTCAGCCAAATGTTGTCCGTTTTGGGAGTTTGACCCAGCGTTCTGGAGCGCACAAACACGCGCACCTAAGCGCAAGCGATTCGGCAGTGTGGGATGCCCGGGTGATGGAGAAAAGGCGCATTTAGTGCGTCGGCGCTTAAGGGCTGATTAAGCGCCGGAGCACTTGCCTATGCGACAGGGGGGACCCTGAATATTTCTGTGTGTAGCCACAAGATAGAATCTTGAATAATAAATACTACAAACAAGAGAAATATTACTTGTTACTGTTTATCTACTCAGCTGAATTTATATATATTTAAATGAGTGAGAAAACAGCATATATGCAAAAGGCATCGCATATTAAGGGCATTCCTGAGCTCTGTAGGTTTTGTAAAGGTCACTATTGGATAGAGGGACCTTGAAAACCTTAGTTCGCATCTTTATCTCATTTATTTACTGTGAGATTACTAGTGTAATTAATAAAATAAGTACAGATTAAAGAAGAAATGTCATATCCATAACACTTTGCCAACCTTGGTGGCTTCTTTTTTGACACCTTCCTCCTTAGACGTGGCTTTCCAGCCAGTGCGGCATTCCGCAAATTTGTGCCCTGTTTTACCGCACTTGATGCATAGGCCTTCAGCCCTGCAGCGGTTCTGCTCCTCCTTGGAGACAAAGTTGGGGTTGCTGGAGAGGCAACCTGGTCTTGTGGCTTGTTGGCTGGTACTTGCCCCCCTGTTGGGGGTAGTGGTAAAGGTGCCAGGCTTATTACCCCTTGGGTGGCTGGCGCGCTCTTCTTGGAGGGCGTTATCAATGACCAGGGCCGCGTTCTGCAGCTTGAGGAGTGTTGTGGGGCGCCGTTCCCAAGTAGCAATGAGGCGGCTTACCTCCCAGTGGAGGCCTTGTGCAAATTGCCCACAAAGGGCGGTGTTGTTCCAGTCTAGGTCCATGGCAATGGTCCTAAACTTTGTGATGTACTCAGCACAGGTCCCTGTCTGAGTAAGTTGGGTGATTTGCCGCTTGGCGGCTTGCATGGCATTGGGATCCCCAAATGCAGCCAAAAACTCTGTCTTAAACTTGCCAACTGTTTGGATGAGGGCCCTGTGAGACCCAAGTTGATCAAGGTGGGGGTGAGCCCAGGCTCCTGCTACGTCCTTCATGTTCATCAGGAGGAACAACAGGGTTTCCTGATCCGTGGGGAACATCTGTTGATTTAGATGCACCCATGCCAACATTTGTGTGAGCCATTGACGGGCCTTGTTCCCTATCTTCCCTGTATAGGCGTCAGGGTGGTCCACCTTGACCGGGGCTTGATAAGCGGCTACAGGGGCCACTGGTTGTGGGACTTGGGGGGAGCGGAGTCGGATAGGCAAAGACGGAGGGGGAGTATAGCCTCTTGGGGGAGCCTGGACTGGGGTTGGCTGAGCAAAGGTAGGGGGGGCTTTGGTGGGATTGGCCCAGGCAACAAGGGGCGCACTAGGCGCTGGAAGAGGGTTGGTTTTTGGTAAGGGCCTGGGCGTGGCCTTGACTGCCGGAGGTTTCCGGTCTTCTGGGGTATGCGGGGCTCCACCCCTAGCCTCAATGCAAGTGAGGGCTTGATTGACTGCTCCCATCCAGTCTTGGACTTCCTTTGTTGCTTCCTTGGTTTCTTTGAGTTCCCGCTCAAGCCGGAGGACTTGATTTTGCAATCCCAGGATAAGGGAGATTGCTTGGCTGAGGGAGACTTCCCCATAGACCTCTGGTTCAAGGCTTGTTGACTCAACGGCAGTTGCCGGAAGAGTGGGTCCCAACTCTCCTTGATTGAGAGGGGATTGGGGACAAGCGGAGCTCCAGGAACAGGTTGCCATCTCATGGGGATAAGAGAGGCCTTGGTGGGAAGTGGTGCGCTGGGAGGCGCGGGAGGAAGCGCAAGAGGGGGTACGGGAGGTAATGGTGGGCAAGATGGGGAAAATGGGGGCTGTGTAGCCAAGGGTGCCTGTATCAGGACTTATGGGGCGCTTTATTGTGCTGGCGCTAAGAGCTTGCGTCAACCGCCTAGCGTTGGACAGTCCCTATTGACCAATCAACTGCTGTGTTTGGGCATGATGTGGAATGGGTTTTCTGCAAGCGGGTGGATCTGCTGACTAGCTCCGCTGACAAAGGGTGCGGTGACCGGTGGTACGCGGACAATTAGAATCTGTCTGCCTTATAGCAATTTGGTACTACCTGGGGCCAACGCTAGTTTGATTATTGATAGCAAAAGGCAAGCCCAATCAGGTGATTTCCCTTGTGCTAGTACAGGGGACCTTCTTGTTTGTTGATACTGAGTGGGGTGTGCTTGGTGGTTATGGTTTGCAACCAACTTAAGGTTGATTACCTAGTGTCCTAGACGTCTGTAAGGACGTTGAGGGTGCGGGCGCTTGTGGCCGTGTGGCTAATACAGTAAAACCGCTTAAGGCGGTGACAAGGTACCCTACAACAACAAACTAGCTAACTATGGTGACCGCGCGCTTTAAGGCGGCGGCAAGCTACATATGTACGGGAAGACAACGCTTAAGGCGTGTATCTAAGTAATCTTTACTGGGCTGTAAGGCCCTTGTACAATTATGGGATGCAACAAGAGGTAATTGACCTGGGTGTTACCATGGTTGGTTGGCCTCCTTATATATTACAGAGCTACCTAATTACAAATACAACTATATGCAATACCGTATCAAATAAGAACCCCAATCCGCAGTCAGCCTTACTCATGCATACGTGTCACTGACGTGTCATTGTGATGTCATTGGGTGGAGGTGGCTACGTGTGCTGAGGTAAGCGTGGATGGGGACGTGGCTTGGCGCTTAGCGTATGATTTAAGCGCCGAAGTCATGTGATCGAAAATGTTGTCCATTTGCCTTTGTTTAAAATCAAGAAAATGGGAATAAATTCCCTGGTATTGATTGTGTCTACAACAGTATATATGTTCTATACTACTGTATCTACATAATTTACTATTAAATTGTAAACAAATTCTCAATTGTGCAGGTGATGTGTGAGCATCATTGATTTGAGCTCACATGGCTCAATCTTTTTGGGCACAAGTGTATCTAACCTTCTTCAGCTCTTCACAATTATACTGCCCAGTACAAGATATGCCAGACGCTTCAACTGCCTTCATCAAGTGGGCTTCCCAAGTATCTGGTGTTGTAATATGAATGGTGGTGAAGCTTTGTGGACAAATTGCTGTCCCCCTGTCAAAAGATATTGTGAGGTCCTTGTATAGTTGTAGTTCTTTGACTGTGCTGCAACAAATCCTAGCTGATTCCATTGGAAGTTGACACTGAGCAAGGTAGGAGCCAGACTTATGTGTAGTATAGGAGTCAGCTGTTTGAATCATTTTGCCAAACTCAGGGAGATTAACTTTGCTAGGGAGAATCTGTGCTGTGCAGACATAGTTAACATCTGATAGGTCAAAGCAAAGTTGCTTGGCTTGTTGGCCCGCAGCAGGAGCAGCAGAAAATACTGAGGGCTGAGAGGTTGATTTAGTCAAAGCTGATGTACCAGAAGCTTTAGACAATGTAGAATTGGCTAATTAAGTTACCTGGGAGTCAAGTTCTGCAACTTTGGATCCAAGTGCAATTTTACTAGCCACCATAGAAATCTCAGTGAGCATATTAGGGTCAATAAAACAAGATTCTTCAATTGCATGAGCAAATTGGCACTGAGGCTGACAATTGGTCCAGGACTTTTGGCAACCAGCTGCAGAACATTGAAATTGGATTTTGTTTGTTGTCTTGCTTTTACACTTGATAACTAACTTGTCAACTTTGGAATAGTCATGTTGTCCTGTTGTGTACAGGGTTGCTTCCTCTGGTACATCCTCTAGGTCATCAATTCCATGTCTCCAGTTACACTAGTTATTGTGGGTTAGCTATCTACAGTCAAAAAAGAAATTGCATATACCCACCCCTTGTGCTGTTTTAGCCATTTCTGTAGCACACTTGTTTGCTTTTTTGGTTGCTTCAAGTGTAAGTCACTTTTGGTCTGCTACCTTACTGGCCTCAAGTTCCAGGTACTTGTTGGTTTGTTTCTGTACCACTGACAACTTGGAAGTTTGCTTAAGCTTGTATATAAAGTATTTAAGTCAGTGTTGTTGATACCAGTAGCTCTAACCCTCCCTTACCTGGATAGAAGTTGGATTGCCCTTTGAGACTTCTTCTGCAGCAGTAGTCAGGTCTTCAAGCCACTTGGCCAGCACAGGCTTCTCTTTATAGTTGCGTAGTAGATATTTGGACACTAGGTCAGCAAGCAATTCAATTCCTGGGCCCTGTTCCTTGAATACAAGAGGTGATGGTGCTTGTAGCCCAAATATATTCTCCAGCTCAGCACTTAGCATGCCACATTCTGAGCCAAACCTGTCAAGAAGCTTGAGATTGGGGCACCAGCCTTGAAAGTTATACAATGAGCTTCTGGCTGGCAAGTTGGGTGGAAGCAGGTGAAGCGCTGCACAAAGCCAACTTATGTGGGCAGTATAGAGCAGATTGGAAGTCATTAAAGAGGATACAAAAGATAGTGAACTTTATGCACTCTATCCAGTGTATTTATAGCCCTGTTCTTGTTTACTGTCCTTTGAAGCAAGTAATATTGTGTTGTACACCACTGTAATGTGGGTACTTGCTAGTGGAATGGGCGCTTACGGCTGTACTACTACAGATATTGCTTATGTAATCTAATCTAAAGGCTATGCTACTAGCGCTTAAGGCGCTCTACTGCTAACTTCTATCAGCAAGGGGGGGCCTTAGGCCTGGGAGGTGTGGTGAGTAAGGTAAAGGAGTTTAGCTTCTGAGAACTACTGGGGGCCAGCTACTCAGCTGGCTGACTAATCCTCCTCAATGAGTATGAGACAAGGTAAAATTGACTTGGGGTTTCCAAGCAATTTCCCTGCTGTATATATAGAAGTACGCGCACTATCTACATGGTCTGTGCACGCATGAAAAGAAGTACATGTGTGAAATGAGAAGCATGCTGTGGGCTGCGCAGAAGCGTGGATTTTCCCTAAGCGCCCTTGACACGGCATCTTGGCGCGGCATCTTGGCATAATAAGCGCCGAGATCACGTGATTAAAAAAGTAAAGATATTGAGTCCGTAAAAAATAGTAAAAATATTAGAAAAATCAGGCAAATCCAATGGTATAGTTAAGGAGGTTATGACATTGCCCCCCCCTTAAAGGCTCTTGGTGGAGTCACAAGCCTTTTTCAGTTGTGACTTATTGAAGCAGCTGATTTCCTCTTGACTGTGTTCCAGTAGTTCCTTGGGTTCCCATGAGTTGTCTTCTGGGCCATAGCCCTTCCATTTGATCAGATAGAACCACTTCCCTTGTTGCCTTTTGGAATCAATAATTTGTTCCACCTTGTACTCCTCTTCTCCCTTGATTGTTTCTGGAGGGGGGCGTTCTGGGAATGGTTGGTTTGGGGATTGATGGACTTTGGATAGTAACCCCACGTAGAACACGTCATGGATTTTCAGTGTTTCCAGGAGTTTTAGGCGGTACGCATGGCTGGAGATTTTTTCTGTGATTTTGAATGGGCCTAGTCTTTTAGGATCTAATTTATTAGAATCAGACCTTAGTTCCATGTTTCTTCCGTCTAGCCAGACTTTTTTGCCAATCAAGTACTCTGGTATGGTTCCTTTATCCTGGGTCATCTTCTCCTTGCTCATTCTGAGGGCTGCTTTGGCTTCTTTCCATTTGTTGGCTAGGTTGTCTGCCACCCAGTCTGCCTCAGGAACATTAGATGGTATGTTGGAGGGGTTCATTACTGGGTTTCTTCCATAGACCAATTCACAAGGTGTTTTTCCAATGGATGCGTGTCTGGCATTATTGTACATGTATTCTGCCAGAGGCAACCATGTGGCCCAATCTGAGTGGTCCATGGCTACATAAGATTGGAGGTAGAACTCAATAAATTGGTTTACTTGTTCTGTCTGACCATCTGATTCCAGATGGTAGGCTGATGAGAATGATGGTTTGACACCTAGTCTCTGGTAAAGAGCCCTGAGGAATTTCCCTGTGAACGTGGTTCCTCTATCCAAAATGGTTCTAACCGGCAGTCTGTGGAGTTTCCACATGTGGGTGATAAACAGATCTGCCAATCCTCTTGCAGTGACCTTTTTGGTGGTGGGAATGAAATGGCCAAACTTGGAGAATGAGTCAATCACAACTAGAATAGCATTGCATCCCTGGGACTTTGGAAATCCTGTGATGCAGTTGTAGGAAATGGTGTGGAATGGAAATGGGGGGACTTCTAGAGGTTTCAAGGCAATTACTGGGGCATGTGGGCAGCAGTTTGCTTGACAAGTAGGACAGCATTCTACCCATTCTTTGGCTGAGGACTTCATCCCTGGCCACCAATAGTTTCTACTCAGCAATTCCAAGGTGCGCTGTTGTCCTGGATGTCCCACTAGTGGGGAGTTGTGGAATTCCCTTAGCAATCTTTCCTTCAGTGGTTCTGAGTCAGGGACCACCAGTTTCCCTCAGTACCAAAGGAGCTCTTCTTCCCAATCATAGTCCTTGTAAGCCTTGCGGATAGAAGGAGGTGCATTGTCTGCATCTTTGGTCAGAAATTGGACAATTGGTTCTAGTGATGGGTCCTCTTTCAGTTTGGCACAGATTTCCGCAACAATGTCTGTTTCTACCCCTGAGGAGTTGGCAAAGACTTCAGCTGGGAGCATAACCTCTGGTTCTTGAGGCGCGTCCATGTAATCCAAGCATCTTGATAAGGCACCTGGCTTCCCTGATTGCTTCCCTGGTTGGTAGTGGATTTCAAAATTGAAGTTGCTCAGGAATATGCGCCATTGGGCGTGTTGTTGGTTGAATGTCCTTGCCTGCATCCAATATTCTAGGTTGAAATGGTCTGTGAACACCTGGATGGGTTTGTCTGTTGCCTCTAGGAAAATTTGCCATTCCTCCAATGCCTTGATTATTGCCAGGAGTTCCTTATCATGGGTGTCATAATTGACCTCCACGCCTGAGAAGGATTTTGACACATAAGCTACTGGGTGTAGACGGTTATCTTCTCCCCGCTGACTAAGAATTGCTCCCATGGCTACTCCTGATGCATCCGTTTCCAGGTAATAGGGCAGGTTGGGGTTCAAGTGAATTAAAACCAGTGCCTTGGTAACCAATGCCTTGAGTTCCTGGAAAGCCTGTTCTTCCAATGTGTTCCATAACCAAGGGGTTTCCTTCTTGGTAAGGTTGTGAAGGGGGCGCGCAACCAAGCTGAAATTGGGGATGAAGTGTCTGAGGTAGTTGACAAATCCTAGAAAGGCCTGGACCTGCTTGACTGTTTTAGGTTGGGGCCATGTTGTAACGGCCTTGATCTTCTTCTGATCCATGGAGAACCCAGTGGGGGAGATGCCAATACCAAGGTAGTCAACTGTGGTGATGTGGAAGTGGCACTTAGACAGTTTGCAGAATAGTTGATTTTTCATCAAACAAGACAAAACTTCTCTGACGTGATCTGGGTGTTTGGCTGGGTCTTCTGAGAAGATGAGGATGTTGTCCAAATAGATTACCACTGTGATGTTGATGAGGTCCCTAAATAGGTTGTTCATAAAATGCTGGAAGGTGGCTGGGGTGTTGGTGAGTCCAAATGGCATAACTAAGTACTCAAATAGGCCATATTTGGTTCTAAAAGCCGTTTTCCATTCATTGCCTTCCCTGATCCGTACATTGTTGTAACCCCAACATAAGTCTACTTTGGTGAACAACTTAGCATTTCTGAGTTTAGCCATGCAGTTGTCTTGTCTGGGAAGCAGATAAATGTTCTTGTGGGTTATGTCATTGAGTTTCCAATAATCCACAACCAACCTAAGGGAGCTGTCTGCTTTTTTGACAAACATAACTGGTGCACCTGTCAAGGAAGTACTGGGGCGGATCTTGCCTGTTGCTAATTCCTCCTCAATATGTTGTTTGAGGGCCCTTGATTCTGCGTCAGTCATACCATAGATGGGACCTGGGGAGAGCTTGGCATCTGGAACAAGGTTGATTGCAATATCATATTCCCAGTGTGGGGGTAGGACCTTAAATTCTTCTTTGCCAAATACTCTAGCAAATTCATGGTATTGAAAGGGGAGATCTGTCATGCCCTAGAGGCGTGACCATCTTAGAATCCACTAAGTCAAAGAAATAGTGAATATATGCGCTATTTTCATGAAGATTTATGGATATATGCATCTTTATGCTATTTAGGCGCTGAGCGCTTATTATGTAATCTCATCACATGACCTTTAGTCATGTGATCTTGTTTTCTTATCTCTGGTCATGTGACCTTATCTTTCTTATTGTGTTTGTCACTGTATATACTATTCCCCTTGCTTGTTGAATATATAAGGAGGGTTCTGAGAGCCTTAAGCCTCAGAACTCAACCTCTTATCCCTTCCAACACCTACTACCCTAAGACATACAATTAAGAGTATTGCCTGAGAGCATAACAGTCACTGTCAAAGGTCCTTTGCCCAGCTATCTTTATAGCATAGTGCACTCTTACTCAATTGGTCTTGTCCAACCCCTCATCTGGCAATTGCCTTAGAGCATTGTTAGATCCCACTTGCTGATAAGTCCTATATTAGGCAATAGCTTGTTGGGCTTTACCTCTTGGTAGTTGTTGGCTCTGACATTAGGTCAAGTTCTTTGTCACCAACCCTTGTGGGCTATTAGGGTGTTAGTACTGGCACAACCCATCAACAACCAGTGATCCAGCATAACCAGATAATAATCAAAACTGGTGATTGTTGCACTAGGGGGTTATTGTTACACGGCTAGCATTGCAAACATCCACCCAAAAGTCTGCCACAACTTCTTCTGCGTCACAGACAGTCAAAGACCTGCTTGTGCAAAACCTGCCTCTGTATCACGCCCACCCAAGGCTTGTTGATCAGTTGTAAGGAGCATTCAATGCTAGGTATTGAGACAGTGATTAGCGTAAAGAATAAACTGTGAGCTTAGTGGGGCCAATCATCTAGCCTCCCCTTATTCCTAAACTAGTAGTGAAGTTGCCTTATTTAGCAAGGACACTATTTTAGTATCTTCCACATTCCTATTTCTCCACTATGTTGACCCAACCTTCCACCTATGTGCATGCTGATCCCAATGCGCTGTCTGTCCCCACCAATATCCAGGAGATACCTGCGTGGGCCCAGGAGATCAAAAACCTCCTCCTGGCTATGAATCAGAACCTATCTCTGGTCATAGGACAAGCAGCTGCCCATCATACAGATATTGGCACCACACAGGCCACCCTCAACAACCACAACAGCAGCATCACCAATCTTGATGCCCTCATTGTTAAACTTGGGGCTTGTCAGAGCCAACAACTACCAAGAGGTAAAACCTAACAAGCTATTGCCTAATATAGGACTTATCAGCTAGTAGGGCCTAACAGTGCTCAAGGCAATGCCAGGAAGGGGTAGGACAAGACCTAATATAGTTAAGTGCACTAATGCTATTAAGATAGCTGGGCAAGGAACCTTTGACAGGGACAGGTATGCTCTCAGGCAATACTCAAAGTGTATGTCTTAGGGTAGGTAGATGTAGGAAGGGGATAAGAGGTCAAGTTCTGAGGCTTAAGGCTCTCAGAACCCTCCTTATATATTCACAGAGAAGGGGAAGAGTAATTACAAGTACAAACATCATAACAGAGATAAGGTCACATGACCAGAGATAAGAAAACAAGATCACATGACTAAAGGTCATGTGATGAGATTACATAATAAGCGCTCAGCGCCTAAATAGCATAAAGATGCATATATCCATAAATCTTCATGAAAATAGCGCATATATTCACTATTTCTTTGACTTAGTGGATTTTAAGGTGGTCACGCCTCTAGGGCATGACAGGGCTGACATTGCCAAAATAGGCACTGCAGCTGCGTCTGGTTCCTCTCTTGCCTTGGCTACCAAGGCTCCCAAACTTGCAACGCCAGACAAATTTGATGGGTCTGACAAAAACAAGGCAATCTCTTTTAGGGTTGCTGTTTCTCATTATCTCAGGATCTCATATCCTGGCTCAACAGTGGATGAGCAAATTGCATTTATCATTTCCTGCCTGGATGGCAAGGCCCATGAGTGGCTTGAGCCCTATCTAGAAGAGGACGTTGTGAAAGGGAACCCAGTTTCTTGGCTCCACAATCTGGATGCCTTCTGGCTGCAATTCAATGCACGCTGGAATGTCCAAAATAGGACAGAGAACTTCCGCGCCAAGCTGCGCACCCTCAAACAAACCAAGGGAGTCCAAGATTATTACAAGGACTTCCAGACCTACTCTCAAGGTCTTGGTTACAATGACCCCTCTCTTAGGGACATGTTCTATGATGGCCTATCCCACAAGATTAAGGAAACTCTCATGGTTCAAGACTATGACCATGCAGATGCCTCTGTCACTCTTGCAACTCTTGCAGAGAAGGCCCTTAAGGTGGATCAGCGCCTAGAGCAATTTGCAGCCCAGCACAAGGGTTCTTCCTCCTCCTCCTCTTCAAACCAATCTGGAAGCAAATCCAGCACCTCTACGTCAGCAGCAGCCCAGGGAGCGCCCAGGGATAAACTGTCTGTTGGGGAACAGGTGTATGCAATTGTGGATGGAAAGGCTAAGAAGGGGGTTCTTCAAAAAATTGGCCAAAATGCCAAAGGGATAGCAGTTCCAATTGTTAAGTGGAATGATGGCACCACCATGGATGTTACCTTTAAATCTCTTAAAAAGGATAACCACCCTGCCACTGCCACCTCTTCCACTGCTCCCAAGGCTTCCTCCTCCTCCTTGCGCAACTCTGGTCCTTCACCAATGGACTTAGACTCTGCCTTATCTAAAGGCAAAAAACCAATTATATGCGCAACATGTGGAGGTAGGGGACACTATGCCAACCAATGCCCCTCCAAATCCTATTCTGGCCATGAGGCTCATATCTCTGAGGATGAGTCAGAAAATGGGGACCTCTGAACACTAATGGGAACAGTGTATCAGAGGGAAACAATGGACTTTTAGATAGCTTGGAAATCTTCTCTGTAAATAATATATCTCCTCTCAATTTATATTTTCAAGCATCTTGTGTTCAAAATGTTCCCAACCCTAAGGTTACCAAGAAAATGAAGCCCTTCTTTGGATGGGCTATGATTGATTCAGGTGCATCATCTTGCTTTATACACAAGGACCTGATCAAACAATATGGTATACCTACTACAAAAAAGTCTGTACCATGTTGCCTTAAAGTGATTGATGGAAGAGACATTAGTTCTGGTTTGGTAGATTCAGAATGTATATTTACTTTAGAATTAGGTAGTCATAAAGAGGTTCTGAAATGTAACATAGCTGATATAGGTAAACATAGCATAGTCCTTGGAATGTCCTGGCTCAAGTTACACAACCCTACTATAGACTGGCCTAATAAGCGTATTACTTTTAATTCTCAATATTGTAACAACACTTGTCTTTCTTTTTCTAATTCTGTCCTGGGAAATGTTGGTGGGACTCCTAACCACCTTGAAGGCATACCAGAAGACTTAGGAGGTGTCAAGGTAATTGAACCTCTCAAAGGCATCCCTAGGGAAACTGGAGGTACTGTGGATTATCCACTTGAAAGTATCCCAGTAGAACTGCGCAATTTTGCAGAGGTATTTTCTGAGGACATGAAGGTGATGGAACTGCTGCTGCACTGTCCTTTTGATTTAGGGATTGATTTAATCAATCCTGATAAACCTGTTAAGGCTATGGTATACCCCTTGAAGGCATCTGATGATGAGGAACTTAGAAAACTCCTTAAAGAACAATTGGACAAAGGATTGATTTGTCCTTCCAAATCCAAATATGGTTCCCCAGTTCACTTTGTCAACAAGAAAAATGGGAAAAGGCGTATGGTTGTGGATTATAGATCCCTAAATGCAAATACAGTCAAGAATGCGTACCCTCTACCTCTAATACAGTCTCTCATTGAGAAACTAAGAGGCGCAAAATACTTTTCCACCATTGACCTGAAATCTGGATACAACTTGGTCCGGATAAAGGAAGGTGATGAATGGAAGACTGCGTTTAAAACCAAATATGGCCTGTTTGAATACCTAGTCATGCCCTTTGGGTTATGCAATGCTCCTGCTGCATTCCAGCACTTCATGAATGAGATATTTAGGGACATACTGGACGTCTATGTAGTAGTATATCTAGACAACATCCTAATATTCTCAGAAAGCAGGGAATTACACACAAAACATCTCCAAGAGGTACTGAAAAGACTGCAAGACAATGCATGCTATTGTAACCTGGAGAAGTGTAATTTCTATGCGTCTGAAGTTGATTACCTTGGTGTTATTGCCAATGGTGAAGGAGTAAAAGCTGATCCTAAGAAAATCACTCAAGCGGTTGATTGGGCAACACTGCGCTCTGTCAAAGGGGTCCAAGAGTTTTTGGGCTTTATAAATTTCTACAGACGCTTCATACATAACTTCTCAAAATTGGCACAACCCTTATACCAACTACTCCAAAAGAATATACCTTGGGAGTGGGGTGAACACCAAGAAGTGTCTTTTAAAGCTCTCAAACAAGCTCTAATTGAATCCCCTGTTTTGATCCAACCTGATCCATACAAGGAGTTTTTCCTTGAGTGTGACGCCTCTGATTTTGCAACGGGTGCTGTCCTTAATCAAAAGGGCAGTGATGATAAATTACACCCGGTTGCATTCCTATCAAAATCCCTAGCACCTGCTGAAAGAAACTATGATATTTTTGATAAAGAGTTACTAGCAGTAGTAAGGGCTTTAAAGGAATGGCGTCACCTGCTGGAAGGAACAGTAATCCCTGTTAAAATATTGACAGACCATAAAAATCTGGAGTATTTCCAGACAAAAAGGGATCTGAACCAAAGGCAGTTAAGGTGGATAGGATTTTTGGCAGATTACAACTATAGGATTGTGTATAGGCTGGGTGCACAGAATAGAAAAGCAGATATTCTCTCTTGCCGTGAAGACCACAAGTCTGCAGTAAAAGGGGGGGGTGAAACCCCTGTGCTCATAAGCCCAGAGCTTTTTATTGCAGCTATTCAAACAGATAGTGACCTTAATGATTTAATAAGGGATGCTCTGCATGATGATAAAGCTGTACACAAAATCCTTAAATCCTTGGAAGAGGATATACCTGTTAAAGGATGGAAGATTGATAATGGCCTACTTTACTATCATGATTGGATCTATGTCCCCAATGAGCCAGAAATCAGGAAAGCCATCTTAGAAAGCAGGCATGATAACCCTTCCACTGGGCATCCAGGACAGTTCAGAACCTTAGACCTCCTTTCAAGGGATTACTATTGGTCAGGGATGAAACAGTCTGTAACAAAATATGTCCAAGCATGCAATTCATGCATACGTAGCAAACACTCCAACCAGGCTCCTGAAGGTCTCCTTCAAAACATAGATTTACCCAATAAGCCCTGGGAGGAAATAACATATGACTTGATTGTTGGACTCCTCACCTCAGAAGGATATGATGCAATATTAACAGTAGTGGACCGTTTATCCAAAATGGTTCATTTTATACCAACGCACTCTGATGCTACTGCTGTTGATGTTGCAAACCTCTTTGTATCCTTTGTGTGGAAGTTACATGGGTTACCCAGGAAAACCATTTTGGACCAAGGCCCCCAATTTAATGCAAAATTCCTGAGACAAGTCTACAAGTGGTTGGGGATAGAACCACACATTTCCACTGCATACAGACCACAAGTTGATGGACAAAGTGAACGCTTAAACCAGTTTGTGGAAATCTACCTATGCCACTACATCAATTATAGACAAACAGACTGGGTTGCATCACTACCACTTGCGGAATTTGCATACAATAATGGGAAACACTCAGGCTCCAAACACTCTCCTTTCTACATGCGCTATGGTTATAATCCAGATTTCACAGTTGGAAACACCAAGGAAAGCCATGTCCCCCAAGCCAATGAACTAGCAGACTTCCTGAAAGAGATCCAAACTGAAGCTAAAGCTGCTTTAGAAATTGCTGCAAGACAAAATGCGCAATATTATGATCTAAACAGAAGGGAAGCAACCAAGCTGGAAGTTGGTGATAAAGTCTATTTGAGTAGTGCCAACATCAAAACTTCAAGGCCTTCCCATAAGCTAGAGCATAAGCAATTGGGGCCCTATAAGGTCTTGGAGAAAATTGGCAGGAACTCCTATAAACTGGATCTCCCTAAATCCATGAAAGTCCATCCTGTCTTCAACATTGCCCTTTTACACAAAAAGCCAGTAGACAAATATGACCGTGATCCAGTACCACTCCCCCCAGTTGTCACAGCTGATGGAGAAGAGGAATATACTGTTGAAAGGATCCTAGACTCCAAGAAAGTGGGTCAACAAGTCAAATACTTGGTCAAATGGAAAGGGTATGGACCAGAGGATAACACATGGGAACCCAAGGCCCACTTAGCCAATGCCCCTGAGAAATTGGCTAAGTTTCACTGTGAACATCCAGAGGCAGCTGGACCTTAATGGGGGGAAGTGTCATGCCCTAGAGGCGTGACCCCCTTAGAATCCACTAAGTCAAAGAAATAGTGAATATATGCGCTATTTTCATGAAGATTTATGGATATATGCATCTTTATGCTATTTAGGCGCTGAGCGCTTATTATGTAATCTCATCACATGACCTTTAGTCATGTGATCTTGTTTTCTTATCTCTGGTCATGTGACCTTATCTTTCTTATTGTGTTTGTCACTGTATATACTATTCCCCTTGCTTGTTGAATATATAAGGAGGGTTCTGAGAGCCTTAAGCCTCAGAACTCAACCTCTTATCCCTTCCACACTACCTACCCTTGGCATACAATCAGGTGCACCTTGAGTGTAATAGTCCCTGCCTTGGTTCTAGCCCTGCTATCTTAATAGCATAGTGCATTTTACTCAAATAGGTCTTGTCCTACCCTTCCCTGGCATTGCCTTGAGCTTTGTTAGGTCCTACTAGTTGATAAGTCCTATATTAGGCAATAACTAGTTAGGTTTTACCTCTTGATAGTTGTTGGCTCTGACACTATGTGCTTTGTTGTAGCCTTGTTCTTTTGCCCTATGCAAACAGTGTTCACTTTGATTTTGTCTCTCAGCTGAGTAAGTTTGTCTAATTCCTTGAGCATGACCAACAAGACTTGGACTTTTTCTTTGGGTCTGACTTTAACCACATTTGCACATATATGCAACAGTTTTGCCTTGTGGAACTTTGGGCAATCCTAGGCCAGGTGTCCCAACCTCTGCCACATGTAGCATAACCCAGCAGCCTTTAGCCTGTCTTGTTCTTTATTTGTGAGCTTCTCTCAATCTACAGTGGAGCCTAGCTGGTTTGGCAAAGTAGTCCTGAACACTCAGGTCCCCTTGCTGTTTTTGGTTATACTGGCATTGTACCTCCTCCTTGAAGTCTGGGGGAAAGCAGTACTCATAGAGTCCAATGTATATGGTTTCCATTGTGTACACTTCAGGGTCTGGCGCTACATTCATCATGTACCATGTTGCCACCTTGTCCTCAAGGAATTGGCTCATGGTGAGGATGGCGTTGCAATTGCTAAGCTTGGTATCTGACAAGTATAGTTTGTAGTTAAGGATAAACATGTTGTATTTATTGATGTCTGCCTTGCCCTTGTAAGCTTTAGGTGTCTGAGCTTTGTACCCTGATCTTGCCTGTGTAACAATCTTCTTCTCCAGCCTTTTGTTCTGTTTCCTGAGTTTTCTGACAGTATCTTCCAGTTCACAGCTTGTTTGGTGTCTCATTGTCCCTGTGGATTGTGAGGGGGTAGACTCATTGGTTGAGCTGTAGTCACTGTTGGACAAGTTAGAGTTGGAGGGTTCCAAGTCACTCCCAGAGTTGCTTGTATAAGGGTGTTCCCTGTCACCACCTTGCCTGTGCAATGGATTGATTCATCTGCTTTGGGTTGTAGGCTTGTTTCTAGCCCTGCCCCTACTACCCCTTGGAATGTTTTCTTGATTGTTCTCAGTGTTCACTGTAGGTTGAACTGGTAAGGGACTGAGAAGTCCTTCCAGGTATCCACCTCCCTGGTACATGACTGAAGGTTCCCTGCTATCTGTAGGTCCACCTTTTTCTCCTTGCAACCCCCCTAGGTCATTGAGTGCCCTCCCAAGGCTTGGTTGCTTGCGTTTTCTGCTCCTTTCCCTAGGCTTCCTCTTGCCCTTTCCCTTACCAACATATGAGTGTGTCTGGCTGGTCTCAGTTGCTTCAGTCTCTTTGATGATCTCCTCCACTGTGACTTGGTGCATTTGGCTGGCCTGCAATGGGCCAGCTCTTTAGGACTGGCTATGTGTGCTCTTGGATCAGTCCTGATTGCATAAATTGCACAGCACTTCTGCATATTTGTTGTTGTTGTATATGTAGTTCTCATCAACCTCAAAGATGAGTGTGTTGACCTGTACACTCTCTCTGTTGGTCTCTGCACTCTGCTCATTGCTCTCAGGGATTTAGTCCAACCATGACCAGTTGGGGTTCACCCATTTGCTAATGTCTGGGAGACTGGCATTTGAACCACCTGGGTCCTCACCATTGACATGTTGGACCTCTTCATCCCAGGTAAGTCCTTCATAATTAGCCATTGACTTTGACTCATTACTGGGACTTTTGATTGGGTCTCTTGTGTCCCCCTTGGACTTATGGCACCTGCACTTCTTTTGCTTGCTGCCAATGTAGGGTGTCTTACTGGTGTTGTCATTCACTACATACTGCACTAACAGCAGTTCACCCCTACTATCCAGAACAATACTCTTGTTGCATACCCAACTTGTTCTGGCAGTTACGTACACATTGTTGTCCAAGGATGTGTCCTTCCTCCTTGCTGTTGTTGAGGGTGTCTTTGGTGCTCTAACAGCAGCCAGCGCTTGGTTGGTTCTTCCAGGAGTGGGTTCCTGCTCTCCCAGGACTCTGACAGCTGCCTCAGCATTCCTAGGAGCCACTACTTCCCTTTCCTTGGGGGCATCTGCTATCATGCAGGTCTTGATTGCTGGTGTTGGCCAGCTCAGCACCCTCTGGGTGGGTGGGGCCCTATTTGTTTGAGCCATGTAGGCTGACAGGGTGTCATGAGCCTTACCTCCTGACATGATTATGTGTTGCCTGTCACTTCCTTCCTCCCCCCAGTGTATTTGTTTGGGGAACTCATCTGTATCCATCTCATCTGTTTGCAAAGTTCCATCTTCCCTGTTTATGTTTTTCCCTCTTCCTTGTTCCCTTCTTGCACTTAGTCTGGACTTATTCTGCTGTAAGTGCTTCTATCTTGCTTATCCTGCTGCGCACTGGCCTGGTTCAATGTGTAGAGCTTCTGAGCCATATGCTCTATCTTGCTCCCAAGTTGTGCGGCCTGGACGCCATCCCTTGTCCTTGTATCTACCCCTTTTCACTTTGTTATAAAAGAAGACTGTGAATTGGCTTGGAAACCCCAAGAACAATTCACCTTGTCAATTTCCCACTCTCTCATCTGTCTGAATTGTCTCAATATCTCACAGCAATCATTTCATTCTAGGTTGTGACACAGGGATAACTTGACTGCATTGTTTCCAATGAGTGCCACTCCTTGGCACTTCCCAGTGCCTACAATGTGTATGCTCTCTCCAGGGGTTTCTTCCCCAGGAGTCATCCCAAATGTAAGCTGTTCCTCCTCTTTAGGTACTATCAATTGCTTACTATTTGTCTCCAATGCCTGTTTGTTAGCATTGGTCTTTGCCCCAGTGGTCTTGCATTGCCATGTTTTTTGTTTAGGAACTTGGGGTTCCTTCAAGGTGTTGTAGCTGTGCCCACTGCATAGCTGTCTGCTCATTCTGTATGTACTTTCAGTCCTAGATTGATCTATAAGGTTTTGAATAGAAGAAAGGTGACAGTGCTATGGAGTCCAACCCATGCTACTGTTGTTCAGAAATTTTGTGAGTTGTAAACTCTAAGGTGTGGTATTGAATATGTTAAAAATGTAAGGTATCTACTTATTGGATGTATATATGTGACTTGGTTGGCAACTGTGCCACCTAAATAACAAGTTGTAACACACACTTGATATTGATGATAAGAGTAAAGACAGGGGGAGTGGGTAGAAGTCCCCAGGACCTTATAAGGTGCCTGGGTTGATACATGCATAAACAGAAGAAACCAAATGAACATATATAGTTAGCAATTGGTCTGAACAGAGCACTGGGTACAAGTGTAACACTGAGAGGGGTAATAGTATCTTGTAATGGTAACGCATACACCCAAGCTAGACCTACAGTGATTGTGTAAGCCTTGCACTGCCGTAGCTTTCTCCAGACTACACATTTGGTGTTTTCTCTTTCTACTGGCTGTCATTGGAGCAGAGTGACTGTAAATTGTGTTGGGTGAAGACCCCATACTCCTTTAGTCAATATATATGTGGCTGCTTGGTTTTTCCTCATGTGCCAGCCTAAATGCCAACAATCAAATGGGTGCAGGAGCACAACAAAGAGGTGTATAACAATACAATTTATATGTATGTATACATGGACAAAAATAAGGAGAACTGTCTTTCCCAATTGCTCAAATTTGCTCTATGAGGCAAGAAAACTAGCATTTTGTACAAGAAACAGCCTAAGTGCCAAAAAAAAGCAATAGCCCCCACCCAGGTGGTGGCCAATGGATGATGCCTCCTCTAGATCTCCATATGGTTTACAGTGCAGCCTGGTGGATCACAAAAGGCTTCCAGAAGATTCTGCCTTTGTACCACATTGGGACCTTGGGGCCACTCCAGTTCCACTGGAGTCCTGTCTGCTATGCCCGTCCCCAGTGTGAGCCCTGAATTTTCAAATGTTTGTTCATTCAAACCAAGAACATAATTTTGAATCTCACGCCTATCTGTAAGGAATGCACAATATTTGTATATTAACTATATGCAACCCCCTTACATAATCAAGTTGGCAACACTCACCCAACTTACCACCTTGGCCCACCTTTGTCTCTGTTATTGTTTGTATCTGATTTCTAACTATATAATCTTGTTTGGATTATTCTGCTTACTCATGTACAAACCCTGTTGACCTTATAAGGTCCCAGGGGGACTCTCTGAAAACTGTCTTTACTTTGGAACCACAACAATCAAGTGTTTTTACGGATTGTCATTACCTTGGCAACACGGTTGCCATTGACGTTCGTATTTACAGTAGTGGATGATAAGTGAACCCTTACACTATCGTAGTCTCTTTTGCACGCAAGAAAAGGTCTCAAATGGTCTGTGTCGTGAGATGAAGCATTTTGAAGAAACTGCTTCCATCAGGGATTTTGGAGGCGGTGCAGTGTCGGGAATGTAATGAGATGACGTGGCCATGACGTGTACCTTGTTTAGCGCCTTTGAACTCCGGGCGGATCTGGGCTCAAGTCATCTGATCTGCTCACATCATCAGGTCCTGCCAACTTCGAGTCCCTCCTCCTGATACAAAATGGATGCGTCCGAAACAGCCTGCACGTACCTCGTAAGTACCCACGCTCTGGCAACAAACCGTCTCCACACATGCTAATCAATGAGCTCCCTCAAGGTGAACATAAGACCAAAAAATAAACTTGAAACTCACTTGCAGTGGTTGCGGCGGGAGATAATCGAAGCAGATAACAATCCGCTTCGGTGTGAAATTGTTGGCGAGCTACCGGGTGAGTACACACACGACTGGGAGAGAAGGCCTTGCATGCTAATACCTGAAAATCAAACGTGTAGCTATTGGGGCATATCTGGCAAAGCTCCGCGATACTCAACTTCGTCGTGTCCGTGACCGGGGTGAAGTGTCTTCCGTCAGACCCGACCAGTCGGGCGCGCTTGAGAACAAATGAGCACTGGTTTCGTGTCCAATATACTTCCCACCTTGTATCAAATGTCAAATTTGACAGAAAAAAACCCACAACACGTCTCATGTTCCATACAGGATATGAATTACAGTAGTATCCCTTGACTTGCATATTGATGATTGTGAAACTGGCATTTTTGACACCGGATTTTGGGCTGTCCGAGCACCGCCCTCCAAATACAGTCGGGACTCTTGACCTGTAGGTTGACAAGACAAATCACATTGAAAGCGAGGGGGTTTCCTCACCATATGTACATACAAATGGCCGGAGCTGTTTTTTTTGCCCACTGTCACGTGTTCTGCCCAAAATGTAGTGCCTGGATGAGTCTTAACGCACTGTTATGACGCGCTCACATAGCCAAAGCCCGATAACATTGAGTAAACTATTGAATACGTTGCTAAAGTGTAAGAGTTGTATACATACAACAGTAAGACAAGCAAGAGTCATGAAAATCGCGGCTATTCAAGCTGCAATCTATCCATACCCTAAGCTAATTCGCTCGTCAGTAAGTTCCTGTTTGGTTGGAACAGGCTCGGCAAGACAACTCACCATTATGCGTACATCTGGATGAGTTTATGCGTCGCCTAAGGTCAGATCTTTGTAGTTGATGTCCTCAAGCTTGGTGTTGGGTATAGGTATACGTACTGGGGGCAGATGATTAGGCTCGACGTTGGGCGACAAGGGGTCAGACTCAGCTGAGACTATTCCCATGTGTCTCCAGAAAGACTGATTTCCATGCCGCAGCTGCCAGCTCTATCGCTTCCAACTGGCTAATTTTGTAAATGTTTGCAATTCCTGTGTTGTCATAACAAATTGCAAGGCGTGCAAATTGCCTTCAATATTGAGATTTAAACGAATCAATGACTGCATGAAGAGAGGTATATGATAGTTTATGTTGAATATCCTTGAATTTTGAGTCGCATATATACATAATTTAGGGTGATTTTCTGGGAGATACGAGCCTCCCAGTGCAGAATGTCTGGATGAGTAATTCATTAAAAAGCTACACAGCCACAGCATACACAGCCACAATATCAAGTGAGTGGCGGGAGAAAAGCGTCCGGCCCTCCAATGTTTTGTGTGTTTCCTGCAGGTCAAGAGTCCTGACTGTATGTACATTGCAAGAGCACAAAGAGCTTCCATAATTGTAAGCTAGGGTGGTTTTTTAGCTTCTGGGACACACAGGGATTTGGCCACCCAAGGGCATATATCTATGATATACGGGAAAATATATACACAGAATAAGAATACATGCAAGTGAAAATTTTCTAATACTGCCAACCAGCCTGGTATGGTGAAAAATTTAAGCATTGGAAATCATCAGCGCCCCAGGTGTTGATGTCTTCATCTTTGACATGGTTTCCCATTTGGTACTCATGGTCAGCAATGATCTACTCCACAATTTCTAGATCTGTCCACTTGTGCTTGGTTGGTGGGGTTTTGTCAAACACCAAGAGCATTTTGTGAAACAGACTGTGAGCAAGGTGAGGAAGGCCAGCAACCTGTTCCAGAAGCGCTGTCTCAAGCTCCAGCGTTGTGTCTGGGTGATCATCCAACACTCCTGGGCTATAGTATTCAATAAACAAAAGGTGTTGGGGGAGGACAAATCCCTGTATGTTGCCAGCAATTGCCTATTGTTTGAGGAGTCACCATGGCCCACGCTCTATCCGTTAGTTCCATTGCTTGTAGTTGACTGATATTATGAATATCAGCAATCAAGTGTTTGTCACAAGCAATGGCAAGACAAATAAACTCTTGTTTGTACGTTGCCTTGAAGCATTGAATAATACCTGCATCCATTGGCTGAACCCATGCCATCAGATTTGGTGCAAGGAATTTGATGCAGATATTTGAGTAGTGTGTTACATTGTGTTTGTGCAATGGCGCATTGTTGCATAATAACAAAATATGCCGCACCTGGTGTTGCATATCAGCGTTAAGCTTGGTTGAGAATCTGCACAGTTAAAGTGAGAAGGATAATTGCAAATTGCATCAAGTATGCACTTACATGTTCCCAACTGGGCTGGTCATCCAAGCCTTGGTATTCCAGAAGTGATTGTACCCTGTATCAGAGCTCTGGGAGCCATGGAGGCATCAAGGACAACATACATGACCAATGATCAAAAGAACTTGTTTGCCTGAGCCATCCATATTTGCACAAAATGTGTAGGTAATTCAAGTCTTGTCTGACTTGACTCCCAACATTTGATGGGTAGCATAACCATGGCTTGAAACAAGACAAAAGAACAGGCCAGTCTCATTGATATTGTGGATATCCTATGGGGCATAGAGGGAAAAAGTTTCACATAAGTAAGTTCTTTCACCCTCAATATGTACTGGAGATGCAGAGGCAGCATCTCTGTGGCATGTAAACAAGGAAAGCCCCAATCAAGTTTTGAAATGGTCCAACCAGCCATGAGAAAAGTCTGGCTGAGTATCTGAATAGCCTAGCATCTGACAAAAATAGCACCCCTTGGCGCATATGACCTCCCCAGTAAGACAAATGTTCTGATGTAACCTTGGAATGATCCACTGCATAAGCACCAAATCAACCTCCAGGAGGGTAACAACAGATGACTGCTTTTGAGACATCCTATTACCATCAGTGGCTACATATGCCCAAATATATGTCTCCTGCTGGAGCAGACATGGGATAGTTGATTGGTGGAGAGTTGAGTATCCACATTGATGGAGATACAAGACCATAGACTGTTGGGTATGCTTAGATTTGTTTAGATGATAAAATCTAGTATATTACTCACTGTACAAGGCTATAATGCTGAAAATCAATGTGTGTGTTTAAGTGAGAATTGAGCTAGAATCAAGGTCAATACATACCAATTTTAGGTATCAATTCTTCCATACTCTGATTCATGCTGATGGAGGCATATTAACATTGTAGTTTTCAGGCCATGTCCTACTGAAAAAAGGAATCTTTTACTGATGTACTGATTTTCAGGATCTTATCACACCACAGTAAATCTTGTCATAATAAGTGAGGTGTTGTAGACACACTTGATACAACAGAATGTATTCCAATTTTCTCAAATTTAAACAAAGTTAATTGGACAACATTTTCAATCACGTGACTTTGGCGCTTATATCATACGCTAAGCGCCAAGTCATGTCCCCACCTGCGCTTACTCAGCACATGTAGCCACTGCCACCTGATGACATCATTATGACATGCCAGTGACACGTATGCATGAGTGTTGTAACCACACTGTAAGGCAGGTTACACATTGATGAAGTGGGTGCTTAAGGCTGTACTAAACAATGCAATCTCAAGTCAAAGGCTATACTACTGAAACTAAGTTGCTTAAGTGTTATAACCTCCTTACATATACCACTGGAATCAGACGATTTTTCTGATATTTTTACTATTTTTTACGAACCCTTTATCTTATGTTTTTCAATCACGTGATCTCGGCGCTTATTATGCCGAGATGCCGCGCCGAGATGCCGTGCCAAGGGCGCTTAGGGGAAATCCACGCTTCCGCGCAGCCCGCAGCACCCTTCTTTTTTCACACCTGTACTTCCTTTCTCACGTGCACAGACCATGTAGATAGTGCGTTCACTTTTATATATACAGCAGGAAAATTGCTTGGAGATCCCAAGTTGATTTTACCTTGTCTCATATTCATTGAGGAGGGATCAGTCAGCCAGCTAAGTAGCCAGCCCAGTTGTTTTACAGAAGTTAACCCCCTTACTTAACTCATCACACCTCCTAGGCCTCAGGCCCCTTCGCAGTAGATAGCTAGTAGAAGTCCGCCTTATAGCAGTCATAGTATAGCCTAGTTAGTTAGATTACATAAGCTTGTAGTAGTACGGCCTTAAGCGCCCGCCTCCACCAGCGTGTACCCACATTACCGTGGTGTACGACATTAAGGCAACAACTAAGCTATCTACTGCAATGGTGGGGGGGCCTTAGGCCTGGAGGTGTGGTTCTAGTATACTACTGGGTGAGCAATGTAAGTGTCTGAGGGTCCAGCTGCTTAGCTGGCTACTGGAACCTGTCTGAGAGAGAGACAAGGTAAAATTGACTTAGGGTCTCCAAGCAATTTTCCTGTTGTTTATATAAACAAAGGAAGTATCTACATGTGGTCTGTGCGTGTGTGAATAGAAGACTATATGTGAAATGAGAAGGGTACTGTGGGCTGCACAGAAGCATTGATCTGTTTTAAGCACCCTTGGCATGGCATCTTGGCACAGTATCTTAGCATGTATAAGCACCAAGATCATGTGATTGAAAAAACAAAGATAACAAGTCCATAAGAAATACTAAAAATAATAGAAAAATTGTGCAAGTCTGGTGGTATATGTTAAGAGGGTGTAACAATGAGTAAGGCTGCAGTCAGAGCAGGGTTCTTGTTGGATTAGGTATTGCATATATGTATTTGTAATTAGGACACCCTCTGTAATATATAAGGAGGCCAACCAACCATGGTAACACCCAGGTTGATTACCTGTTGTTGCATGTTGTACGCCAACTGTAAGGTTGGGTACACGCTAGTGGGCAGGCGCTTAAGGCTGTACTACTACAGGACACTGCTTATCCAATCTAACTAAGACTACTACTAATGACACGTAAGGTGTCCTACTTCTATCTACTGTTGGCAATGGGGGCTTAGCCCTGGAGGTGTGATGAGTGCAAGTAAAGGGGTTAGCTGTCTGACTACTGGGGCCGGCTACTTAGCTGGCTGGGGGATCCCTCCTCAATGGATATGAGACAAGGTAAAATCAACTTGGGGTCTCCAAGCAATTTTCCTGCTGTATATATAGACAAAAGAGAGGTATGTACATGGTCAATGTGCGTGAGAAAAGAAGAGTCTATATGAAAAGAGAAGTGTGCTGCAGGCTGCGCAGAAGCGTGGATTTCTCCTAAGCGCCCTTGACACGGCATCTCGGCGCGGCATCTTGGCATAAAAAGCGCCGAGATCACGTGATCGAAAAACATAAGATAAACAGTTCGGAAAAAATAGTAAAAATATCAGAAAAAGCGTGCAATCCTAATGGTATATGTTAGAGGGTTGTAACATTGCCCCCCCCTTAAAGGCTCTTGGCGGAGTCACAAGCCTTTTTCAGTTGCAACTTGTTGAAGCGTTGGATCTCCTCCTGGCTGTGTTCTAAGAGTTCCTCTGGTTCCCACAAGTTATCTTCCGGACCATATCCCTTCCATTTGATCAAGTAGAACCATCTTCCTTGTTGTCTTTTTGAGTCAAGGATTTGCTCTACCTCATATTCTTCTTCCCCTTCTATTGTTTCAGGAGGGGGTTGTTCCAGGAAAGGTTGGCTTGGGGATTCATGGGATTTGGACAGTAGCCCCATGTAGAATACATTGTGGATTTTCAAGGATTCCAGAAGCTTCAAGCGGTAGGCGTGGCTGGAAATTTTCTCTGTGATCTCAAATGGGCCTAGGCGTTTGGGGTCTAGCTTGTTGGAGTTGGTTCTAAGCTCCACATTTTTCCTGTCTAGCCAGACCTTCTTGCTAATTGTGTACTTGGGTATTGTTCCCTTTTCCCTGGCCATTCTTTCTTTGCTCATCCTTAGGGCCGCTTTGGCTTCCTTCCATTCTCTAGCTAATGTGTGCGCCACTTGATCTGCTTTGGGGACGTTGGATGGGACGTTAGATGGGTTCATTACTGGGTTCCTTCCATAGACTAGTTCAAAAGGAGTCTTTCCTGTGGCTGCATGTTTGGTGTTGTTATATGAATATTCTGCCAGAGGTAACCAAGCGGCCCAGTCCAAATGATTGGCAGCTACATAGGAACAAAGGTAGAACTCAATGAATTGGTTCACTCTTTCCATCTGTCCATCTGATTTGGGGTGATACACGGAGGAAAATGCTGGTTTCACCCTGAGTTGTTGCTAGAGGGCCCTCAGGAATTTTCCAGTGAAGGTTGTTCTGCGGTTGGAGATTGTTTTGACTGGCAACCCGTGGAGTTTCCAGACATGGGTAATGAATAAATCTCCCAGTCCCTTAGCTGTGACCTTTTTGGAAGTAGGGATGAAGTGACCAAACTTTGAGAACAGGTCTATGACAACCAGGATTGCATTGTAACCTTGAGACTTGGGGAACCCTGTGATAAAGTTGTAAGAGATGGTGTGGAACGGGAAGGGGGGAACTTCTAAGGGCTTCAAGGCAATGACAGGGGTGTGGGCGTGTCAATTGGCTTGGCATATGGGGCAGCATTCTACCCATTCCTTGGCAGAGGACTTCATTCCTGGCCACCAGTAGTTACAACTTAAGAGCTCAAGGGTTCTCTGTTGGCCTGGGTGTCCTGCCAGGGGTGAATTGTGAAATTCCCTTAGGAGTCTCTCCTTTAGCAGTTTGTTGTCAGGGACCACTAGCTTTCCTCAATACCATAATAGGTCTTTTTCCCAGTCATAATCTTGGTAGGCCTTACAAATGGATGGTGGGGCATTGTCTGCATCTTCTGTGAGGAACTGGATAACAGGTTCCAGGGAGGGGTCCTCCCTCAGTCTGTGACAAATCTCCATGACAATTTCCAACTCTTCTTCTGTGGTATTGGCAAAGACTTCTGATGGCAACATGATCTCTGGTTCTTGGGGTTCATCCTTGTAGTCCAATCTCCTGGATAAGGCGTTGGGTTTCCCTGATTGTTTCCTTGGGCAATAGTGGATTTCAAAGTTGAAATTGCTCAGGAATACGCGCCATCTAGCATGTTGCCGGTTGAAGGTTCTTGCTTGCATCCAGTATTCAAGGTTGCAATGTTCAGTGAATACTTGAACTGGTTTGTCTGTTGCTTCCAGGAAAATACGCCATTCCTCTAGAGCCTTGATGATGGCCAATAGTTCCTTGTTGTGGGTATCATAATTTGCTTTGGCACTGGAGAAGGATTTTGACATGTAGGCAATGGGGTGTAGCCGGTTGTCTGGTCCTCTTTGGCTTAATATGGCGCCCATAGCCACTCCTGATGCGTCTGTCTCCAAGTAGTAGGGAAGTTTGGGGTTAGAGTGAATGAGAACCGGGGATTTGCTGACAAGGACTTTCAGTTCTTGGAATGCAGCTTCTTCCAGATGGCCCCATGACCAGGGGGTTTCCTTTTTGGTCAGATTATGGAGAGGGTGTGCAATGGAGCTGAAGTTTGGGATGAATTGTCAGAGATAATTCACAAAGCCTAAGAAGGCCTGAACCTGTATGACCGTTTTGGGGGGAGGCCATGACGTGACTGCTTCAATCTTCTCCCAATCCATGGAGAAGCCTGCAGGGGATATGACAATGCCCAAGTAATCTACCGTGGTAATGTGGAAGTGGCATTTGGACAGTTTGCAGAATAGCTGATTCTTCATTAGTTGCACCAGGACTTCTCTGATGTGTCCTGGGTGATCTTCTGGGTTTTCTGAGAAGATCAGGATGTTGTCTAAGTAGATAACCACAGTAATGTTGATAAGGTCCCTGAAGAGGTCATTCATGAAATGTTGGAAGGCAACTGGTGCGTTGGTGAGACCAAAAGGCATGACCAGATATTTGAATAGCCCATATTTGGTTCTGAAGGCTGTCTTCCACTCATCTCCTTCCTTGATCCAAACATTGTTGTAACCCCATTGTAAATCCAACTTGGTGAATAATTTTGCATGTCTGAGCTTGGCCATTAAATTGTCCTGCCTTGGTAGTGGGTATATGTTCTTGTGGGTGACATCATTGAGCTTCCTGTAATCAACTACCAGTCTTAGGGAACCATCTGCTTTTTTGACAAACATAACAGGGGCGCCCGCCAAGGAGGTACTGGGGCGGATCTTCCCTGTTGCTAGCTCCTCATCAATGTGTTGCTTCAGGGCTTTGGATTCTGCGTCTGTCATTCCATAGATAGGTCCTGGAGATAGTTTGGCGTTGGGAACAAGGTCTATTGAGATATCATATTCCCTGTGTGGGGGTAGGACCTTAAATTCCTCTTTGCCAAATACCTTTGCAAACTTGTGGTATTGAGTGGGGAGTTCCGCTAACGGATCTGGATCTGCTTCTTCCTTGGAGGCAATTTGTACTTGCTCAGGGAATGTGACTAGACCCTGTTGCCAGTCTATTAGAGGGGATTCAGACGTAAGCCATGTCATGCCAAGGATAGCCAGGGTGTTGCCTATTGGACAAACAAGGAAAGGGATGGAGTGTGTGTGGCCATTGGCCAAGACCGTGAGTTGTACCTGGTGCCAGATGCAACCAGTCTGGGATATAGTACCATCTAACATTCTCACTACTTGTGGATTTTTGAGTAGGGTTTTTGGGATTTTGTATTTTTCAACTATGGAGGGGGAGATAAAGTTTGAAGTTGCTCCTGAGTCTATGAGGGTTTTTAGAGATTCTGCTGGGTAGTTGCTCATTTGTAGATCAATGTAAAGAAGAGGTTTTTTATTTGAATTGGAGGCCACAGATACAAATTTGATACATGATACATCAGAAACGTCTATTTTTGGGCTCAAGGGTTTGGCAGTTTTCCTTGGCCCTATTCTTTTCCCAACTCCACCTCTGCAATTTTGGCTACCTCTTTGATGGATGCCTTCCAGCTGTTGGGGCATTGCTTGATCCCATGGCCCTTCTGACCACATTTGATGCATAGTCCAGAAGCGCAGCAACAATCCCTTTCTTCTGGCGTGACGTAGTTGGGGTCCTCTGATAGGCGGACCCTGGTTGTGGTGGTGGAAGTGGCCACGGTGGCCAGGGGTTTGGCAACTGCCTTCTTAGGGTGGTTCTCCTCATTTTTGCAACAAGTGTTGTCTATTTTGATAGAGGCGGCAAAGATAGCCTCTAGGTTGTTGGGAATATTGTCCTTTGTGGACAGGAGTTCTTTTACCTTCCAGTGAAGGCCGCGCATGAACTGGGCAATGTACGCCTCCTTGTTCCAGTCAAGTTCTGCCATGAGGTTGCGGAATTTGGTGACATACTCAGATGTAGTGGTTGTCTGAGTTAGCACGGCTATCTTCCTGGCGGCTGCCCTTTTGGCATTGGGGTCTGCAAATGCTTCCCTGAATTTGGCCATTAAGGCCAGGATGGTGGTTGGTGGGTTCCCTTCACCCTTGATAATTGTCCCCATAATGGGGAGTGCCCAATTGGCAGCCTTGTCAGTCATGTGGTAGAGAATCCACACAACCATCTGTTCCTCCTTGTCAAATTGGTCCCAATGGAGGGCTACCCATAGTAGCATCCAGTCCAGCCATTGGGTGGCCTTGCGCCCTCTGGTGTTGCCCTTGTAGGGATTGGGGAGGTCCAACTTGGGCTGCTTTATGCTGGACCCTGTGTCAAAGGGGGTGAGGGACCCAAGGTGTTGCTTGTCATGCCCTAGAGGCGTGACCACCTTAAAATCCACTAAGTCGAAGAAATAGTGAATATATGCGCTATTTTCATGAAGATTTATGGATATATGCATCTTTATGCTATTTAGGCGCTGAGCGCTTATTATGTAATCTCATCACATGACCTTTAGTCATGTGATCTTGTTTTCTTATCTCTGGTCATGTGACCTTATCTTTGTTATGATGTTTGTACATGTAATTACTCTTCCCCTTCTCTGTGAATATATAAGGAGGGTTCTGAGAGCCTTAAGCCTCAGAACTTGACCTCTTATCCCCATCCAACACTACTACCCTAAGACATACATTTAAGAGTATTGCCTGAGAGCATACCAGTCCCTGTCAAAGGTCCTTTGCCCAGCTATCTTTATAGCATAGTGCACACTTACTGTATTGGTCTTGTCCAACCCCTTATCTGGCAGTTGCCTTGAGCTCTGTTAGATCCTACTAGCTGATAAGTCCTATATTAGGCAATAGCTTGTTAGGTTTACCCTGTGGTAGTTGTTGGCTCTGACATTGCTGAGGCGTTCCTTGAGGCCCCTTCTTGGCCCTCCTTGGCTCTTCTTCCTCCTCAGAGTCAAAGCCTGTTCCTCTAGAGGGGTGGAAGGGGGCTTTGAGTCCAGGCCTAACCATGCCTGGAGTGTGGGTTTCCCCTCCTGTGTGAGTAGGAGGGGTGACAGGCCCAGTTGATGGGCCAGGCTGGGCTTGTCCTCCTTGATCCTTGTTGCCAAGGAGGTCAGCGGTTTCCTTGCATATGGCCTTGAGTTGGATGAGTTCTTGGCCTTGTGATTTGATTTGGTCCTGCAAGGACCCAATGGTGGCAGTGAGGGCTGTGATAGCCTCAAGGAGAGTGGTAAGGGATGGCTCTGGTTCCATCCAGGGCAGGTCTTGCGGAGTGGGAGATGTGCTGCAAGAGGCTGGTTGGGAGTGGGGTGGAATGGAACTTCAAGAGGAGCAGGAGGAAGGCCTGGAGTAAGGGTGTGGGATGCCAGAGCGTGTGGATGGAATTTTGGAAACAGCGTGGGGGATATGCCTATATCAGGACTTATGGGCAGTTTTTGTGCAGAGTGTGAATGCTAAACCCTTGCGTCAGACACCTAGCATTGGACTATCCCTACAACAAATCAACAGATCTGGCAATTGTGATATGAGCAGGTTTTTAGCAAGCGGGTGAATCAGCTGTCTAGGGTTGCTATCTGCTGTGTTCCGGCAAAACACGTGGTACACAGGGGATCAGAACTTGTCTGCCTTGTAGCAATTTGGTACTATGTGGGGGTGGGGGATTTTTGACTATTATATCCCGCAAAGTGGCCCCAATCACGTGATTTCCCTTGTGCTAGTACAGGGAGTCTTCTCCTTGTTGATCAAGCCTACAGAAAGTTGATTTTACAATGTTGTATGCCAACTGTAAGGTTGGGTACGCGCTAGTGGGTGGGCACTTAAGGCCATACTACTACAGGACACTGCTTATCTAATGTCATAAACAGAGGAGAATAGAACTAGCTGGAATTGAACCAGCTTGACCACTAAGCCATAGAGCCCTATTATTCCTCTGCTGACAACCCATGATTACACCTGCTACCCCCCAAATTTGGGCTTGGGCCAGCATGCAACCACTTGTACTGGTCATGTGACCGTGTCCAGGACATCTAATCTAACTAAGACTACTACTAATGACATGTAAGGTGTCCTACTTCTATCTACTGTTGGCAATGGGGGCTTAGCCCTGGAGGTGTGATGAGTGCAAGTAGAGGGGTTAGCTGTCTGACTACTGGGGCCGGCTACTTAGCTGGCTGGGGGATCCCTCCTCAATGGATATGAGACAAGGTAAAATCAACTTGGGGTCTCCAAGCAATTTTCCTGCTGTATATATAGACAAAAGAGAGGTATGTACATGGTCAATGTGCGTGAGAAAAGAAGAGTCTATATGAAAAGAGAAGTGTGCTGCGGGCTGCGCAGAAGCGTGGATTTCTCCTAAGCGCCCTTGGCACGGCATCTCGGCACGGCATCTTGGCATAAAAAGCGCCGAGATCACGTGATTGAAAAACATAAGATAAACAGTTCGGAAAAAATAGTAAAAATATCAGAAAAAGCGTGCGATCCTAATGGTATATGTTAGAGGGTTGTAACATTGCATCTACTAAGTGTACAAGGCCTTACAGCCAGTAACTACTAAGTCCATAGCCGCATAGTCCCTATACTGCCCTAAACAGCTTCTGCACTGTACTTAGATAGCTTGTTGCCACCTTAAGCAGTCTTGTTGTTGTAGGATAGCTGCTTGTTGCTGTTACACCCTCACAATTTATACCACCAGAATTGCGCTATTTTTCTATTATTTTTGGTATTTTTTTACAGACTTGTTATCTTTGTTTTTTCAATCACATGATCTTGGCGCTTATCATGCCAAGATGCCATGCCAAGATGCCATGCCAAGGGCGCTTAGGAGAAATGCATGCTTCTGTGCAGCCTGCAGTATGCTTCTTTTTCACATGTACTCTTCTTTCTCTTGCACACACAGACTGCTTGTATTTAGTTCTCATGTCTATATAAACAACAGGAAAATTGCTTGGAACCCCCAAGTCAATTTTACCTTGTCTCCCATTACAGACAGGTACCAGCAGTTTCAGTAGTTAGGTCCTTAAGACCTCTTACTTCCAGTAGCTTGGACCACTAAGGTCCTTCACTAACTCAGTAGTATAGTTGCTCACCAGCCATAAGCCTCCCCACACCACCTTAAGTGGTCCACCCAGTAGGATAGCCTTTACATTAGTCAGCAGTGCATGTAGTAGTATGGCCTCAAGCACCTGCCACTAGCAAGTAACCCACCTTACAGTGAGGTTATGACAGTTGCCATAGATAGGTTTACTGTTGCCTTAAGCAACCTTCTCATATTTGTACCCTGTAGCCTCAAGTGCCATCTCCTTGATGTCCCAAACAGACATCTAGGACATGAGGTGTTGCCTTTTCAGAGCCTGCACAGCATCAGCAACTGAAAGAAGTCCCTGGCAATGACGTCAAGCATGCTAGAAACTGTCTGTTAAGAGTCATGTAAGTACAGGAGTAGGAAAGAATTACTATATACAAAATGTATATGGGAATAACTAAGAAATAATAGTAAGAATCATAATATATGTGCAGACTATATGCACAATATAGGCTAGGCTATTATATCTATTAAGGCAAGGGAAGCCATGGGAAAGCTGACTAACCTCAGTGACATTTTTGACAACAAATCCGGGTCCAGTGCAGCTTAAGCGCCAAGCCAGCCTGGCAACCACAGGGGACCCAACATGGACACAAAGCATTATATTAGTGTATATAATGTACACAGCAGTTGAATAAAGAGAAAAGCTGATATTAAGGAAGCCTATAAGTTACTATATATATATATCACTCAGTAAAAAATAGTGTTAAGCACAGTGCAAGACAAAAAGAGAGGAAAACAAAATGAAGTAGCTCTATCTCAGCCAATACCTTTCCAATTTGAACACTCTTACGCTCATTTTGATGCAGGAGACGATGCAAATAATATTTATTAAGACCTCTAAGCGTAACAACTGCAGGAGAAAGCTACTACATGTTGGTTGCAAATTCAGGTACACTTGATTAGTCATTGCATTACTGTGTTGTAATCAAACAGTTCTTGGGTCTTTTGCACCCAGGGGCATGGTCCATAAAATACTCAGGTATACCTTTGTGGAGAGAAAGAACAAAGCCTGTTACAGCAGAAGCTGATCAAAATTGCAACTATTTTAAAACCCCCAAGTAAGATCAAGAAGGACAGTGGGTGACTACATCAGTGGGAAGGGTTTCCCCATGTAGAAAGGTGTCTCTACATAGAGCTATCTAGAACTAGGTAGAACTAAGTATATGCAGGATCTCCCTATGTGAGCAAGATGATTTTTGAGTAAGCTTTTGTTTATTGAACTTTTTTATCCACCATATACAGAAAGCACCCAATTTCCAATTTGACCAACTTGCTAATCTTGCCAGCCAAATGTAATCCCTTGCTCACTCAGCAGACTAAATAACATAAAATACCCTTAAGTGGGATGTAACCATGCTTCAGGGGGAGGAAGGCACCTAGACAAGGAATTAGGGGGACTTAGAGGTTGCAGAAGTGACAAAGTCATGTGACCTACCATGTGACCCCTTCCACATAGCTCTACATAGACTCTACATGAAATGCTTATATGCTCTATATAAGAGGGGTGTCTACAAGTGTTCCAGTACTACATAGCTGATATGTGTTACACCCTCTTAACACACACCACTGGGATTGTCTGTTATTTTGATATTTTTAGTATTATTTCCGGACTGGGTATCTTTTGTTTTTTGATCATGTGATCTTGGTGCTTATCATGCCAAGATCACATGATCAAAAAACAAAAGATACCCAGTCCGGAAAAAATACTAAAAATATCAAAAAAGAGACAATCCCAGTGGTGTATGTTAAGAGGGTGTAACAATATGTAATACCATGTAGGAAGTAATTTTTGCTGATGTACATGTGGGGTCAAGTCCATGACATATGTTGTAAATTGGGGGAAAAGAGGTTGAGACTCTGGTGCTGAGCAGAGTCTGCGTTGGAGGATTCCCAATTTCCAAGCTAAGTAAACAAGTAGCTTCTTTAGGGTTCTCTGGGTCTAGCTATCTTGAATACAATCAACTACACATATATCCTTTCTCAGTGTAAAGTGTCTTAGTAAGTATTTCTGTAAGAGCAAGAGTACTGGCTCAGGTTCCCTTTGGCAGAGATAGTTATGTAAAGTTCACGCCTAGTTGCAGGAACTAACTGGTTACTTAGTATATATCTGTCCTAGACATCTGTTGGGATGTTGAGGGCGTGGGCGCTTGCAGGCAGTTGGTACAATGAGAAAACCACTTAAGGCAGTGACAAGCTACCCTACAACAATTAACTAAGTATCTATGACAACCAAAGCCCTACAGGCAATGACTTGCTATGTATCTATGTCAAGAAAGCTGCTTAAGGCAGTGTGCTAAGTATGTGTCTAAGTAGTTACTGGGCTTAAGGCCCTTGTACAGTTGTAGGATGCAACAAGAGGTAATTGACCTGGGTGTTACCATGGTTGGTTGGCCTCCTTATATATTCTATAGATCTACTAATTACAAATGTACAATATGCAAAACCTAATCCTATAAGAACCCTGCTCTGCAGTTGGTCTTACTCATGCATATGTGTCACTGACATGTCATAATGATGTCATCAGGTGGAGGTGGCTATGTATGCTGATTAAGCATGGATGGGGACATGGCTTGGCGCTTAGCACATGATATAAGCACCAAGGTCATGTGATCAAAAATCTGGTCCAATTGCCTTTGTTTAAAATCAAGACAATGGGAATAAATTCCCTGGTATCAAATGTGTCTATGACACTGCCCCCCCTCTAAGGGCCTTGGCAGCACCAAGGGCCTTTTTCTTCATTTCCTTTTTGTCTTTTTCTAAAAGATTTTTGGTATTTTTAAGGTTTTCTTGGGGTTCCCATGTGTTTTCTTCCAATCTGTAACCCTTCCATTTAACCCTGAAGTACCATTTTCCCTCACATTCTTCCACATCTGTAATGCCTTTGACCTCATACTCTTCTTCCCCATCCACAGTGACAGGTGGGGGGCAGTTTTCAAAGATGCATTTATTGTCCCTTTTGACTTTTGATAGTAACCCCACATAATATACATCATGGATGCTCATTGAGGGTGGAAGTTGTAGGCAGTAGGCCCAATTGGAGATTCTTTTGGTCACTTTGAAGGGTCCTAGGTGTTGTTTGGTTAGCTTAGGACTCAGGGTCTTCAGCTTCACGTTTTTGGTGTCTAGCCAGGCTTTTTCTCCAATTTCAAATTTGATTGGGCTTCCTGATTCTCTGGCACTCATCTGTGTCTTAGATTGCTGGAGAGCTGCTTCTACCTCCCTCCATTGTGCTTCCATTGTTTGGGCAAGGTCATCTGCTTCTGGGACATCTGTTGGTATGTTGGATGGTGTTAGGTTTGGTTCCCACCCATATAACACTTTGAATGGTGTTTTCCCAGTGCTGCTGTGGACTGCATTGTTGTACACAAGCTTGGCCATTGGCAGCCACCTTGTCCAGTCCCTCTGATTGATTCCTGAGTAGGCCCTGAGGAAGTGTTTGATAGAAGGATTGACCCATTCCATCTGTTCATTGCTCTGGGGGTGGTATGCCAAGGAGAAGTGGGGGTCAATTCCTAATTGCTTGTACAGAGCTCTCAAGAATTTATTATTGAAGACCCTTCCTCTATCCATTCTGGTCTTTTCCAGCATGCCATGGTGTTTCCATACATTTTCCAAGAACAATTCTGCTAACTCCAGGGCCTTGAGCTTCTTGGAGCACTTGACAAAGATACTGTATTTGGTGAAACTATCAATGATGACTAAGATAGAATTGCAATTCCCATCCTTTGGTAGGTCAACAATCATGTCATATGACATGTGCTGCCATGGTTGTGATGGGAGTTCTAGTGGCTGTGGTGGTGGTATTGATGCGTACTTAGGCTTCCTTATCCATTGGCATGTTTTGCAGGAGTCAACATGCCAGTAAGTGTCAGTGCAGATGCAAGGCCAGTAGTAGGTGCAGGAGATCAGCTCCAAGGTGCGTTGCTGGCCTGGGTGACCCACCAGGGGACTCTTGTGGAATATGCGCAGTAGATCTATTCTCAGTGTTCCAACATCAGGGACTACAATGCAACCTTAGTTGAATAACAGCCCTGCTTCCATCTTGTAGTCCTTGAATGCTTGTTTGATCAAAGGTGGGGCCTTTGATTCATTCTGGAGGAATTGAAGGATTTCCTCCAGGGACTTGTCCTGGTCTAGGCTTGCTGCTATCTGGCATTGTAACTCCTTTTCTAGCAGTACTGGGCAACATTGGCAAAGATTGGTTCCAGTAGCATGGACTGAGGCTCTGGTGGGATATTGGCATAATCAGAGCAGCACAAGAGGGCGTCAGGTTTCCCCAATTGTTTCCCTGGGCAGTACACAATTTGGAAATTGTAGCTGGCTAATAGCAGGTGCCATCTAGCGTGGCATTGGTTGAATGTTCAAGATTCCTTCCAGTACTCAAGGTTGCAGTGGTCTGTGAATACAGCAATGGGGTGTAGGGTCCCCTCCAGGAAGATGCACCATTATTCAAAAGACCAGATAATAGCCAAGAGTTCCTTATCATGCATGTTGTAGTTCTGTTCTGCTCCTTTGAAGGATTCTGACAGGAACCCAAGGGGGTGTAAGCGTCCATCCTCCTGGCATTGGCTGAGTATGGACCCCAGGGCTGCACCTGCTGCGTCTGTTTCAATGAAGTATGGTTTAGACAGGTTGGTGTGACAAAGTACTGGGGTGTTGGTGATGGTGTCTTTCAGGGTCTGGAAGGCTTCCTGTTCCCTAGTTTCCCATTTCCACAGCATGTCTTTCTTGACCAGGTTGTGCAGGGGCCTTGCTATGTGACTGAAGTTGGCAACAAAGCAACAAAGGAAGTTTGCAAACCCAAGGAAGGACTGTACTTCCTTAACCTTGGTTGGGGTTGGCCATTCTTGCACTGCCTGGATCTTGAGTTTATCCAGGCTGAACCCTTTATCCAAGACAATGATACCCAGGTATTCTACCAATGTGACGTGGAAGGTACACTTAGAGGCCTTGCAGAACAATTGGTTATCCATCAACCGCTGGAGGACTTTGTGGACGTGCTGTGTGTGTGATGCATCATCCTTTGAGTAAATTAGGATGTCATCTAGATATATGATGATGCATACATCTGACAAATCTTTGAACAGCTTGTTCATGAAGTGCTGGAATGCAGCAGGGGCATTTGTCAGGCCAAATGTCATAACCAGAGACTTCTAGAGGCTGTACTTGGTGGGGAAGGCTGTTTTCCACTTGTTGCCTTCTTTGACACGGACATTATTGTAACCCCAATGTAGGTCCAACTTAGTAAAGACCCTGGCGCCATGGAGCTGGGCCATGAGGTCATCAGGATGGGGCAGGAGGTAAATGTTTTTCTTTGTCCAGTTATTCAAGCAGCGGTAGTCTACAACCAAGTGGTGGGAGCCATCCTTTTTTGGTACAAACATCACAGGGGAACTAATGGACAATTTGCTAGGGCAGATCTTCCCAGCCTTCAACTTGTCCCTAAGCCAGTCCTTGAGTGTAGTGGACTTGGCATCAGTCATACTGTAGAGGGGCAAGTTTAAGGGTCCTTCCTCCTTGAGTTCTATGCCAATATTGTAATGCCTATGGGGCAGAAGCTTATTCAACACTTCTTCCCCAAACACCTTTGCATATTGGTGATATTTGGGGGGTACTCCATTCAATGGATCCTTGTCTGCTTCCTCCTCCTTGGCAATGGCCACGTGTTCCAGGGAATGAGAGGGTGCGCAAATTCCAATCTATCTCTGGGTTGTGAGCATCTAGCCATTTTAGTCCTGAGATTGCAGCATGGGATCCTGTATTACGAACAAGGAAGGTTTCTGTCATGTGTTTGCCATCAAAGGAAAAGGTTAAAACTGTCTTCTTCCAGATTTTGCCAGCCTGGGGGCTCAACCCATCAAGCATGGTTACAGTGCAGAGAGTGGGGAGGTCTATTAATGGTAGGCATAAGGCCTTGGCATTACATGGGTGTATGAAAGATGATGTGGCACCTGAATCAATCAGGACTTCTAGTGGTTCTGCTTTTTTGGCTGGTTGCATTGAGATAGTAAAGAGGGGGGATCTATTGGAAATACTACTTGTTACATTACAGATCTCAGAGACAATCAAGCCAGTGTCCTTAGGGTCCTTGCATGCAGCAGCAGGTACCCTTAGTCTTTTCCCAATTTGGGTCCAGACTCTTTGCCAATCTTGGTGGCTTCCTTCTTGACATCTCCTTCCTTAGGGATGGCCTTCCAGCCAGTGCAGCATTCTGCAAACTTGTGCCCTGCTTTACTGCATTTGATGCAGAGGCCTTCAGCTCTGCAATGGTTGTGCTCCTCCTTGGAGACAAAGTTGGGATTGCTGGACAAGCAACCTGGTCTTGTGGCCTGTTGGCTGGTACTTGCCCCCCTGTTGGGGGTAGTGTTGGAGGGGCCAGACTTATTACCCTTTGGCGGGTGGCTGGCATGCTCCTCACAGAGGGTGTTGTCAATGACCAGAGCTGCGTCCTGCAGCTTGAGGAGAGTGGTGGGGCATTGCTCTTGTGTAGCTATGAGGCAACTGACCTCCCAGTGGAGGCCTTGTGCAAATTGTCTGCAGAGGGTGGCATTGTTCCAGTCCAGGTCCATGGCAATGGTCCTGAACTTAGTAATGTACTCAGCACAGGTGCCTGTCTGAGTAAGGTGAGTGATCTGCTGCTTGGCAGCTTGTGTGGTGGTGGGGTTACCAAATGCAGCCAAGAACTCCCTTTTGAAATCTTCCACCATTTGGATCAGGGCACAGTGTGACCCTAGTTGGTCAAGGTGGGGGTAAGCCCAAGCTCCTGCCAATTCCTTCATGTTCATCAGGAGGAACAATAGAGTCTCCTGATTGGTGGGGAACATCTGCTGATTGAGGCAGACCCATGCCAGCATCCTTGTGAGCCATTGGTGCAACTCATTCCCTATTTTCCCCATGTAGGCATCAGGGTGATCTACCTTGACCAGGGGTTGGTAGGCAGCTACTGGAGCTGCTGGCTGAGGGAGAGCAGGAGAGCAGAGCCAGAGAGGCACAGGTGCAGGGGGAGTCTGGACTTGTGGGGGAGCCTGGACAGGAGTTGACTGGGCAAAGACAATGGGAGGTTTTGCTGGCTGGGCCTGGGTCCAGGTAAGGAGGGGCGCGCTAGGCACTGGTAGAGGGTTGGCCTTTGGTAAGGGCCAAGGGGTCTCCTCAACAACCAGGGGTTTTTGGTCTTTGGGCCTGTGGGGCCCAGGTCCAGCCTCAATTTGAGCAAGGGCTTGATTGACTGCTCCCATCCAGTTGCATGCTTCCTTGGTAGCTTCTTTTGTTTCCTGGAGTTCCCTTTCAAGCCGGATGACTTGGTTTTGCAATCCCAGGATGAGGGCAATTGCATGGCTAAGGGAAACTTCTCCATAGACCTTGGGTTCAAGGCTTTTGTGCTTATTGGTGGTTGTCTGAATAGAGGGTCCCAGCTCTCTTTGATTGAGAGGGGACCCAGGACAAGTGGAGCTCCAGGAGTGGGTTGCCATTTTATGGGGGTATGAACAGCCTTGGTGGGTGGTGCTATGCTGGGAAGCGCAAGAGGAAGCATGGGAGGGGGTTTGGGAGGTAATGGTGGGCAAAAGTGGGATAATGGGGGCTAGATAGCTGGGTGTGCCTATATCAGGACTTATGGGGTGCTTTATGTACAATTGCTAAGAGCTTGCGTCTCTGCCTAGCATTGGACAGCCTCTATTAACCAATCAACTGCTGTGTGCAGGCGTGATGCAGAACAGGTTTTCTGCAAGCAGGTGGTTCTGCTGACTGGCTTGGCTGACAAAGGTGTGGTGACCAGGGTATGCAGACAATTAGAATCCTTCTGCCTTATAGCAATTTGGTACTACCTGGGGCCAACGCTAGTTTGATTATTGATAGCAAAAGGCAAGCCCAATCAGGTGATTTCCCTTGTGCTAGTACAGGGGACCTTCTTGATTGTTGAGTCTGAGTGGGGTGTGCTTTGTGGGCATGGTTTGCAACCAACTTAACATTGATTACCTAGTGTCCTAGACATCTGTTGGGATGTTGAGGGCGCAGGCGCTTGTGGCTGGTTGGTACAATGAGAAAACCTGTTACACTCCCTTAACATATACCATGAGAATTGCCTCTTTTTTCTGATATTTTTACTATTTTTTATGGACTCATTATCTTTTGTTTTTTGATCACATGATCTTGGCGCTTATTATGCCAAGATGCCGCGCCAAGATGCCATGCCAAGGGCGCTTAGGAGAAATCCATGCTTCTGTGCAGTCTGCAGCACACTTCTCTTTTCAAATGGACACTTTTTTCTTCCACACACAGACCATGTATATACTTCTCTTTTATCTATATAAACAGCAGGGAAATTGCTTGGAGACCCTAAGTCAATTTTACCTTGTCTCTCACTCACAGAGGAGGTTATCAGAAGCCAGCTAAGTAGCCTGGCTGTCAGTAGTATCCTTGTACCCCCCCACCTAACCTATCACACCTCCCAGGCCTAAGGCCCTGCCATCACCAGTAGATAGTAGTAGGTTGCCTTAATCAACATTAGTATAGCCTTCTGAGTAGATTACATAAGCACTGTCTGTAGTAGTATGGCCACAAGTGCCCACCCTATTAGCATGTACCAACCTTACAGTGGTGTTGTCGTAGACACAATTGATACCAGGGAATTTATTCCCATTTTTGCGGATTTTAAACGAAGGCAAACAGAGAACATTTTTGATCACGTGACTTCGGCGCTTATATCATACGCTAAGCGCCAAGCCACGTCCCTATCCGCGCTTAATCAGCATATATAGCCACCTCCACCTATGACGTCATCATGACACGTCAATGACACGTATACATGAGTAAGGCCAACTGCGGAGCGGGGTTCTTATTGGTTATGGTATTGGATATAATGTATTTGTAAATAGCACTTCTGTAGAATATATAAGGAGGCCAACCGACCATGGTAACACCCAGGTTGATTACCTCTTGTCGCATCCCCACTTGTACAAGGCCTTACAGCCAGATAACTAAGTAGCACTACAACGCCTTAAGCGTCGACTCCACTGTACATACGTAGCTTGCCATTGCCCATACGGCCTTGGTCATCGTAGTTAGTAGTTAGACGTCGTAGGGTAGACCTTGCCACCTTAAGCGGTACTCACTGTACATCTACACGGCCACAAGCGCCCGCACCCTCAACGTCCTTACAGACGTCTAGGACACTAGGTAATTGACCTTAAGTTGGTTGCAAGCCGTACCCACCAGCACACCCACACTTAGCTCAACAACGAGAAGGACTCCTGTACTAGCACAAGGGAAATACCAGAGATTGGGATTGCCTTTTGCTGTTAATAATCAAACCAGCGTTGTCCCCTCCTAGTACCAAATTGCTATAAGGCAGACAGTCCCTATCGCCCGCATACCCCTGGTTGCCGCACCTTTTACCAGCGGACCTAGACAGCCAATACACCCGCTTGCAGAGACTGGGTTCTACATCACGCCTGCCCACGGCTGTGATTAGTAATTCCTATTGTTCAACGCTAGGTTGTTTGACGCAAGGTCTTAGCAATCAAGTAATAAAGCGCTCATAAGTCCTGATATAGGCATACTCCCCTACACACCGTCACCATTACCTCCCGCACTCCCCCTTGTTCTTCTTCTTGGGCATCCTCCCACGCTGGCCGGTCCTACCCCACACATTCTATGGCAACCCGCTCCCGGCTGCCCTCTTGAGCCTGCTCCCCTATCAATCAGGGAGAGTTGGGACCCTTCCTTCCGCCAGCCTCCCCTGAGCTTGGCAAAGTCTCACTCGAGCGGGTCATCCGCCTTCTCTGGGGGCTCCAATCCCAAGTCAACCGCATCAAGCAGACCCTCTTGGAACAAACTGAAGTTAGCTGAGAGGTTGGAACCAACGTCGAGAATATCTCACAAATGGTCAATGTTGTCAAGGATGGGCTTGCCCAGCTCCAATCCACCCGGGGTCCCCATACCCCAGAAGAACAAAAACCCCCTGCGGTCAAGGAAACTCCCAGGGCCGCGCCCAAAGCCGAGCCTATTGGCAAGGCTCAACCATTCCTTGGGGCCCCAGCCCCCATCATCTCCACAGGGGCCCCCAGGCGCGACCCCCTCTCCCTTTTCAACCCCTACCCTTCCTTGTCCTTCCCTTCAGGACCGGCTCCAGCAGCCCCCCAAGGACCTCCGCCAGCGCCTGTCATTGCCCCGGCGCTGCCTCCAGCCCCCTCCACTGTGAAAGTGGACCATCCAGATGCCTTCAAAGGCAAGATTGGCTTGGAGGCCAAACAATGGCTGACTCGAATGTTGGCCTGGGTACGTCTCAACCAGAGACAGTTCCCTTTGGACATGGAGGTCCTGAGCTTCCTGTTAATGAACATGACAGAAGCAGCTGGGGCCTGGGCCCATCCCCACCTGGACCAACTAGGGTCCCACCGCGCACTCATTCAAACCGTGGATGAGTTCAAAACCAAGTTCCTGGCTGCCTTTGGCGACCCCAACGCTACCAGAGCAGCGGAGCGGAAGATTACTTCCCTCACACAAACCGGCACTTGTGCCAAATATATTACTAAGTTCCGCACGCTGCAAATGGAACTTGATTGGAATGATGCCGCACTCCGCGGTCAGTTTGCGCAAGGACTCCACTGGGAGGTCCAAAAACAAATTGCCACAAGGGAGAGGCAACCCCGTACCCTGAGGGAGCTGCAAGATGCTGCCCTCATCATTGACAACGCCCTCCGCAAGGAGCAAGCCAGCCACCCGCAACAGGGTAATAAGCCTGGTAAAACTTCTTCCACCCCCAATTGGGGGGCAAGTACCGGCCAACAGGCCACCAAAACCGGTCCCCTTTCCTCCGATCCCAATTACGTCTTGGAGGAAGAACGTAACCGCCGCCGCGCAGAAGGTCTCTGTGTCAAATGCGGCAAACCAGGGCACAAGTTTGCCAAATGTTGGACCGGATGGAAGGCTACCCCAAAAGAGGATAAGGGGAAGGCCAAGGAAGCCGCCAAAATTGGCAAAGACTCTGAGTACCAATTGGGAAAAGAGTAAGGGTACCTGCTGCCGCGCATAAGGACCCCAAGGACTCTGGTGCTGTTTCGGAATTTTGTAATATATCACAGTTGTATAGAAATAAACCCCTCTTCACAATTCCAATCAGACCAGAGAGACAAGCGGAAACCATAGAAGTCCTGATAGACTCAGGCGCCACCTCATCATTTCTTCACCCTCAAACCGCGGAACTACTTTGCCTACCCCTTATAGACCTTCCCCAACCACGTACCGTAACTATGCTCGATGGGTTGAGCCCCCAGGCTGGAAAAATCTGGAAAAAGGCCCACCTAACCTTCCTATTTGATGGCAAACGCATGACCAAAACCTTCCTAATTTGCAACACCGGATCACACGCCGCCATCTTAGGGATCAAATGGCTGGAGGCCCATAACCCTGAGATCAATTGGAATTCCCGCACCCTCTCATTCCCCCACACACCACCGGAACACGCGGCTATTGCCGAGGAGGAAGAAGCAGACAAGAACCCCCTTGAAGGAGTACCCTCCAAGTACCATCAGTATGCTAAGGTATTTGGGGAAGAAGAATTCAATAAGCTCCCTCCGCACCGGCACTACAACATTGGGATTGAACTTACAGAAGAAGGGCCCCTCAACTCTCCCCTCTACAGTATGACCAACGCTGAGTCCGCTACACTCAAGGACTGGCTCAGGGACAAGTTGAAAGCTGGGAAGATCCAACCCAGTAAATCCTCAATCAGTTCCCCCGTCATGTTTGTTCCCAAGAAGGATGGATCCCGCCGCTTGGTTGTTGACTACCGTTGCCTAAACAACCGGACAAAGAAAAACGTTTACCCGCTACCCCGTCCCGACAATCTCATGGCCCAGCTCCGTGGCGCCAAGGTCTTTACCAAACTAGACCTAAGATGGGGTTACAATAACGTCCGGGTTAAGGAAGGTGACAAATGGAAGACCGCGTTCCGTACCAAGTATGGCCTGTACAAATCCCTTGTCATGACCTTTGGCTTAACCAACGCACCGGCTTCATTCCAACATTTCATGAATGATTTGTTCAAGGACCTACTTGATGTATGCGTCATCATATACCTTGATGACATCCTGATCTACTCCAAGGATGACGCAACTCATGCAAAACACGTCCATGAAGTTCTGAAACGGTTGATGGATAACCAGCTCTTCTGCAAAGCGTCTAAATGCACGTTCCACGTCACCGCTGTGGAATACCTGGGAATCATTGTCTCGGACAAGGGTTTTAGTCTGGATAAGCTCAAGATCCAGGCAGTACAAGAATGGCCAGTTCCCACAAAAGTCAAAGAAGTCCAATTGTTCCTGGGTTTTGCAAATTTCCTCCGCCAATTTGTTGCCAACTTCAGTCACATGGCAAGGCCATTACACAACCTGGTCAAAAAGGACACGCCGTGGAAATGGGATACCAAAGAACAGGAAGCATTCCAAGGGTTAAAGAACGCCATCACCAACGCCCCAGTCCTCTGTCACGCAGACCCTAGTAAACCATACTTCCTTGAAACAGACGCATCCGGTGCAGCTCTAGGTTCCATACTCAGTCAACGGCAGGGAGACGGACGCTTGCACCCACTAGGATTCCTGTCAGAATCATTCAAGGGAGCGGAACAAAATTACGACACCCATGACAAGGAACTGCTAGCAATCATCCGCTCTTTCAAATACTGGCGTATCTTCTTAGAAGGAACTCTGCACCCTGTCACCGTGTTCACGGACCACTGTAACTTAGAGTATTGGAAGGAATCCCGCACGTTCAACCGTTGTCACGCCAGATGGCACCTATTACTGGCTGGATATAACTTCCAGATTGTCTATTGCCCTGGGAAACAATCAGGGAAGCCAGATGCACTCTCACGCCAATTGGATCATGCCAACATTCCACCCGCCGCCCAGACCATGCTCCCTGATCCTGTATTTGCCAACGTAGCAATGGTAACTCCTGAGAAGGAACTCCAACAACAGATTGAGGCTGCCTTAGACCAAGATGAATCCCTGGAGGAAATATTACAATTCCTCCAAAATGAGTCTAAAGCACCCCCGTCCATCAAAAAGGCATTCAAGGATTACAAGATGGAGGCTGGTCTGCTATTTTACCAAGGACGCATTGTAGTCCCAGATGTTGGTACCCTGAGGACAGATTTGCTTTGCATTTTCCATGATAGCCCATTGGCTGGTCACCCGGGTAGGCAACAAACTCTGGAACTGGTATCACGTAACTACTATTGGCCAGGCATCTGCGCGGACACGTATTGGCATGTGGATTCCTGTGAAACCTGTCAACAGATCAGGAAACCAAAATACGCCTTGATCCCTCCGCAGCTGCTCAAGCTCCCATCTAGACCGTGGCAGCACCTTTCCTATGATATGATTGTAGATTTACCAAAGGACGGGAACCATGACTCCATCCTGGTCATAGTAGACAGCTTCACCAAATACGGGATCTTTGTCAAATGCTCCAAAAAGCTGAAAGCGCCTGAGCTAGCGGAGTTGTTCCTGGAACACGTATGGAAGCGCCATGGAATGCCGGAAAAGACAGTATCAGATAGAGGGAGGGTCTTTAATAACAAATTCCTACGGGCTCTTTACAAACGCCTTGGGATTGACCCGCACTTCTCATCAGCATACCACCCTCAAAGCAACGGCCAAACGGAACAAGTAAATCCCTCCATCAAACATTTCCTTAGAGCATACTCAGGGGTGAACCAAAGGGACTGGACCAAATGGCTTCCCATGGCAGAGTTTGCCTATAACAACGCCGTACATAGCAGCACGGGCAAAACTCCCTTCAAGGCCTTGTATGGTTGGGAACCCACCCTGACACCTTCCAACATACCAATGGACGTCCCAGAAGCAGACAATCTGGCCCAGACCATGGAGGCACAATGGAACAAAGTAGAGTCTGCTCTCCGGCAATCTAAGCAACAAATGACAGCCGGAGAGGACGGGAATCCAACGGAGTTTGAAATTGGAGAAGAAGTATGGCTTGACGCCAGAAATATCAACTTGAAAACCCTAAGCCCAAAACTAACGGAACAGCGCTTAGGGCCATTCAAGGTCACTGAAAAAATCTCCAATCGCGCGTACAGACTCAAACTTCCACCAACCATGCGCATTCATAACGTATTTTACGTGGGTCTACTATCAAAAGTTAAAAGGGACAAAACGCGCGCCTTTGAAAATCGTCCACCGCCAATCACAGTAGACGGAGAGGAGGCATACAAGGTGGAAGGGATAACCAATGCAGAAGAACGCAACGGGAAATGGTTTTTCCGGGTGAAATGGAAGGGTTACGGCTCCAAAGAGAACACGTGGGAGCCCAGGGAAAACCTGAAAAACGCGGAAAAAATTTTGGAAAAGTACGAAAAGGACATGAGAAAGAAGGCCCTCAGCGCCGCCAAGGCCCTTAGAGGGGGGGCAGTGTCGTAGACACAATCAATACCAGGGAATTTATTCCCATTTTTGCGGATTTTAAACAAAGGCAAACGGAGAACATTTTTGATCATGTGACTTCGGCGCTTATATCATACGCTAAGCGCCAAGCCACGTCCCTATCCGCGCTTAATCAGCATATATAGCCACCTCCACCTATGACGTCATCATGACACGTCAATGACACGTATACATGAGTAAGGCCAACTGCGGAGCGGGGTTCTTATTGGTTATGGTACTGGATATAACGTATTTGTAAATAGCACTTCTGTAGAATATATAAGGAGGCCAACCAACCATGGTAACACCCAGGTTGATTACCTCTTGTTGCATCCCCACTTGTACAAGGCCTTACAGCCAGATAACTAAGTAGCACTACAACGCCTTAAGCGTCGACTCCACTGTACATATGTAGCTTGCCATTGCCCATACAGCCTTGGTCATTGTAGTTAGTAGTTAGACGTCGTAGGGTAGACCTTGCCGCCTTAAGCGGTACTCACTGTACATCTACACAGCCACAAGCGCCTGCACCCTTGACGTCCTTACAGACGTCTAGGACAGGTGTACAACAAAACTACTTAAGGTGGTGACAAGGTACCCTACCACAATTAACTAAGTATCTATGGCAACCAAAGCCCTACAGGCAATGACTTGCTATGTATCTATGTCAAGAAAGCTGCTTAAGGCAGTGTGCTAAGTATGTGTCTAAGTAGTTACTGGGCTTAAGGCCCTTGTACAGTTGTAGGATGCAACAAGAGGTAATTGACCTGGGTGTTACCATGGTTGGTTGGCCTCCTTATATATTCTATAGATCTACTAATTACAAATGTACAATATGCAAAACCTAATCCTATAAGAACCCTGCTCTGCAGTTGGTCTTACTCATGCATATGTGTCACTGACATGTCATAATGATGTCATCAGGTGGAGGTGGCTATGTATGCTGATTAAGCATGGATGGGGACATGGCTTGGCGCTTAGCACATGATATAAGCACCAAGGTCATGTGATCAAAAATCTGGTCCAATTGCCTTTGTTTAAAATCAAGACAATGGGAATAAATTCCCTGGTATCAGATGTGTCTATGACAATATCCTTCTTTAAGGATGATTGCTTTCTGTTCACTTAACCTAAGAACTCTGTATCAGGTCTACTACCTTTCCACACTATGGGTACTTGGGAGATCCACTTATACAAGTTTAAGTTATTTGAAATCTTGAGGCACAATTTATCACACAATTGAGGGGGGCAAGCCCAAACCCAAGAGTGACAGTCAACAGCAACAGTGAGTGGAGTGGTAGGAAGGGTGCCCTCCAATGGTATGCAACAGTCCCCTTTTATACCCTAGAGTGGCAAGGTTACTGAGTCACTCACCTAGTCAGAGCATGAGTATGACTTGCTTAGGACTGTGCTTCCTAAGACTTTGATTGGTGGGTGGGAAGGCACAGATATGACTAGGATGGAATGTGACTGCTCTTGGGTTGAACTGCAATTAGTTAAAAATAGAAACATCTAAATACATGACTCAGTCTGTCAAGCAATGCTTGGCAGCCAATGAGCACTTAGAGTGAGTCATTAGTGTGAGTCATTCTGGTGGCAAGCAGAATGACTCATATGCAGGATTTGCAGTGCCACTAGAAATTACTAAATAAGGAAAACCTTACCAATCTCATGAGAGGTATGACTCAGCTAAGCTGGGAATAAGGTTCATTTCCCAAGTTAGAGCTAGTCATGTGATGAGCTAGATGTAAAGATATGAATATAATGATTAGTAAAGTACTTGAGCCACATAGATAGAATCTTGTGAAGCTAATATCTCCATGAGATCTTATTGTATGAGCACGTGACAGGCAGCGTTAGAACGAGCGAAGGGAGCTCTGTTGAACGATATGTAACAAATACAGCTAATATGAGCGTTACATAAAGTAATGACAGGAATAATGGAAAATAAGAGACAAATGGCCATTAAATCAGAAAGTCAGATATATGCAGATTATTGTGGATGGTGAGCTGTGGATGAAATATTGTGAGATCCATAACAATATGGATTGTTGTAGACATGGTCTAGGACAGTATGGGTGCTGGCACTTGCAGCTGCACAAGTACAGGACTAAGGTAAAACTGCTTCAGGCAGCAAGGGGCAACTATGCAACAATGTCCATATGCTGTAAGGTGTTGGCAAACTATCTACATACAATGAAGACCCAACTTAAGGCAGTGTGGAAGCTATCTTCTTAGTGGCCAAGTGACAAGGCCTAAAGCCTGGGCAAGTAAGGTGTCAAACAGAGGTAATCAACCCAGGGATTACCATGGTTGATTACTCTCCTTATATGCTACAGAGGCTACACAATTACAAATGAAGAGTATGCAAAACCTAATCCAAAAAAAGCCTGCTCCATCAGTGGCCTTATTCATGTATACATGTCACCAGTGATGTCATAAGTGGAGGTGGCTATGTAGGCTTAGTAAGCAGAAGAGGGGATGTGGCATGGTGGTTAGCATCTGATATAAGTGCTGAGATCATGTGATTGAAAATGATGTCTGTTCTACTTGGTTTGAAATTGAGAAGATTGGAATAAATTCTGGGTATATGCATGTGTCCACAACCACTATCCTAGACATTGTTTGGGACTGCACAGGGACAGGCACTTATAGCCTGTGTAACTACAAGTAACAACCAAGATAATTATACTATGCCATTGAAGAGACATCATGCTACTTAATGGGATTCCAGTGTATGCCTGTAGGTGTTGATAAGAGGTAATTCACCTGAGGACAAGCATGGTTGACCACCCTTCTTATATACTTGGAGTTACAAGCAGTCATTGGGAAAAACATTACTGTCCTGGACACAGTCACATGACCAGTACAAGTGGTTGCATGCTGGCCCAAGCCCAAACTTGGGGGGTAGCAGGTGTAGTCATGGGTTGTCAGCAGAGGAATAATAGGGCTCTATGGCTTAGTGGTCATGGTTTGATTCTGGCTAGTTCTATTTTCCTCTGTTTATGATAATTACATAACTCAAGTGATTTTTTCAATTGACTTTTGTAACACTAGCTACATTTATCAGTCAGTACTATTGACAATAGAAAATCAAATGCTGTATCAAACAAGAACCCTGCTTCATCAGCACCCCTACTTATGACTTTGTGTCAGTCATGTGATTGAGGCAGAGATGCTGCTACTGCTTAGTGATGTGTCTGAGGTGTTAGGTATATGGGTTAAGCACTAATGCACTATGTTCCTGGTAAGAGTTGTGTAAGTACAGGAGTAAGAAAGAATTACTATATACAAAATGTATATGGGAATAACTAAGAACTAGTATCAAGAATCAGAATATATGCACAGAATATATGCACAACATAAGCTAGGTTTATCAGGAAAAAACAACTCTTAACAAATACTCTACCAACTACAAAGTGCGGGTGGTTGGTTATGTACAGTACCTTAGACTAATGTTACTTAAGCCTAAGTGACTAAGAGTATGTATACTTAAGGTCTCTGGGATAGTACCTCAGGTAAGAGGGTTGCCTGACTAATGTACAGGATTTATAAGATTTGCCTAATAAGTATAGGACTTATATATGCTTAAGTAAGACTTAAGACTTATGGGGTTTACCTTCAATATATCTAGGATTTAAGAGATATTGTACATAAAGCTATCTACAATATAGGGGGTATGGTGGATTGAAACACTATCACTCAATCACAACAATCCTTACAGTATTGTTGCACTATACTCAATGTTGAACTCAACAACTGTGACAGTCAAGAGGCACAAGGTTGCAGTAAGTACACTAATAGGTTACCCTGTGTCTGTTGGGACTGGCCTATGGTCTTAGTGTGCCAAATAACCTCCTATGCTATTTACAGTGAGTCAATCACTAAAGTAAATGCGCAGATAAGCTGTTAAAGGCTTGTGTGTATATATCAGTATATAAGAGTAAAAGTAGGATGCATTAGAAGCGTCTTCACAGGGTCCTTTTATACCCTGAGAAGGTGCACAAACAAGTATATACATGATTGATATTAAGAGGGGTACAGGAGGTACATGTGGCAACTGAAACACTTAGGAGAGCCAACACTTTGGTACATAGTAAACAACAACAGATCCTAATATTTGCCCCAAGGCAATGTTTTCCCCAAGGCAGTATTTACCTGTGTGGGTGCTTGGATGTCCCAAAGATAAGTGTTTTATCCTTGGAGTAAACAGTCCCAAAGGTATGATACTGCTGTATTGGGTACTTACAGTAAATGGAACATAACTCTGCCAAATGTTGTCCGTTTTGGGTGTTTGAGCCAGCGTTCTTGAGCGCACAAACAGGCGCACCTAAGCGCAAGCAATCTAGAAGTGTGGGATACCCGGATGATGGAGAAAAGGCGCATTTAGTGCGTTGGCGCTTAAGCGCTGATTAAGTGCTGGAGCACTTGCCTATGCAACAAGGGGGACCCTGAATATTTCTGTGTGTAGCCACAAGATAGAATCTTGAACAATAAATACTACAAGCAAGAGAAATATTACTTGTTACTGTTTATGTACTCAGCTGAATTTATATATATTTAAATGAGTGAGAAAACAGCATATATGCAAAGGATATTGCATATTGAAGGTATTCCTGAGGCTTATAGGTCCTACAAAGGTTGCAATTGAATAGAGAGGCCTTGAAAACCTTAGTTTGCATCTTTATCTCATTTTGTTTACTGTAGGATTACTTGTGTAATTAATTAAATAAGTACAGGTTATGGAAGAAATGTCATATCCATAACAGAAGATCTACTGTGGTACCAGGGAAAACTAGTAGTCCCAGACTTGGAGAAACTGAAAGAATGCCTTTTGAGAGAATTCCACAATTTGCCCTTAGCAGGTCACCCTGGGCAACAAAGAACTCTGGAACTACTAGGTCAAAACTACTGGTGGCCTGGCATGAAATCATTGGCTAAAGAATGGGTCAAATACTGTCCCACATGTCAGGCAAATTGTTGCCCCCACACTCCAGTCATCTCCCTGAAACCTTTAGACATCCCACCTTTCCCTTTCCACACAATCTCCTACAACTTCATCACTGGATTCCCCAAGTCACAAGGCCACAATGCAATACTGGTGATAATAGATATGTTTTCCAAGTTTGGTCACCTTATCCCCACATCCAAAAGGGTATCAGAAAAAGGACTGGCAGAACTGTTTGTCACACACATCTGGAAACTCCACAGATTATCAGTCAGGACAATTTTGGACAGAGGCACACCATTCACAGGAAAATTCTTATGGGCACTCTATCAAAGACTAGGAATCAAACTGGCCTTCTCTTCTGCTTATCATCCAGAGTCAGACAGACAAATCAAGAGAATCAATCAATTCATTGACTTCTACTTAAGGTCATACATTGCTGCCAACCATTCCAATTGGACCACATGGCTCCCCTTAGCCAAATTTGCTTATAACAATGCCAAGCACTTGGCAACAGGGAAAACCCCATTCAAACTAGTCTTTGGAAGAAACCCTGTCATGAGACCTATGGAAGTACCAGCAAATGTCCCAGAAGCAGATCAGGTTGCTGACACCCTGGTACACAAATGGAGGGAGGCAGAGGCTGCACTTAGACTCTCCAAAGAGAGAATGGCAGGAGGGAAGGGCTCAAGCCCAGAATACTCAATTGGCAAGAAGGTCTGGCTAGATGGAAAAAACATCCAAATCCAGTCTAACTCAAACAAACTGGACCCAAAGTGCCTAGGACCTTTTGAAATCCTGGAGAAGATATCATCACACACCTACTGCCTAAAACTCCCCAAAACCATGAAGATCCATGACATGTTCCATATTGGTCTCTTGTCTAAATCCCATGAATCCCCAAACCAACTGTTTCCTGAAAGACCCCCTCCTGAAACAATAGAAGGGGAAGAGGAGTATGAGGTAGAACAAATTATAGACACCAAAAGACAAAAAGGAAAATGGTTCTACCTCATCAAATGGAAAAGATATGGCCCAGAAGATAATTCCTGGGAGCCCAAGGAGCTATTGGAAAATGCCCAAGAAGAGATTGCACACTTCAACAAAGCACAACTGAAAAAGGCTTATGTCTCCACCAAAAGCCTTTAAAGGGGGGGGCAATGTTACACTCCTACAAATCATACCACTAGAATTGCGCTATTTTTCTATTATTTTTAGTATTTTTCACAAGCCTGTTATCTTTGCTTTTATGATCATGTGATCTTGGCGCTTATTATGCCAAGATGCTGCATCAAGATGTTGTGCCAAGGGCGCTTAGGAGAAATCCCTGCTTCTGTGCAGTCTGCAGCATGCTTCTCTTGCTTCTTTTCTCACACACAGACTGCCTTGTAGATAGTTCTTCTGTTATAGATACAGCAGGAAAATTGCTTGGAAACCCCCAGTCAATTTTACCTTGTCTTTCATCTTAGACAGGTTCCAGTAGTCCAGCTAAGTAGCTGGTACCTCAGTAGTTCATTGCTTACTATTAGTCTCACTAGCCCCACCACCTCCAGGCCCAAGTGCCCACTTCCACCAGCGTGTACCCACCTTACAGTGGTGTACAACATAGGGCCCAGGGGGTATGAGGTATGGGTAGAGGGCAACAAAGGCCTGGATGTGATTCTTTAGTAAAGTGCACTAATGGCCAACTAAGGGCCTGGGCAAAGGGTAGGGTGAGAGTGAGGATGAATTGACAAAGAGGTCAAGTCTTGCTTTTCTAGCAGCAACTTGACCTGGTTTAAATACATGAAGCAAGCCACATCAAAAACAACAGTACTAAATAACAAGTCACTTACAATTTCACATCATATATCAAATATATCACGTGATCTTGATGAGTCATAAATATATACCAAAAAAGGAAACTGTCTCAGAAAAAAGATAGAAAATAGTAAAAATTCATGTCATGCCAATGAAGGTCATGACATCTACCTTGTCTCATAATCCATTGGTGATAGAGCCACAGACTTTAAGCCTCTACTTGAATCATAGGTCCAAGCTTAGTTGTGACAGATCTTGGCATGGCATCTTGGCATGATAAGCACCAAGATCACATGATTCACAAAGTAAAGATATAAGGTTGGTATAAAATAGTAGAAATATCAGAAAAAACAGGCAAATCCAGTGGTAATATTCATGGGAATGTAACATCATTACAAATACATAATGAGCAATACTGTATTAAGTAAGAAGCCCACTCCAACAGTGGCCTTATGTTACACCCTCACAATTCACACCATTGGAATTGCCTTATTTTTCTATTATTCTTAGTATTTTTTACAGACTCTTTATCTTTTGTTTTTTGATCACATGATCTTGGCGCTTACACATGCCAAGATGCCATGCCAAGACGCTGTGCCAAGGGCGCTTAGTATAGATCCATGCTTTTGCACAGCCTGCAGCACACTTCTCATTTCACATGTAGACTTCTGTTCCCACACACACAGACCACATGTACTTAGTTCTCCTTGATATATATACAGCAGGGAATGTGCTTGGAGACCCCAAGTTGATTTTACCTTGTCTTTCATTACAGACAGGTCCCAGTAGCCAGCTAAGTAGCTGGACCCTCAGAAGTACCACACTCACACCATATCCAGTAGCACCCCCACTCTTCACCAGCCTAAGGCCCCTTCACATCAACAGTAGATAGTTAGCAGTTGCCTTATGCAACTCAGATACAAGTAGTTAGCCTAGTTAGCTGTTTTGCATTGTTTAGTACAGGCTTAAGCACCTGCCACTAGCAAGTACCCAACATTACAGTTGGTGTGCAACATCTTACTCATGCATACATATCATCTATGATGTCATTGGGGTGGAGGTGGCTACCTCTAGGGAGAATGCTGGGTTTCTTGTTTCCAAAATCCCAAGTAAACTGTAGATAACTTAAACAATTTGATTAGATTACTCACCAGAGAAAATGTTTGAGAGGTGCTAGGGATTTTGCAGACATTTTGCCTCATGTGGAAATGCATGATACACTGAGCAGCAAAAGTATTGCAGGTCAGGAGAGGTCAAAAGTTTACTTCCATTGCTGAGCAGCCAATCAGTGAATCCCATCTAAATCATACTGACACATGTGGCCATTGTAACACTATGCTGTAGCACAATATCTTACAAATCCATCAACAACTGAGCTCACAGCCCCACTTTTGCTGTAATGCAACCTGCAAAACTTTTGCTGATTGTGTTGAGCATCTTACAAATCTGCACATAACTGATTATGCAGTTCAGTACAAGTTCTGGTTTTTTGCATGCACATTTCCAGTTATATGGGCCATTGCTGGACAGAGTATCAGCTTGTTCCACCCATTAGGGACTGTGTAACAGAACTGTCTTCTCAGGGCCAGTAAAAGAAACTCCAAATTGCAGTTGCATTGCACTCAAGGCACTGTGTGGGCTGGAAATGCTTTGGGGTATCTCAGGTGACTGCTGGTACCCAGTGAAACAGTTTCCATGACCTTCCCATACCTGGGACTGGCAATATAAGAGATTGCAGTGGGTTGGGCTGTATGAGCTGAAAATTGAAATGCCACTCATTAGCTGGAATCCAAGCCTGATGACATAGAACTTCTAGCAGTAGCAGACACAGGTCAGGGGTATGCTGAGATCAGTTATCTAGGGCAGCAGTGATGTGTACACAAAGATAGGATGCAGTATACACAGAAATTGCAGACAATGGGTGGGGTCTCAAATTGAACATGTTCTAACCCTGTGATTGTCAATCAGGGAACAGCCAGTTTTCCATCATAAGATTTGCCTTAGAGACACTTTCTGCTGTATGAGTTTCAACCTCTTCCAATTCACAATTGCAGAGCTAGAACGTGTTCAATTTGAGACCCCACCCATTGTCTGCAATTTCTGTGTATACTGCATCCTATCTTTGTGTACACATCACTGCTGCCCTAGATAACTGATCTCAGCATACCCCTGACCTGTGTCTGCTACTGCTAGAAGTTCTATGTCATCAGGCTTGGATTCCAGCTAATGAGTGGCATTTCAATTTTCAGCTCATACAGCCCAACCCACTGCAATCTCTTATATTGCCAGTCCCAGGTATGGGAAGGTCATGGAAACTGTTTCACTGGGTACCAGCAGTCACCTGAGATACCCCAAAGCATTTCCAGCCCACACAGTGCCTTGAGTGCAATGCAACTGCAATTTGGAGTTTCTTTTACTGGCCCTGAGAAGACAGTTCTGTTACACAGTCCCTAATGGGTGGAACAAGCTGATACTCTGTCCAGCAATGGCCCATATAACTGGAAATGTGCATGCAAAAAACCAGAACTTGTACTGAACTGCATAATCAGTTATGTGCAGATTTGTAAGATGCTCAACACAATCAGCAAAAGTTTTGCAGGTTGCATTACAGCAAAAGTGGGGCTGTGAGCTCAGTTGTTGATGGATTTGTAAGATATTGTGCTACAGCATAGTGTTACAATGGCCACATGTGTCAGTATGATTTAGATGGGATTCACTGATTGGCTGCTCAGCAATGGAAGTAAACTTTTGACCTCTCCTGACCTGCAATACTTTTGCTGCTCAGTGTAACTATGTCACACTGGAAGAAAGGGACCATTGCTGCGCATCAGGGCTATGCGTCAAGTGCAGACAAAAGGGGCATGGCATCAAACAATGCCCCAATGGCTGGAAAGCCACAATCAAGGAAGCAGCTAAGGTAGCTCAAGAAGAGTTGGAAAAAGAGTAAGGCCAAGGATTACCATCAAACCCTTGGTTTCAAAAATAGAACTGCATGTATCTGTCTTGGAATTTGTAAATATTGCTACAGACTCCAACAAAAAACCACTCCTATTCATAGACCTAATACTGCGTGACTACCCAACAGACCCAATTAAAACCCTCATTGATTCAGGCGCTACCTCTAATTTCATATCCCCTGCTCTAGTAGAAAAACTCAAAATCCCAAAAACCCTACTCAAAAACCCACAAGTAGTGAGAATGCTAGATGGTACTATATCTCAGACTGGTTGTATCTGGCACCAGGTTCAACTTGTGGTTTTGGCCAATGGCCACCCCCATTCCATTCCTTTCCTTGTATGCCCCATAGGAAACACGCCTGCCATACTAGGCATGACATGGCTCACCCAGGAGTCACCCCTTATTGACTGGTTGCTAGGTACCATTGCCTTCCCTGAGCAAGTACAAATTGCATCAGAGGAAGAAGCAGACCCTGATCCTTTGGCCAAACTACCCACTGAATACCACAAGTCTGCCCAGGGCTTTGGCAAAGAAGAATTTAAGGTCCTTCCTCCTCATAGGGAGTGTGATATTGCAACCAACCTGCTCCCTGATGCCAAGCTTTCTCCTGGACCAATTTATGGCATGACCAACGCAGAATCTAAGGCGCTTAAACAGCACATTGACAAAGAATTAGCAACAGGCAAGATCCGCCCTAGCACTTCATCTGCTGGTGCCCTGGTTATGTTTGTAAAAAAGGCTGATGGATCACTACAACTAGTTGTTGACTATAGGAAGCTCAATGAAGTCACCCATAAAAACATTTACCCACTTCCTAGACAGGATGTGTTATGGATATGACATTTCTTCTTTAATCTGTACTTATTTTATTAATTACACTAGTAACCTCACAGTAAATAAATGAGATAAAGATGCGAACTAGGGTTTTCAAGGTCCCTCTATCCAATAGTGACCTTTACAAAACCTACAAAGCTCAGGAATACCCTTAATATGCAATGCCTTTTGCATATATGCTGTTTTCTCACTCATTTAAATATATATAAATTCAGCTGAGTACATAAACAGTAACAAGTAATATTTCTCTTGCTTGTAGTATTTATTATTCAAGATTCTATCTTGTGGCTACACACAGAAATATTCAGGGTCCCCCCTGTCGCATAGACAATTGCTCCGGCGCTTAATCAGCCCTTAAGCGCCGATGCACTAAATGCGCCTTTTCTCCATCACCCGGGCATCCCACACTGCCGAATCGCTTGCGGTTAGGTGCGCATGTTTGTGCGCTCCAGAACGCTGGGTCAAACTCCCAAAACGGACAACATTTGGCTGAGTTATGCCCCATTTACTGTAAGTACCCAATGCAGAGGTATCCTACCTTTGGGACTGTTTGCTCCAAGGATGAAACACTTAGCCTTGGGACATCTAAGGACCCACACAGGTAAATACTGCCTTGGGGAAAACATTGCCTTGGGGCAAATATTAGGATCTGTTGTTTGTTTACCATGTACCAAAGTATTGGCTCCCTCAAGTGTTTCAGTTGCCACATATACCTCCTGTACCCCCTCTTGGTATCAATCATGTATATACTTGTTTGTGCGCCTTCTCAGGGTATAAAAGGACCCTGTGAAGACGCTTCTAATGCATCCATTTATCCACTCTTATATATTGACATATACACACAAGCCTTTAACAGCTTATCTGCGCATTTACTTTAGTGATTGACTCACTGTAAAATAGCATAGGAGGTTATTTGGCGCACTAAGACCATAGGCCAGTCCCAACAGACACAGGGTAACCTATTAGTGTACTTACTGCAACCCTGTGCCCCTTGACTGTCACAGTTGTTGAGTTCAACATTGAGTATAGTGCAACAATACTGTAAGGATTGTTGTGATTGAGTGATAGTGTTTCAATCCACCATACCCCCTATATTGTAGATATCTTTACCTACAATATCTCTTAAATCCTAGATATATTGAAGGTAAACCCTATAAGTCTTAAGTCTTACTTAAGCATATATAAGTCCTATACTTATTAGGCCAATCCTATAAATCCTGTACATTAGTCAGGTAACTCTCTTACTTAAGGTACTATCCCAGAGACCTTAAGTATACATACCCTTAGTCACTTAGGCTTAAGTAACATTAGTCTAAGGTACTGTACATAACCAACCACCTGCACTTCATAGTTGCTAGACTATTTGTTAGGAGTTGTTATTCCTGATAATCTAGCCTATATTGTGCATATATTCTGTGCATATATTCTGATTCTTGATACTAGTTCTTAGTTATTCTCATATACATTTTGTATATAGTAATTCTTTCTTACTCCTGTACTTACACAACTCTTAACAGGATGACCTCATGGCCAAACTCAGGCACGCAAAACTATTCACAAAATTAGATTTGCATTGGGGATATAACAATGTTTGGATCAAAGAAGGGGACAAATGGAAGACAGCTTTTAGAACCAAGTACAGGCTATTCAAGTATCTGGTAATGCCTTTTGGTCTCACTAATGCACCGGCCGCCTTCCAACACTTCATGAACAACCTATTCCAGGACCTTATTGACGTAACTGTGGTCATATACTTGGGCAATATCCTGATCTTCTCAGAAAACCCCAAAGAACACCCAATCCATGTCAGGGAAGTCCTCTCACGGCTAATGAAGAATCAATTATTTTGCAAATTGTCCAAATGCCATTTCCATGTCACAATGGTGGATTACCTAGGCATCATCATTTCCCCAGCAGGATTTTCAATGGACCAAAAGAAGATTGAGGCAGTCACATCATGGCCTCAACCTAGAACAATCAAACAGGTCCAGGCATTCTTAGGCTTTGTCAACTACTTGCACCGCTTCATCCCCAATTTCAGCTCAGTTGCACGCCCACTCCACAATCTCACCAGGAAGGAGACACCCTGGGTCTGGGGTAGCCAAGAAGAGGAGGTGTTCCAGGAATTGAAGTCCCTGGTCACCCAGTCACCAGTATTAATCCACTCCAACCTGGACCTCCCTTACTACCTAGAAACCAATGCATCAAGAGTAGCCATGGGAGCCATCCTTAGTCAAAGAGGAGCAGATAATTGTCTTCACCCAATTGCCTATATGTCCAAGTCATTTTCAGGGGCAGAAGCCAACTACAATACTCACAACAAGGAACTCCTTGCCATCATCAAAGCCCTGGAGGAATGGCATATTTTCTTGGAAGCAACAGACAAGCCCATCCAGGTTTTTACAGATCACAGGAACCTAGAATACTGGATGCAAGCTTGGACATTTAATTGGAGACACGCATGTTGGCAAATTTTCCTGAGCAATTTCAACTTTGAGATTCACTACCGCCCAGGGAAACAATCCAGGAAGCCCAATGCACTATCCAGACAAGCGGACTACAAGGATGGACCCCAAGAACCAGAGGTCATGCTACCATCAGAAGTCTTTGCCAATACGTCAGAAGAGGAACTTGAGATTGTCACAGAAATTTGCAACAGGCTGAGAGAAGACCCCTCCCTTGAACCAATTATCCAGTTCTTAACAGAAGATGCCAACAATGTGCCACCTTCTATCCAAAAAGCTTACTGGGACTATGATTGGGAAGAGGACCTCTTATGGTACCATGGGAAACTGGTTGTACCTGATTCAGAAACCCTGAAAGAGCATGTCATAAACAGAGGAAAATAGAACTAGCTGGAATTGAACCAGCTTGACCACTAAGCCATAGAGCCCTATTATTCCTCTGCTGACAACCCATGATTATACCTGCTACCCCCCAAATTTGGGCTTGGGCCAGCATGCAACCACTTGTACTGGTCATGTGACCATGTCCAGGACAGTTTTGCTTGCAAATCCTGGTTGAATTTTCATCTCATCTGAACAGGAACTGCCATTTCAGTGCCAATCAAGACCTTAATGTCATTGCTTATGTTATGCCACAAAGTGTAATGTGCCATGCATGCTAAAAGACATGTTGCAGAGGCTAAGACTAGTTATACATACCCTTACCATGTTTTCCCCAGTGGCAAGTGCCATTTGACAAAAGTTATTTGGCTATGTTATTCCCACACCTCCTACACCTGCATTGGGGTCAGCTACTGTTACAACCTCCTATCATATACCATTGGAATTGCCTCATTTTTCTATTATTTTTACTATTTTTAACAGTCTTGATATCTATTGTTTTCCAATCACATGATCTTGGCGCTTATTATGCCAAGATGCCATGCCAAGATGCTGTGCCAAGGGCGCTTAGGAGAGATCCATGCTTCTGTGCAGCCTGCAGCACACTTCCTTTTTCACATGTAGGCTTCTATTCACACACACACAGACCACATGTAATTAGCTATCTTGTCTATATATACAGCAGGGAAATTGCTTGGAGACCCCAAGTCAATTTTACCTTGTCTCATATTCATTAAGGAGGCATCACAGCCAGCTAAGTAGCTGGCCCCCCAGTAGTATTAACATCTTACCCCATTACTTGTGCTCACCACACCTCCAGGCCTAAGGCCCCTCCACATTGTAGATAGTTTATTAGATACTGCCTTAAGCAGTCTAGATAGTAGTTAGCCTTACCTAGTTAGATTGCAGTGCAGTAGTACAGCCTTAAGCGCCTGCCCACCAGCATGTACCCCACCTTACAGTGGAGTACAACAGCTACACATAACAAGCCAAATGTTAAGAGTTGTGTAAGTACAGGAGTAAGAAAGAATTACTATACACAAAATGTATATGGGAATAACTAAGAACTAGTATCAAGAATCAGAATATATGCACAGAATATATGCACAACATAAGCTAGGTTTATCAGGAAAAAACAACTCTTAACAAATACTCTACCAACTACAAAGTGCAGGTGGTTGGTTATGTATAGTACCTTAGACTAATGTTACTTAAGCCTAAGTGACTAAGGGTATGTATACTTAAGGTCTCTGGGATAGTACCTTAAGTAAGAGAGTTACCTGACTAATGTACAGGATTTATAGGATTGGCCTAATAAGTATAGGACTTATATATGCTTAAGTAAGACTTAAGACTTATGGGGTTTACCTTCAATATATCTAGGATTTAAGAGATATTGTAGGTAAAGATATCTACAATATAGGGGGTATGGTGGATTGAAACACTATCACTCAATCACAACAATCCTTACAGTATTGTTGCACTATACTCAATGTTGAACTCAACTACTGTGACAGTCAAGGGGCACAGGGTTGCAGTAAGTACACTGATAGGCTACCCTATGTCTGTTGGGACTGGCCTATGGTCTTAGTGTGCCAAATAACCTCCTATGCTATTTACAGTGAGTCAATCACTAAAGTAAATGCGCAGATAAGCTGTTAAAGGCTTGTGTGTATATATCAGTATATAAGAGTAAAAGTAGGATGCATTAGAAGCATCTTCACAGGGTCCTTTTATACCCTGAGAAGGTGCACAAACAAGTATATACATGATTGATATTAAGAGGGGTACAGGAGGTACATGTGGCAACTGAAACACTTAGGAGAGCCAACACTTTGGTACATAGTAAACAACAACAGATCCTAATATTTGCCCCAAGGCAATGTTTTCCCCAAGGCAGTATTTACCTGTGTGGGTGCTTGGATGTCCCAAAGATAAGTGTTTCATCCTTGGAGTAAACAGTCCCAAAGGCATGATACCACTGTACTGGGTACTTACAGTAAATAGGACATAACTCTGCCAAATGTTGTCCATTTTGGGAGTTTGAGCCAGCATTCTTGAGCGCAAAAACAGGTGCACCTAAGCGCAAGCAATCTGGCAGTGTGGGATGCCTGGGTGATGGAGAAAAGGTGCATTTAGTGCATTGGCACTTAAGTGCTGATTAAGTGCCAGAGCACTTGCCTATGCAACAGGGGGACCCTGAATATTTCTGTGTGTAGCCACAAGATAGAATCTTGAATAATAGATACTACAAACAGGAGAAATATTACTTGTTACTGTTTATCTACTCAGCTAAATTTATATATATTTAAATGAGTGAGAAAACAGTATATATGCAAAAGATATTGCATATTGAAGGTATTCCTGAGGCTTAGAGGTTTTGCAAAGGTTGCAATTGGATAGAGGGACCTTGAAAACTGTAGTTTGCATCTTTATCTCATTTTATTTACTGTAGTATTACTTGTGTAATTAATTAAATAAGTACAGATTATAAGAGGAATGTCATATCCATAACAACATCATTTATGAGTATATAAAGAAATAAAAATCAGTAGCTTGTGACATGTCTGGCATGTTTGGCCCCACTACTTGTGTGCAGATGAGGTCCTTGCAAGGTATATGGGCCCACAGAAACAGGGGGCCTTGGACTAACAGTTGTATTTACATGACCACCCCATTTTTGAGGACACCAGAGACCATTATTGCAAAGGTCAACATTTTATTGTATTTTTGTGTATTGTATGCATGTGTTACAATGTATTTATGGTATATACACATTGTGGTCTGCATGCAAAATGGCTGCCAAGACTGGACCCTGAGCAGTTTGGAATAATTTAGACTCACTTACATGTCTGACCTAACTTCCAGAAGTCTGGAAGGGGGTCCTTGGCAACTGTTGGAGCAGATGATAGCAAATTTGATAATTGACCAGGGTCTTTATATGCATCCAGAGAGTCTGGAACATCCAGACTGCTAAATGATGCTCCAGATGCCAGTTTCTACCTTACGGGTAGTCAACCATTACCGCTATTAACTCGGGCCCTAGCTCATGTGATCTTATATGCAGATAGTGTCTTTAGCTTCCCGCAATTTGCCAACGCAACTCATGCACATCAAGTTGCTCAGGGTATCACCCCGAATATTCCCAGTGCAACCATTTTAGTCCACACTTTACTTTATTCTTACTCATTAAGTTGAACTTATGTTATTGCATGCATGGCAACTTGGGGTTGAAGCGGGGCAAACCCTTCTATTTACTAGGGGAGGTCAAGTGTCCGGGACGCATCTCCGCAGAGCTTCGAAGAACTTCGGCCCCCCACTGGGGAGTGAGTGCTTGGCGTTGACAGAACTCCAGCTTTAAGTGGCCTTGGTGGAGAAAACGAGGGTTTACTTGAGAACAAATCTAACTAAATAAAACAAAAAAGGAAGAACAAAACAAAAAACAATACCCGTTTGAAGGGAAATATGCCATTAGTATTCGTAGGTTTAAATTGCTAATATCTGTTGAATTGTCGCGTCAGAATCGTCTGCTTCAAACCGACTAGTCTCAGTAGCGGCAAAGTGTACTCCACGGAGGGATGAAGCAGAAATAGAGGGTCGACGGGTCACGGATACAGTCCGCAGAGATGATCGAGGGGGGATGGAATCAGAAATACGCCTGCCAGGTTTGACAGTGTCCGGATTGGTGATATTGACCTCTGCGGTCGTTCCATAGATGTTTGCACGAGAGCTCGTCTGAAGTGGGGTAGCGGCAACAGAATAGGAAGACGCCGTCGCCGTAGATTCAGAGGGTGCAAAATCTGGGTAATCCTTCCTGATCATTGCACGTGGTAGTGGAGTTTCGAGCGCGGCGGACGAGGCTGTCGATTCGCGACGAGAATAGGATCCTTTGTTCATTCTCGACGGGGCAGGCGTTGCTCCTGCAGTTCCTCGAACACCCAACTTGCGTTTAATCTAGATATACATAATGAGTACCATCTCGTCCGCGAACTCGAAATACTCACCAATTCGAGTTCCTGCTGTTTCGATTGAAGCGCCACATTCAGTCCTTCCTTGTCTTCGAGATCCTGAGCACGAGCTTTGGACAATTGAACAATTCGGACTTCTTTGTCGGCACTTTCCGTCATTAGTTCGCTCACTCGTCGCTGCGTGCGGGTGCTCTCATCGACTAGGTGCTTCACCCGTTCCCGCAGTTTTGAAAGCTCGGTGCCCTCAACAGAACGTAATTTCTGAGCGTCGTCCAATTGTTTTCGCAGCTGGGACTCGGCTTGGAGTGCGTCATCACGCTGGACTTTGATGCGCTCCAACTCACGCCTATGAGATCGAAGTTGCTCGGCTTCTAATGCTTGAGTACGAATGGATTCCTCGGTCTGGGCGAGTTCTGTATTACGCGCTTGTACAATCCGTTCCAGGCGACGGATAGTGTCCAAGGACGACTGGTGTTCGCGATCAAGGTCTTCGAGTCGCGTGATAACTCGCTGGTGCTCTTTGGCCACTGAAGAGCGGGCAGCTTGCTCAGAACTAAGCTGCTGTGCCAGCTGGAAATGTGTCAGCATTTAGCCATAGGGAATTCGCATCATGTACTTACAGAATCGCATTTTTGTTCAAGCGAACCTCTTTCATGCCTGGCATCCTCGAGCTCAACCCGCATACGCTCCATCTCGTCCTCAATCTCGGCCCGATCCTGAACAAGTTCGGCTCGATCATTTTCAGCACGAACGCAGCGAGCTTCTAAATCCCGCATCTGCTTCTCGGTACGTTCTATGTTCTCAAGGAGCTGGTTTCGCTCATTTTCTAGATTCTTCCGTTCGGCTCGCAAGTCGCCCAGATCGCCCTGGAGCTGCTTTGGGCCTTGATTGGAGTTTTCGTACACCTTGATTTGATCTTGCTGTTCGACGAGTTTGGACTGAGTGGTTCGCAACTCATTTTGTGTGGAGATGTACTTTTCTTCCGCGTGTTGGGCTCGATCAGCTAGTATGGCCATATCCTCCTCCATGCGTTTCATCTCCGCCTGGACCTTGCCTGCCTCAGAGCGCTCCTTGGTAAATTTGACAAGTTCGGATCGGACCTCGTTCAATTCGGCTTGATAAGCGTCCCGCTCATATGCCAGCCCATCCATATCCTCCTTGAGAGCGTCGATCTCGGCCTGCATATCCTCCTGGCGAGCTTGTTCTCCGGCCTGTGACTCGGCCTTTGCCCGCTCCCATTCAGCCCGTTGGCGCTCCCACTCGGCCTCCTTGCGCTTCCACCCTTCGTCCGACTGTGGACTCCGACGGCCCGCCTTTCGGGCGTTCTCGAGCTCCTTGTTGAGACGGTTGACATCGGCTTCCAACGCCTTGATTGTAGTATCCGCTTGTTCAGCATACTTCCACTGTGACTCGACTTCAGCCTTGTACTCTTCCAACTGTCTTCGAAGCTTCTGGTCGGTCTCGGCCGTGTCGGGGTCCTTGGCAGCATCGAGGGCTTGCTCGGCCCGAACGGCCCTATCCAGCAATGCCATCCGTTCCTTTTCCCACTGCTGCCTCTCCAACGCAAAGGCTTCCTTGGCTCCAGACCCATCCTTTTCCCTCTCCACACGGACCTCCAAGTCTCGAACCTCGGTCTCCAGCACACCACGCCGCTGGCCCCATCCTACGCGGGACTTCTCCACATCCTCAAGTCGAGACTCCAATTCAGCCAACCTCGCACGGGCCTCGTCCCTCTCCTCCTTTCTCCGTAGACTCCTTTTAGCTTCCTTCTCGGCCCGGCTCAGCTGGACATGCATCTCCCGCATCGCATTGCCGCTCGCCGCATCGAGGACGCCTCGAGCAGTCTGCGCTTGGGCAAGTGTATCCAGGTCAGTGCTCAAGTTTCCAATCTCCGACAGCAGCGAATCTCGCTCGGTCGACATGTCGCCTATTCGAGCCTCCAGGCCAACTTGAGAAGTGCGCAATCCATCCCGTTCGTTGGCGATTCGCTCACGGTCAGCAATAAGCTCAGAGCGCTCCTTTTTCAATAGTCCAACCTCGTGACCAAGCTCTCCACATAATCGCTCGAGTTCTTTGACACGGGTACGGGCATCCTTGACAACACAGGATAATCTCTGGGCAGAACCTTCAGCCGTCTCGGCGCGGGAAAGAAGAATAGGGACGAGGGCGGTGTGGGCGGCGAGATCGGCTTTATATTGTGATTCGATGAGTTGAGTGAGGTCGGCAAGAGAGTTGGGATTGGCTCCGGAGAACGATGAGTTAGAAGAGAGTGAATTGGGTCGGCTACGAGACACAGACTTTGAGACGGCAAGAGGAACTCGCGATGGTGAAACAGTAGAGGCATTAGATTCGTCGAGGTCCAATAACTGCAGGGATTTTCGGGACCCAACGCTTCCGACCGAAGCATTGTGCCGATGACCAATCGTAACACTGCCCCGAGAGGCGTCAGGTCCAAGCTTAGAGTTGTCGGGGCCCTCGGTATCTGGTATGAAAAATCGGGAGAGCTCGGGAATGTTATCGGGGTCAATTTGCGTAGGATCGAATTTGTAACCTCCAGGCGGGTAGAATGTTGGTAATTCTCGAGTAGATATTTGAAAGGTTTTGGTGGTGGTTGCCCTGGCAAGCAAGTTGGACTCGTCCTCGGGGCGGGAAAAGGAAGCACGGGGGGAGGCTGGGGGCTGTAACGTGAGATTAGATGTTGACAGTGATCGAGAGGATGTGGGCACAGGCGGAGGGTCGAATGGCGGCAAAGGCTGAGGAGGTAAGGAGGTTCTCGCACGAGCAGTTCTAGAAAGGCTAGCACCTGGAGCGATAATGAAATCCAACGACGAGGAGCCAACAGGGTCAATAAACTTGGACCTTGATTTGGGTTTCGGACCAGGATCAACCTCAGGCTCAGCAGAGAATGAAGGGATAGGATTGGAAGGGATGACAGTCGACTTTGTAAAGTTGTACATCCCAGGAGGATAGACGGTGGTCATCCCTCGGATAGACTTGCTTGGGCCGGCCGTGACATTCATACACTTTCTTGCCTGCTCGGTCAAGTCGTCGGTGGCGCCCTCAGAGACATCTGCTGCGCTAACGAATTGGGTTTCGTTGTCTTGGGTGAGATCACTGGGGAGTATAGAAGGTCGAGTTGGCCGTGAGACTCTCCGGGTCGGCAAGGATGAGTCTGAAACTAGCGGGGAAGTCCTATCGGGAATGTTGGGAATACTATCCATCTCGAGCGACATATCAAACGGTTTGTAGGAAGACTGATGGTCAAGGGCAGGCGACATCGAGTCGGGAAAGAATACGGTCGAGTCGTCATGGGTCAAAGGCGAAGATGTTGAAGGGGCAGAAGGGTTGAACCGCGGACGGGGAATGGGAGGAAGGGTCGACGTAGACAGCTTGGAAGGACCGGAGGTAGGAGGTGTAGTTGACCCTGATGCAGCAAAACGAGATCCCACACTCTGACCCATTGCTGCGAGTTGGTCGATTTTCTCTCCGTGGTCGTCGCTGCTCTCATCCTGCATGCGAGCCCTGAACGAGCTGCCCTCCTCGTCCTCGTATAGTGGTGAATGCATAGCATCTTCTCCACTCGCCGCAGATGTATTAGGTGTAATTGTTCGGTAAGCATCTCGCGCTCCCCATCGCACGCTCTGTCCGCTCCCAGGTGTATTCTTCTCCCTCAGGATAGAACGAAACATCGATTTGAATCGACCAGGTGGGGCGGGCGTCATCGGGCTATCCATTTCTTCCATCCTGTGCATTAGCCGAAATACCAAGTACCACACACTCTACTCACTTCTTGAGCTGGATGGGGTCTTCGAGTCGCTATGGATGTTGGTCTAGCAGCTGCACGACCACGTGACCAACCAAGTTCTGTCGCGTGCGCTGGAGCTTAGACCCTGATCTACGTTGTGCTCGCCGTGAATCGGGCTAAATTGGACCGGAGCCTTAACCGGCGCAAACTGCCTCCCAATCTTCACGCAAGCACAATTCCAGCCCCCGGGCCTCCACCCTTTATAAATAAATAAACACGTCATGCTGTCTCAGATATTGATAATCCGCGTGAACCGGTACCAGCCGGGGTAACTAAGTCGGGCCACCTGCTTTCCGGCCCTTTCTATCATCTACCCTTCAAAATTCAGAGTGAACGCCCAACCTCCGGCTATCATGCCTATGCCATCCCCCCTATCATCCCAACCACTCGATTTTCTTATGCCAATGCTACCTACAGCCCTGAGTAGTGCCAGGTGATTCTTTGCAAGGGCCAGCTCTGTTCGCCAGCTGGATACCCCTACGTGATCATTAGTATAACTCAGGCCCAATCGTTAATCAACTGCGCACTTCTTAGCTTTCGATTCTACATCACCGGATCGAGTTTTATGCGGGGTCAGATCAAATCCGAATTTCCTGTAGAATATACGATTAGTTGGATTCTCGCGCATTTTGCGCAATAGTGAAATCAGATGCATATACGACACTCCTCGCATTGCTCTTGTCACTAAGCTCACTGAACATCAATCCTTTTTTCTCGGCCCCAATTACCTCCGATCATTTCTTCATTCTTGAGGGAGGTCTGGGCATTCATCACTGGTGGATTTGATTATATCACCATAGACCCAATTAATTGAACAAGGACATCGATATACATAGAGCCTCCCTGCAAATCAGACATTTCGTATCATACCAAAAGCATTACGCATAAACTGCAACCATAACTACTCGATGTGAACATAATTATGCATTGCCAATCTAATATGACCAGACTTCATTCATTCCAAGGAATTCCCTCCGGCTCCGATCGCGTTTTTCGTTCACTCTCTTCTGGAAATTGACAGACAGGAAACACGGCCTCCACTGGTGTGAAGTTCTTTGTTGGTTTATCCATGCCCCAATTTCTGGCACTAATCTTGTTTATAGCTCAGAAAACTGTAAGAAATACGCGAACATCGCCGAGTCTTTGTAGAATGCGTCACATGGCTAAGAACCCGTTACTCTGGACCATTGGTTCCAGACTTTCTTGGGGCTCTTTCTTTCGTCCGACTTGGTGCCTTGAGTAAGTCCAGGTGATGTGTCAATCGACATCACCGCTCGCCGGTCTCTCTGACCACGTTGTTCAAAACACTGCTACTCGGGAGCTGCGAGCCTTCCTTTAGTGTCATGTGATAGTTCTCATGGACAGCCTCATGTGTTTACACACATCGATACCTATCGATGATGGGCGATTTACCCGATTCGACGGTATATGACCAAGTTCAATATAGCGTGTATGCAACAACATTCTCGTTGGAAGCACTCTCCATTTGTTCCCCATCGGTTGAGGAGTTGGAACCAAATGCGTGGTTCAGTCAATTAATGACTACCACCCACCTCATATCGAACTAGAAGTTGCATGCTCATTAGTTTGTAGCTCTCAGAGCTGGGCCAGAGCACAACCTTGGCGCCGTGTCGGATCGTTCGCGGCATTGAAACACCAGAATATATGCACTGGTATCAGCTAACTCGCCTATTTTAAAGGCGGAAAATCCAACCAATGCACAAGCTCATGGATCTATGATACACCCAGACGTAGGTAGTAGATTTCCGGTAACATCTATCATCACATCCTCGCATCGGAGTACTCCGTGACGATACTCTACTTGGTAACCTGGTCTGAGGCGTTCCGCTCTTGGAGGCAAGTCTTGACTTTAGGGTCAACGGACATGTCATTTCCTGCTAGGGGTCATGTTGCAAACTCAATATAGGGATGAATATCACCTGTCAGCCAGGGAGTCGCTAATTCCTGGCCCCAGGGCTACACAATACATATGTTCAGTTACAGTGATTTTTCGATCAAGTGACTTGTATGAATTCTCCGTCTTACCGGTTGTATGGATAATTCTACGAGTGTCTGGGTTCAGAGAGGTCGCTACTTTGGACCACTTTACTTTCGCGTGCCAGGCCTCAAGGACGAATCAATAATGCCCGTACGATATATAAACGGCCCAGCAGGCCCCGTTATCTGCATCCCTACTTCAGAGCTTCATACCTTTCACACCTTTCTTACACTTTACCAATCATGTCTGCTCAAGAATACAGCCTGCCTTCTGGAGTGTACACCCTCGAAAACGTCTCCACAGGCTCAGTTCTCGACTCTTACTGGGGTAAGCCCGACGAAGGCAACCCTGTTAACGGATACCAGCCGCACGGCGGGCCTAATCAACAGGTAGGCGGCCAAATCCATATTTACATGCTCGCTTTTAATATACTATTCGATGTATTTGTAGTGGAAACTTGAGTGGACCGGGTCCGGCTCAAAGTTCACTCTGCGCAACGTTAAAACCAACAATTATCTGTCGTACGGTCGCGCCCAGAACTCGGACAGGATCGTCACTTCCAAGTCACCCAAGCATTGGTTTATAATGGTCGCAGACAAGGGTTATGCGTAAGTAGTGATCAGTCGACTCCATGAGCACTTTGTCAAAACCTTATAATCGTATTTATTAATTCCCAGGGTGGCCGCTGCCGAGAATCCGCTTTACGTTCTTGACCTGACGGAAAGCAACCCTGCCAATGAAACGCCTGTGTGTATTCACATTAAACCACATACGCGTTAAACTTAATTTATGTCCGAACAGTGTATTCTCTACAACAACAATGCCACCGACAACCAGAAGTGGCGCTTCCACAAGGTTTAGGACAGCCTCGAGCATTCTTGCTGAATTACCTGTTAATTCGACTTTATTGAATTAAATGAAATGTTAACAACTGCAAAACTACTATTAGTACGACCCTTAGTCTAAAGAGATACTATCTGAGCTCACACAAACAAAACCTGGCCATCTTTCTGAAAACGACATTCTGGAACGATGTTACAGGTTATACAGACCTCTTTTCTTACTTTCGCTTATTCCATATAATTTACATAAGATTGTATATAAATTTACTAAATTCCTTGGACAATCACGATATGGACTTGTTGAGAAGCAAGGCGCTTAGTGTTTTTCAAGTGTGTTGAATTTGGAATCTGAAGTGGAAAATATCGGATTGTATGCGTCAATAGTAGCGAGCATCACAGCGAGCTAGTAATTGTTTCAATGCATTATGTAAACATCAAGTGCTACGAACGAAGAAATCAGTCCAAGTCAATTGTGGTTCCGCGCCGGACGCTCCCCCAACCCACAAGGCGCCAATGCTGCACGAATATCGCTTGATAAGTCACTGAACTTGGATAGTGGTGATAGCCAAACAGACCTTGTCAATTCTTCGGCTCAGTGCGACCTTTTCACCGACTTCTGTGCACGCTGGAGAAGTCAACAAAATCTTGACTAAGTCGCCCTGTGTCATCGTCACATTAGTAAAAGACCCAGTGATGAATGTGTTGAATGCGTACCTTAGTACTCATCACCCGGCCTCCGGTCGAAGTTGAGCCTATATTCACCATTAAGACTTCATTTTTCGCTAATTTTTGGACCTAAAGGGGGAGGGGTTAGATGGGCCATAAAGTAAAAGGACGCAGAAATGCCTTGGTTTGTTTCTTATCTTCCGTCTTAACCCCGAGCAGTCGTCGAAGCAAGAAGAAGCTGATCTCCAATTCTGTCGTCTATGAGTATTGACCGACAGGGTATGGGTTGACAAAGCTTACCAGTGTATACGGCTGGAAGATCCCCGACAGCTCCCAGAACTTGTCCAACCAAGCGATCCGCTCTGCACAAGGTTGGATCGATTCTCGTCCCCACACCAATCAAACCTCCAGGAACGGCAAACTTCAATTCGTTTTTCTCTGCTAACAGACTGACGATTTTGCTAAAGATTGGCCGACACCTAACCTTTCCTTCGTTATCTTTGGTGATAATTCCAGGTCGAATTTCAACTTCTTGGTTCAGCCTGAGCACTCCCTGCAAAATCGATCCACCGGCTACTCCGCCTCGGAGATCGGCAATTTCGGCACCAGGCTTGTTCACGTCAAAGGAGCGGATGACAATGAGTTTTGGGGAAGAAGTGAAGTCGCGGACAGGAGTTGGGATAGTACGTAGGATGTACTCGTTGACGGCATCGATGTTATATTTTAACTGAGCGGAGATAGGGATGATAGGAGAGCTTTCCGCAATCGTTCCTATGAATTCCCAATAAATTATTGAATAATGTCGAGGCTAATTTTGGAACTCACCTTTGACGAAGGCCATGATACTCTTGTGGTGTTCTACGGCTGCTTGTTCACGAATCAAGTCTACTTTATTTTGGAGAATAATGATATGTTTGAGTTTCATAATCTCCACGGCCGCCAAGTGCTCGGATGTTTGTGGCTGTGGGCAAGTTTCGTTTCCTGCGATGAGAAGTAAAGCGGCGTCCATGACTGCCGCACCGTTAAGCATAGTAGCCATGAGAATATCGTGTCCAGGGCACTGTGATATCAGATGTAAGCTTCAGGTGGGCTCCGACTCAGGTTTAACCTACATCAACAAACGAGACATGTCTAATCCTGGGGTCAGTATGTGGCTAAATGCGCTAAGGTAGGCCTACCGAACAAGTTTCATGCGGGACCCGCAGCCGGGACGCTCACAAGGAGGACGTTCTTCCATATCCGAGCGATACGACTTGTAGCAACCTGGTCTTGGGCATTTCTCGTTTTCGCATTTGTAGATCTGGTGAAGGTTAACATAATGAAGCTGATCGTGGCGGGGTACTAACCTTGGCATTCGCGTATCCTAAACTGCAATATAAGTGAGGAAGGTCAAAATGGCGATTCAGGACGCACCAAGTTTGATTGTGATGTTCCGTTCCAACTCGTTCTTGAACCTGACAGTCATGACGCCTGAAATGGCTTTTACTACAGTGGATTTGCCGTGAGCGACATGGCCAATAGTACCGAGATTGATCGTCGCCTTCAAGTATATTTAGTAAGGGAAGATATTAGAATCAGGGTGACCCACCTGGTTCTTGATAACCTCTGGCGAGTCGGGAGTAAGCTTCGAAACGTCGACCTCGTATATTTCCGACATGCTGGTCAAGGGCGAGTCATGAAAATCTCGTCACGTGGAGGGTCACGTGCAAGATCAATATTGCCATCACGTGGCCGTATTTCTCTGTTGGACACGACTGCCACGACCCCTGCCCACGATGGATGTAAGTGTTAGGCAACTATATGCTGGTATTAGGCTGAGAAAAAAATCGGGTATAGGAGGAGATCATCTACGACAATTACGGCGACACCTACGGGGACAACTATGTAGATAGCTACGTTGATTATGAGACCTTTCCCGAGGACGACTGGAACAATGCGGATTATACGCAGTACTATGGCGCGGCGTGAGTACCAGCAGCTCAGAAGAGGAACAAGTCTGATTGTGTGCAGTGAAAACGAAGGAATCGATATCTTTATTCCCCTGCTGCTGTTTACATTGCTCGGTATCTATCTTGTCTACAACCGATACCACACCATCCGCAACCGGCCCGTTCGCTTCTCTATTCCCGCTCCCGACGCGTCCTTTATCAACTGGCGTTCGCTCATTATCCCCAATCCTAATTTGATGTCACATCAAGATGACCCTATGCTATTGCCTAGCCACTCGGATCCAGCATGGAGAGATATGGTTCAGACTGATGGAAGTGAAGCTGAAATTGTCACCGAAAGAAAGTTTGTCACGAGTTTCGATCCTAGCACAGGGCAACATATAGCTACCATTCCGTGCGACCGGCCAATTGAAATTCGTACGCACTGATATTTTTCCCGTCACGGAGGCAGCGCGCTAACACTCACATAGATCATAAAATTCAGTTGGCTCAGCGGGCACAGACTTATTGGGCACGGTCTTCTTGGGTTGAGCGTCGACGGGTTTTGAGGTCTCTCTTGCGCTGGACTATTGATGAGAAGGAAACTATTGCTCGCGTTTGTTGTCGTGATACTGGAAAGACAAGTGCGTCATCGCCGCATTTTATCCACCCACGCTAACCATAGTTATAGTGGTTGATGCTGCGTTTGGTGAAATTCTTACCACTTGCTCCAAGGCCACTTGGCTCATCAAGAATGGCGAAAAGACACTCCGAACCGAGCGACGAAGCGGCAATATCCTTCTCGCGCACAAAGTTTCTACCGTGCAGTACGAGCCTCTTGGGGTCGTGTCTGCCATTGTCTCTTGGAACTATCGTATGCCCATTACCTTTCTTCGTTGGAAGACCCACTAACCCGTTTATAGCATTCCATAACGTGATGTCACCTATCATGGCAGCTTTGACCGCCGGAAACGGAATCGTTATCAAATGTTCTGAACACGTCGCCTGGTCTTCCCGTTACTTTGTCGCCGCCGTTCGTGAATGTCTTCGTGCCTGCCGATGGGATCCCGATCTCGTCCAGTTGGTTGTTTGCCTACCTGAAGATGCTGAATCTTTGACTACTTCTCCTCTAATTCGGTGAGTGCGTCTCGTCTATCAGGGTCATTTTAACCCTATTCAACGTCATGATGCATCCAGGCACATTACTTTTATCGGCTCTGAGGAGGTTGGCCGTCGTGTCGCCATTGCAGCTACTACCCATCTCACTCCCTGCACTCTCGAACTCGGTGGCAAAGACCCAGCAATTGTCCTGCCAGGAACTGACGTGATGAAATGGGCAGGTTTGTGGATGCGTGGGGTTTTGTAAGTTGCTTATTAAATTGCAATCAAACTCACTCTAATTTGATCTTACAGCCAAGCTTCGGGACAAAATTGCATTGGGATCGAGCGGTTTATTGTTCACTCATCGGTGTATCCTCAGTTCATGGCCGAGATGGACAGGCGCATCAAGCTGCTCAGGACTGGTAGTGTGTTGAATGCTAGCGCTGAAGGTACGAAAATTGTCCCTCATGCCCTGTGCTTTGTTTGCAAATTCATAGCCCGTCGTCACCCATATCCATCACTCATCAACGTGTTCCAATACGTGCTGACAATGTTCATTCGCACGTAGGGTTTGTCCAAATCGTTGATGTTGGTGCCCAGATCTCTAGCGCACGATTTGCGGAACTCGAACGTCTGGTCCAAGCCGCGGTTGAAGATGGTGCAGATCTTGTAGTTGGAGGTGGACGCTGGCGCAACCCCTTCCTCGAAGAGGGATTGTACTTCTCACCTACTTTGCTCGGAAATGTTAGTGACCAGATGGAAATCGCTCAGACAGAAGGTTTGTTCTTTCAGATCAAGCTATTTGTGCGATTCTAACACCTGGTACAGTATTCGCCCCGATTATGTTGGTCATGCCCTATGATACGGTCCCTGAAGCAATCGAGATCGCCAACTCGACACGCTATGGTCTTGGTGCTAGCGTTTGGGGACCTGACGAAACGCTTTGCGCGCACGTGGCTAGAGAACTAGAGTGTGGTATGGTTTCGGTCAACGACTTTGGTGTCTTCTACGTGAGTAATCTTTCCTGAAGCTGTTTGAATTTATGCTGAGATCCTGGTACAGTTGAACCAAGACCTTCCATTTGGTGGTGTCAAGGCATCTGGATACGGACGTTTCGGTGGTCCCGAAGGCTTGCGATCGCTCACGAATCCAAAGGCTGTCATTGTCGACAAGTGGCCGTGGTTGATTAGGACTCAGATTCCACGGGTGCTGGACTATCCTATCGGAAGCTTGGTCAAGAGCTGGTATGTGGTCATTGAGGTTTCCCTGAAAAGGAACCTGGCTAACGACTTTGTTTTAGGGAATTCGTGTCGGGTCTTACAAACTTTGCGTGGGGCGACTCGTACAAGGAGCAATTCGATGGGCTGGTCAAGCTCGCACGGGCAGCTCGTCAGCAATAATCTCAAAATTTCCGATTTTAGATTCCTATTTTGTTTTGCACCTTCTGTGCTTCGTGGATCTACCCTATCTACCTATTCATATCTACCGGGTTTGGAGTGTGTAGGCTGCGATATTGCGTGTGTGTGATGTACCGAGTTTTGTTTGTAGTTAATGTTGTGGATATATTTTAAGGCTTAACTCTGCGAGATGCGATCCAAAGAAAGTTACAGCAAACGGGGACGGGGAGACTTATGCGGTATCCATTGCTGCCTCGGTATCGTCCTCGACTACCATGGCACCTTGCTGGGTCCTCAACCACTCGACGCTCCTCTTCTCATCCAGGAAGTAAGTATAGCATTTGCGTAGGTCGGCTACCGAGATGCTACTTCCGCCTCTTCGTCTCGCCACAAGGGCAGCAGTTGCGATTAGTTGAAGGGCGTATCGTAGCGTGGTTTGCTGTGCCATCGAAGTCAGGACAGATAGTGCGTCTGGTTCGAGAGTGATATCCTCTTCTTGACACCTGCGTACCGACATCAATGACCATTCTTGTAGAGTGGGATCAGGAAGACGCACCTGATTTTAATAATTTCGGCAATTTCCTCAACTTCGTATGGCCTGGTGCTAACAATCAAAATACGGTCCAACAAATCCGGTGGGAGGCCGTGGGGAGCGCGGAACTTGGTTCCTCGTACTGGGGCGATACCACGGTTCGAGGCCATGACCACCAAAGGCGCCAAGTCGGACTCCAGAGCGCGGTTGAGGAATGAGAAACATTCGATATCTAGCATGTGGACTTCATCGATGAATAGGACCTGTTTCGTAGGATCAGTTCTGGCGTTGAGTTCTTAAAAGCGTCGAGGTATATGAAATGGGTGAATAAAGACGGGAGTGGATGCTTACGCCAGGTACAATATCAGCTTTTCCTTCTTCTCGCCATTCTGCGACTTTGGTGTTTATTTGGTCTCGTAGTTCGGGTTTGATTTCACCTGTGTCGCCTGCGAAGATTCGTCATTAGTGCTAAGTAGATCAGCACAGTGATTTGACACACCAGCAAACAGAGCCATGAATCCTTGTGTTCGGCTGTTAATCACGTCGATTTCGTGCAGCGACACGGTATGCACCACCTCTTGGCGCTTTTGAATTTCTCCCTCGGGGCACTGAACGAACCTGGTATCTGCTCCCATGGCATCGTACTCCCGACTTCTGGAAAAGCTCCTCCCGAGTTTTGTGATCCGGCCAGCGGCCTTGTCAATGGTAATAACATCTCCAGCTAACACTTTTTGCTTTGCCAGAGCGTCAATCATTTTATGGCCCAAGTCGTAGACCGTCTCCATGTCGGTCGTTTTAATCGTGAGTCGGCCAGTTTTGGTAGACCCGGTGAGCGAGCGGTCAATCTGGAGCTCGACAACTTCTCCAGAAATAATTTCGGTTTCTTCCTTGATGCGTACGCCGATGGAACGACGGAGGGACTGGGTGAGTGCCTCGGTTTTGGAGAGCGAGAGGGAGAAGACCTCGGAGGCTGCGATAGTAGTGAACGGGACATCGGGGCCCAGGGACTGGGCCATGCCTGAGACCACAAAGTTTAGAAATTGTGCCACGACTAATAGAGGAGTTTTCAATGCTCACCCATTGCAATCGCAGTTTTACCCGAACTCGGTGGTCCGGCCAACAAGATCGCTCGTCCAGCAATCCGCCCTTCTTGAATCATTTTGAGTACAAGTCCAGCTGCTCGACGTGCTTTCGGCTGTCCCACCATTCCTTGCGAGTTTGCGCGCGGTTCGAGTCGTTCGTCGAGGCCCAGGCCGCGAATATGCGAGTGAGCACCAATTCGCTCGATTTTGGTCACATCACGTAGTTCAGCAGTCCCGGTAGTAATGTTTTCCTGCGACACCGTTTACCCAAGATAGTCTCATTGACCCGTGAACTCACTCACCATTATGCTCCCTTTCTCCTTGGCTAGAATTGTGGTAGAAAACAGAAATGAAATATATCACGTGATTCGCGCTGATTTCTTTCCGACGACTCTGCTGATGCTTTCCCGGCTCAGCCTATCCTCGCTCGGTCGAGCATTCTCGACTTCGGCCGCGCTATTTGCCAAACCGAATGTGCCCAAGACGCCTCCATCGACGCTGAGCGCGCCACTACAGGGCTCGTCGACCCAGTTTAAAACATACAAGCCTGTGACTCCATCTCTGCGTCATTTAAAGTTGCCCGTTTCGCCGCATTTATACCAGGGACGGCCACTCAGAGCGCTCACAGTTGCCAAGCGAGAAAGTGCCGGTCGAGGACGAGGTGGGAGAGTGGTGGTGCGATCCCGTGGAGGAGGACACAAACAACGCCTACGGGTGATCGACTTTATGCGCACGACCCCGGGACCGCATGATGTTGTGCGAATCGAATACGATCCCGGTCGGAGCGCTCATGTAGCACTTATTAAGTCTCGGGACTCCAACTCTGCCCAACCCTGGAGTTATATTCTTGCGTGCGATGGACTCAGAGCAGGAGACGTGGTCGAAAGCTTTCGTAGCGGCATTCCCGACGGGTTGATTGAAGGGTTCACCGATTCTCCACCCCCGACGAAACGCTCTCTCAAGCTACTGGTAAACTCTTCGCCTTCGTCTCCCCAAACCGCACTTGCCACCACCCCAGACGCATCAGACCTCGCCGCCGCCGTCGCTTCTACGAATCTCTCCCTCGGTGTCCTTCGTGCTCGTACACTCAAGCCAGGCAACGTCCTTCCTCTCCGTCTCATCCCAGCTGGCGCCCTCATCCATGCTATCTCCCTCTCCCCAGTCGGCCGAGCCTCGCTCGTCCGTTCAGCAGGAACCTTTGCTCAAGTCGTCGCCCACGACGAAAAGGGCCTCTGGACCCAGGTTCGACTCCAAAGCGGTGAAGTGCGCAACATCATGCAGCGATGCGTCGCTACCATTGGCAAGGTCAGCAACCCCGACTGGAAACACCGCAACCTGGGCAAGGCAGGACGCAGTAGGTGGCTAGGCCACCGTCCACACGTCCGTGGTGTGGCCATGAATGCGTGAGTGCCCGAGTCAATTCGCTTGGCTGTTCTGACGACGCATAAAGATGCGATCACCCCCATGGAGGAGGTCGTGGAAAGTCCAAGGGAGGAAAACATCCGCGCTCTGTCTGGGGCTGGCTTACCAAGGGGCGTCGCACCCGCCGGTCCTCCGATCGGGATGGGAATAAGTTTGTGGTCAAGGAGCGACCTCGTGGTGTTCAGCGGAATAACTGAGTACTATCCGATGTACTATGATCACCTGACGCCTGCATTGTCTGTGGTGAAATGTCAGCGAATTCCGCAAGATCAAAGAGCTCTGTTGCTCACTTATTCTGATGCATATGTCCTAAACTCGTCTGTTCCCAGCGAACTCAGTGGTTCTCAGACTTCTGTTATAAGATTATGGCATTTCGTCATGGTCTACAACCTCGACGAGGTGACAAGCTAGTTAAGCCGGTGAAGGAAGAGCTCGACGAAAGATAAAGGCACTCTAAGATCAACATTTATAAGCGCTATTCGTGCCTCCATTCTAGGCAGCCACCTAACCATAAGTACCAGACCATGAACAGACCTTATGAACGTCAGAGTAGTCGGGATACCTCAGCTTTTGGCTCAGGTGGTCTAGTCCGTAACTGAGTCCTCTGCTGGCTACATTCCGGAGCCAATGGTCACTCGAGGGAACTTGGGACACGAAGCTATCGCAACAGCGAAAGGAGTCAAGTCGAGACGCAAGAGCTGCACTATGAGAGAGACTCATAGGTGAACGATCCCCAACCCTGCTATCCTGAGACCGAAAGCTATACACACATTCGGAGCTCTGCTCTGGATCAGATACACAAACTCGAACTGAGTGCCCTTTCGACTCGCCACAACGCCACTGCAGTCGTCAGCAAGCGGCAATCAAACCTTCTCCAGTCCTCATCCTGAACCCATGCTGTGATACGAGCCCCAGCCCGCAATGCTGCACGGACAGCGAGTAGCCGGTACCGGGACGGGCAGTCAAGTCTTGTCAGTTGCGAAACCTAAAAGCCTCGTTCAAGGACTCGTATATGCCACAGTAGGGTCAAGCGCTCAGTCAGTAGCCTGCAGGTGCCGCATTCAGGAGCTCCTGATGCTTACATACATTCTATTCATTCTTACGATGTTGACCATGTCCTGGCTGCGTGCTGTGTCTTTCTCCGGATCACAAGTACAGCTGATCTAAAATACGGGCAACAACGCCCTGCACAAGCTTGTGACAGGCCCTATACTTGTGTCTGTTATCCGGTCGCTTGTGGTATCTGGTGGGTCCGTACGTTAAACAATGGAATACGCACCATCGGTAATGCAATGTCAAGCTCCAGCTGCGGCGCATTCAATACATACATAGCTACACGTGTGTGCGAGGTATTTGATCGTCATATTCATCGCTTAGTGTTCGCGCACATCTACTTTCCAGCTCGGTCTGGAATACCCACCTCGGCTTCAGGTCCTCCGATACACACCACTTTCAGACCCTGTTGTGTATCAGCAAACACCCAGCCATCTACTATATAAGCCTTGGTTTCTAGTCCACCATTTCTTCACCAGTATTAGTCTACTCTCTCTCTCGAGCCTGACTGAACTCTCACTTCTTGTGTACTCTCCAGTAGGCACCTAGCTCTGCAAGCATCTGTTGCATTGTACTAACTCTTTCTATGAGTAGAGTCTTCTATTATCGATTCGTTATGGCAAACGTAGATAGGCAAGTCCAGGTCCGATGCTCGGTGTGTATCTTGCCACTCACACCTTGCGCTGCGCGCTTCGTCAGCCCACCGTCCGGTGAATGCTACGTTTTCAACGTACAGTCCGGAATGGCCATGTCGCTCGATCCGTCAGGAAACATCAAGGACGACAAAACCAAAGTTCAAGGACGTGCCTTCAACGGCCAGAACATCCAGAAGGTAGGCCATCAAACTCCCTCAGTCAATTTCTGTATTTGACATCCTTGGCAGTGGGTGTTCGAGCCCGTACAAGGCACAACGGGATACAGCATCAAGAACGTAGCCTCCGGTACATATGTCGGGTTTGCCAGGGGCCAACAGGCTGAAAAGGACCAGGTTGTGACCGGTAACGCGAATGTGGTCACCCATGACCTCGTCGGAGATGCAGGTACCGGCTACTTGTGAGTACCTACTTTTCTGCACGGACGTGATGCTTGGTGCTCATAGCCACTTCCAGGATCATTCCTAACTATCGGCCCACCTTTGCCCTTGACTTGCAAGGTGGCTCGCGCACTGATGGAACTCCTGTCATGTATGGTAACCTGAGTTGGGGTGCCCAGAACCAACGGTGGAAGTTTGTTGCAGCTTGAAAGGGTTGAACACAGTCTCTGTTGCTACGCGCTCATAGTGTTCTGTTTAGCACTCTATGTAACTAGGAAGCTAATCTATCAATCGAACACTGTCGTTGATATATGCGCTATAAAATGAGACTCACAAACCCCTCTGTACGAATTGAGATGAAAGAAGGTAAGCAAATTTGTCTCTCACGAAGCTACCTATCCGTGTTTGAGAATAATTTCTACTAAGCTTTGAGCTACACTGTGGTAATCTCATAGTAAGGAGAGGCACCTGCGGTCGGTTATGGTACAAGTAATGCGTGGTTAATTCAAGTACTAGTTTCCCGCAATTCAATCACTTGGCGGAACCAGCTAACTATCTCTAAATAGTGAACATGTGAACTGCAGCGCGCGGAGGTATCACATACGGTACTTGACTAAGGGTGGAGGTCGCGGTCACGTGAGTTGTTCAGATACCATTCAATCCTAAGGCCTCAGAATGGCGTACTGAGCGCGAGGATTCAGCCTGTCCTTGCGTATTTCAACACCCGCCTATCACCCCTAGGTTATCATCGCATATTTAATGTCTACAGGACCCACACAGCATGTATGATAGTCAGCAATGCATAGGTTAAGTCCGGCCACTCAGACTTTCACAAATCCTGTGCTGCAGCGTAAAAAATAATAATCAAATACATAAAAAAGGACTGGGCCTTGGGCCGGCACGCGAAAACAAAGACGAGAAGAAAAACGCGTACATAAAAGGGGGAAGAGATGCGCATACGACCCGGACCGGCAGACGCACAGGGGTGGAAGCCGGAGAGGCGGTACGCCGAACCGGGGTGCCACCGGAGCCGAGCCACCGAGCGAGCTGGGTGGGCGGCCAGACCGGATCGTATGCATTTAGAGAAGGCGCGGGCGGGTGGGACTCGCAGAGAAAAAAGGGGGGAATACTAACTGGATAAGCTCTGCTGCGAGCACGTTGTGCTCGCCGAACGTAGAATGAAAGAAACAGGACGAGGGGCGTAAGCGCCGAAAACTGAGATACAATAAACAGTGCGCAAACATGACGACTACTAGAGCAGTAAGAGCACACGCAACGGCCTGGTCGGCCCAGTATAAGTTTTGCGTCCTTCACAAGCTCCATCGCAAAACTACTCACATGTGTTTTCCAGGAGGGCAGCATTATACCCTTCATTTGTCAACCATTACCATTGCGGAGCAAACCTTTATCTAGTATTGCATAAGTGTTGATATGGTGAACTCAAAGTAATTGGTTTTATTTGGGATCATACGAATTAGTAAATCTTAGCATCCAGCCCTACTTCAGACTGCAATGTCTGCAGGCTCGAGTGGCAGTACGGACTGCGCCCACTAGTTCTGGTCCCGCCTGATGGCTCACTTCCTATTGCTCTATATAACGGAAAGGTGTAGAAATGGGTGCTGCGTTGAGCTGCGCTTGATTATCTTTCAATGTTAGTGGATAACCCAAGATTGCTTGTCCAAAACCAAGTCTAAGTCATTAATGGGTAGGGATGAGTGATGTGAGCCCACAGGAAAAAATCGAGCGGATCAAAAAATACAATGAGCGCATTGCTCGATTCGCCTGTTGGTTGGACGCGGTAGCTGGTTCCGCCAAGTGATTGAATTGCGGGAAACTAGTACTTGAATTAACCACGCATTACTTGTACCATAACCGACCGCAGGTGCCTCTCCTTACTATGAGATTACCACAGTGTAGCTCAAAGCTTAGTAGAAATTATTCTCAAACACGGATAGGTAGCTTCGTGAGAGACAAATTTGCTTACCTTCTTTCATCTCAATTCGTACAGAGGGGTTTGTGAGTCTCATTTTATAGCGCATATATCAACGACAGTGTTCGATTGATAGATTAGCTTCCTAGTTACATAGAGTGCTAAACAGAACACTATGAGCGCGTAGCAACAGAGACTGTGTTCAACCCTTTCAAGCTGCAACAAACTTCCACCGTTGGTTCTGGGCACCCCAACTCAGGTTACCATACATGACAGGAGTTCCATCAGTGCGCGAGCCACCTTGCAAGTCAAGGGCAAAGGTGGGCCGATAGTTAGGAATGATCCTGGAAGTGGCTATGAGCACCAAGCATCACGTCCGTGCAGAAAAGTAGGTACTCACAAGTAGCCGGTACCTGCATCTCCGACGAGGTCATGGGTGACCACATTCGCGTTACCGGTCACAACCTGGTCCTTTTCAGCCTGTTGGCCCCTGGCAAACCCGACATATGTACCGGAGGCTACGTTCTTGATGCTGTATCCCGTTGTGCCTTGTACGGGCTCGAACACCCACTGCCAAGGATGTCAAATACAGAAATTGACTGAGGGAGTTTGATGGCCTACCTTCTGGATGTTCTGGCCGTTGAAGGCACGTCCTTGAACTTTGGTTTTGTCGTCCTTGATGTTTCCTGACGGATCGAGCGACATGGCCATTCCGGACTGTACGTTGAAAACGTAGCATTCACCGGACGGTGGGCTGACGAAGCGCGCAGCGCAAGGTGTGAGTGGCAAGATACACACCGAGCATCGGACCTGGACTTGCCTATCTACGTTTGCCATAACGAATCGATAATAGAAGACTCTACTCATAGAAAGAGTTAGTACAATGCAACAGATGCTTGCAGAGCTAGGTGCCTACTGGAGAGTACACAAGAAGTGAGAGTTCAGTCAGGCTCGAGAGAGAGAGTAGACTAATACTGGTGAAGAAATGGTGGACTAGAAACCAAGGCTTATATAGTAGATGGCTGGGTGTTTGCTGATACACAACAGGGTCTGAAAGTGGTGTGTATCGGAGGACCTGAAGCCGAGGTGGGTATTCCAGACCGAGCTGGAAAGTAGATGTGCGCGAACACTAAGCGATGAATATGACGATCAAATACCTCGCACACACGTGTAGCTATGTATGTATTGAATGCGCCGCAGCTGGAGCTTGACATTGCATTACCGATGGTGCGTATTCCATTGTTTAACGTACGGACCCACCAGATACCACAAGCGACCGGATAACAGACACAAGTATAGGGCCTGTCACAAGCTTGTGCAGGGCGTTGTTGCCCGTATTTTAGATCAGCTGTACTTGTGATCCGGAGAAAGACACAGCACGCAGCCAGGACATGGTCAACATCGTAAGAATGAATAGAATGTATGTAAGCATCAGGAGCTCCTGAATGCGGCACCTGCAGGCTACTGACTGAGCGCTTGACCCTACTGTGGCATATACGAGTCCTTGAACGAGGCTTTTAGGTTTCGCAACTGACAAGACTTGACTGCCCGTCCCGGTACCGGCTACTCGCTGTCCGTGCAGCATTGCGGGCTGGGGCTCGTATCACAGCATGGGTTCAGGATGAGGACTGGAGAAGGTTTGATTGCCGCTTGCTGACGACTGCAGTGGCGTTGTGGCGAGTCGAAAGGGCACTCAGTTCGAGTTTGTGTATCTGATCCAGAGCAGAGCTCCGAATGTGTGTATAGCTTTCGGTCTCAGGATAGCAGGGTTGGGGATCGTTCACCTATGAGTCTCTCTCATAGTGCAGCTCTTGCGTCTCGACTTGACTCCTTTCGCTGTTGCGATAGCTTCGTGTCCCAAGTTCCCTCGAGTGACCATTGGCTCCGGAATGTAGCCAGCAGAGGACTCAGTTACGGACTAGACCACCTGAGCCAAAAGCTGAGGTATCCCGACTACTCTGACGTTCATAAGGTCTGTTCATGGTCTGGTACTTATGGTTAGGTGGCTGCCTAGAATGGAGGCACGAATAGCGCTTATAAATGTTGATCTTAGAGTGCCTTTATCTTTCGTCGAGCTCTTCCTTCACCGGCTTAACTAGCTTGTCACCTCGTCGAGGTTGTAGACCATGACGAAATGCCATAATCTTATAACAGAAGTCTGAGAACCACTGAGTTCGCTGGGAACAGACGAGTTTAGGACATATGCATCAGAATAAGTGAGCAACAGAGCTCTTTGATCTTGCGGAATTCGCTGACATTTCACCACAGACAATGCAGGCGTCAGGTGATCATAGTACATCGGATAGTACTCAGTTATTCCGCTGAACACCACGAGGTCGCTCCTTGACCACAAACTTATTCCCATCCCGATCGGAGGACCGGCGGGTGCGACGCCCCTTGGTAAGCCAGCCCCAGACAGAGCGCGGATGTTTTCCTCCCTTGGACTTTCCACGACCTCCTCCATGGGGGTGATCGCATCTTTATGCGTCGTCAGAACAGCCAAGCGAATTGACTCGGGCACTCACGCATTCATGGCCACACCACGGACGTGTGGACGGTGGCCTAGCCACCTACTGCGTCCTGCCTTGCCCAGGTTGCGGTGTTTCCAGTCGGGGTTGCTGACCTTGCCAATGGTAGCGACGCATCGCTGCATGATGTTGCGCACTTCACCGCTTTGGAGTCGAACCTGGGTCCAGAGGCCCTTTTCGTCGTGGGCGACGACTTGAGCAAAGGTTCCTGCTGAACGGACGAGCGAGGCTCGGCCGACCGGGGAGAGGGAGATGGCATGGATGAGGGCGCCAGCTGGGATGAGACGGAGAGGAAGGACGTTGCCTGGCTTGAGTGTACGAGCACGAAGGACACCGAGGGAGAGATTTGTGGAAGCGACGGCGGCGGCGAGGTCTGATGCGTCTGGGGTGGTGGCAAGTGCGGTTTGGGGAGACGAAGGCGAAGAGTTGGCCAGTAGCTTGAGAGAGCGTTTCGTCGGGGGCGGAGAATCGGTGAACCCTTCAATCAACCCGTTGGGAATGCATATCGATCTCAGAATATTTAGTTCCATTGCGCCCAACATCTCATGGGTCAGGTGTAGAATAGGAAGAACAGGATATTTTACCAAGTCCGAAACCGTTCCAGACCCCATAGACCCAGATTATCTCTCTTAATTTCACTAAAGCACTTCTGAAATGCTTTCTTCCTGATGGTTGTGTCTGTCTGCGTCGCCCTTCTGTTTTCGAACTACACACCATCATCCACATCATTGGCACGTTAATGTTCTCACCCCTCTTGGCACCCACCTCCGGTTTAATTCCCAACACACGCTGCTATTGCTTGTAAGTTGCCAAGAGAGAAAGGGCAATTCTAGTAAGTTGATCACCCACTGAAACGTTTCTCTTGGCTGAACTTGGCCTCTACTTACCGGATTTTGAATGGGATACGAACCGAGCTTTGGCCGCGGATCAAGGGTCATTCACATATTCAATGATTTTGAATCGTCAGTTGGACTCTGGGCATCGACAACACGGAGCCTACGTCATTAGCTGTGGACAAATAGGGACCGTCAAACCATCCAATCGACGTCTAGTTATCTATTGATGACAGGGTTTTTCTCTAGCACGCCAAGCCTTATGTACTTGCTCATCGCGACTCATGCCGATTTTTGTTCGGTACCTAGGTTCTCTTATACAAACTTCTTCTATAATTCGGGAGGATGATAACCATTCAAAGGCATGAACTTTCATCCTTTGATATTTGAGCGGCAGCTTGAACACGACAAGTCCTTGGCATCGGTCTGTAGAGTACTCAATAAGGCTGCGATTCATGGCCTCTGAACAAGCGCATGCACACTTGACCGTCCTTTGGAATGACTCGCCTCTGGACTGGTATATTGGTTGTGACAGCAGCCGTGTCCAACGCCGCCGTCACCGTTTACCGAGCCGGCGATCACGGAGCATATGTCACGACTACGACTTCAGCCGCCTCCGCCAGCTTTACTGGAACAGCGGCGTATGACCCCACCATCTTGACACCCCCACCGCCTCCTGCGCAACTCAATCGTGATTTTGTAGTACTGGCAAGTCTCAACGCCCTACTTTACTCATAGTCAGCTCACACTATCTAAGCAATAGCTGAGCCAAAGTGAACCAGAGGGTGTGAGCATTCCTATCCCCGGCTCATACCTTGGATTTTCCATTGAATTATCCGTCGCAAACCGAGTCATTGGAAAGAACTCCTCAGTCTTATCCGTCCCATTTTTGAACCACATAGCCAACGTCGTCAATCGTGCTGGCGCTATTCGTCTTCGAGTGGGCGGAAATAGTATGTACATTTCATTACGATATATTCAGGATGAAATCTTAACCGTCGATAGCGCAAGAACGAGCAATTCTGCGTTCCGAAGGGTTTCCTGGGGGTGAAATTCTGATCAAGACCCAAGAGGGAAATACTACCACCTCAACCCCTCATGTCGAATTCGCACCCGAACTCATTAAAATGCTTGCTAATGTCGCTGGTTTGGTCAAAACTGATATCTTCTTGGTGAGTTGATATATACGTTTATGTATTTGCTTGGCAGCACAATCAGCTAAATATAAACTTGGAAGGGGCTCAACTTTATGGACATAAATGATCTATCAAATCAAGTGGCTTTCGCTGCAATGGCTGAAGAAATGCTAGGCTCGAACCTCCATGGTATCGCATTAGGTAACGAGCCTGATTTGTATGAGCGGCCAGGTCATATGAAGCGCCCCAACCCTTACAATTTCGACCAATACATGAACGAGTGGGCGAGCGTATCAAATGCGCTGGCCACCAACCCCGCATATACCAACCACCAGATCTTGATGGGGCCTAGCACGTGTTGTGCAGCCAGTAATCCCAGGTGGAATAACCGTATGTTGCCCTGCCTTATCCTCAAGCAAGTTGAGCTGAGGGCCCTCAATAGTGGCGTTGGCCGATGCCGGTTACTTACAGCGTTTTGCGAACGAGTTGAAGATTATCACCGTTCAAAGGTACCCTCGTAATAACTGTCAAATTAATGGAGTCGAGGACCCACAACTTCTCTTCGCTAATTATCTGACCCACGAGCAAATCAGCCAACTCGCTGATGAATATGCCGAATTTTCTGGTAAGAGCTCTCAATTTTTCACGAGTGAGCGATCAATGATGATGGCAACCGCAGGCGTTGTCCAAGCAGCAGGGAAGCCGCTATACATGTTTGAAACTAATACGGCCGCATGCGGTGGCTTTCCTGGTATTTCAGATTCTTTTGGTGCCGGATTGTGGGCTACGGACTGGGCACTCAAGCTCGCCGCCACAAACTTCTCTTCCACTCTCCTCCATGTCGGCGGTCAAAACGACTATTATAACCCGTTCACTCCTCCACCAACGAATCAATCTTCATTTCGTCAATGGACTACTGGCTCTGTTTATTATACTGCTCTCATCACTGCCGAGTTTTTCGGAAAGAGTGGCAAAAGTCGGATCATGGATCTCAATGCCAACAATGGTGAAAACCTCACGCCCGGTTATGTAGTATATGAGGATGGTCAACCGACTCGTGTACTGCTCATTAACTACGTGGATGATCCATCGGGCGGGCATGATATTGTCGCCCGCATTCAGATCGGCGCTCAGGGAACTCAGCAACCTGCTGCGAGCCCACGACAAGTTCGAGTCAAGTATTTTGAAGCGCCTAGCGTCAGTTTCAAGGGCAATATGACGTGAGCCTAACTCTTGCTTTTTCTGTCCATGCGCCCTAACCTATTTGTTTAAAGTTGGGCTGGTCAAACTCTGGGTAATCATTTTGAATCTGATGGGCGACTAAAAGGCGAAGAGGTCATACATACGATCCAGTGCGATGCCACAACGAACCAATGTGCTATTCCACTCAAAGCACCATCCCTCGCGCTCATCTTCCTCACTGATGCCGCTTTACAAAACTCGTCTCCTACGGAAGGCGCGACTGCTAGCTTCGAAACTACATTCCGGACTCGAGAAAGACACACTGCAACGATCGACCAGGCTGTGCTTTCTACGAGTAATGGCAGGGGCGGAGGGGGCGGACACCGAATTGGTAGTACGAGTTTCGGAAGTATTGGAAACGGAGGGACACCGAATCTGTATACTCCTGGGATGGGGCTTTTAGTTGGTTTGACCACTGGTATCATGATGATATTAAAATATGGTAGATAATCGTCTTTAGTTTGATATATGTGATGGCGTAAATGCTCCCTTTTTTTATTTGCGACATGTAGGCTCTATTCATTCAATTGAAGCTTCTTTTACCATGGAGCCCGCCTCTCTGTTATCTGTTCATGATACTAGATGTATCTGGGTAACAGTCAATAATATGTTGATCATGATGAGATGGTCTCCTGCCATGAAATGACCCTGGTTGTATGCGGTAGCGTCCAGCGCCTTACAAGACTCCTTTAGTATTTACCCAACCTAATGGATTAGCTAAAGTTTCCCCTAACATTGATGGCACATGAAGTCGGTTAGAATATTTCATGGACGCGAGGCTGGTCGACTTATGCATTTATTGAGATTTATAGCCTGAAGTTCTACAACATATCGGGATGACATTTATTTATCAGCTGGTACATGAACAATTGGTGTTATCCCGTCTCATCCTCACCTCAAAATGATTCAAGTCCAAAATCTCATTTTGTTATCGTTAAATCTACACAATCGAGTATTGCTCTACCCCGATTCTAACCTCTTTGCTGAATGTTACCGAACCCTCTCCGCCCACCCGTTCAACGTCGAGAACTTCCACACCAATGAGACTCTTTTCGGACTTGAAGTCAACCTGAGAAGAAAGTTGGTTAGTATTGCGAAATTTGATTGATTTAGATAGATATTTTATGGGGGAGTTTGAAAAAATAAATTGATTCTATATAGGGAGAGAAAAGAGAACTAACGCACCTTGACCGGGAAGAAAGCCTCTGCATCATCTCCACCGACACTAAACTCCAACGATCCCGTTGTGTCAGACTCGGAAGAAACCGAGTCGGTTGTCCAGTCCAGAGAGTGGGTGCTCGGGTTAATTGACCATGAACCAGTGTGTGATGAAACAGTTGGGTATGCGCCACTCCTGTCAATATAAAATTAGGTTAGCGAAGCTATGGCGAGAGAGAGGTAGAGCGTACGGGAGAGGTATGCTAATCACAAGGTCCTGCAAATCCAGATCCGTATTTTGCAATTCCCATTCGATGTTCACTTCGCATGTTCCATCTCCAGCCGGAGACGGCCAAACATTGACTATATACAGAATTAATATACTTAAATCGTCATTTGGCACCTGAAACTCACTTGACAAAGGCAACCTAGTTTCGTCCTTGGAGCCCCACCTCCATTTGAGCACGTTCAAAGGCTGGGGCTGACCAACAGGGAACCCTCTCGCTGGATCTTTCAGTTTCACCTCACCCTGAATCCCAACACCTCCAGCAAACTTGGCGACATTGGGATGCTGCTTGAACTGAGCACCCTCTCCTCCCGACCCGAGTGGTGCAATGTTCAATTTGATACGGGCGTCCGCAGCATCGGCGACTTTGAGATCCAAGTCACCCATAATTTCCAGTTCTTTCGGCCGGCCGTCACGAAGGATGGAAGCCTTGACTCTCTCGCGGATGACAACGTGGACTGATTCTTCGTGGACGGCTGGCCCAGGAGGCGGAGCAGACAAGGTAGCACTAGCGGATAGGTCTGGGGGCACAGGTGTGCCCGGAATAGAGCCGGTCGGAGTAGCGAGTTCACCGCCCATGGCATCGAGAAGTTCGGACTGCTTGGCCTTTTTGCTGCCGAGCTTCATGCCCGAGGCCTTGAAAGCCGGCTTGAGGCTTGAAGGTTGAGGAGATACAGCGCTATGAAGCAAAATGTCAAACGAACGGATCCAATTAGATATGAGTTTGGACCCACCGACGCTCTGCAGGAGCTTCAAAGCGAGGAACACTGGAGTATCCACCACTTCCACCCATTCCAGGACTAAGATAACTGCTACCGATACCTCCACTACCTCCTTGAGCACGTTTCTGCATCTCGCGACGCTGCATTTCGAGCTGCTTGGCGCGTCGCTTGAGTTCCTCTTTGGCCTCTGCTTCTTTATTCTACTCGAACAATCAATAATCATGGCACATATAATACGAGGTGAATCTCACCTTGGCAATGATTTCCTGAATCTTCTCCTCGTGACTTTCCATTTCCAAGATACTCCTGACTTGCTGGAGCCCAACTTGCTCACGGTATCCCAAATTCACAACCTCATCGAACGCGCCCAATAGTTCAAAGGCGTTTCGTGAAATCTCCCGTTCATCCGCGGTTCGACATATATCCGAGACGACTCGAGCAAACAGGTGTAAGGTATCTATATCTTGCAGAATATTTGAACCTTTGTTGGTAATCAGAAGAATGTAGAGATCTTCGAGAGGCTGGTACACGTAGCGCACGTCTTGGGCCTCGATCGATGTGTGTTGGGAGTTGGCAGGAATTAGTTTGGGGAAAGAGGTAAGCAACCCATCGATACGAGACCGTGGCATTTCACGGAACTGGCGAGAAATCACCGCTAAATGCGCAAAGATTAATTAACTTCAATGGGTTAAACAGGGAGGCGACGTACGTTTCCCCCCTTTGGTACATATAGACGCAGCCAATACCACCTATTTGTTGCACTAAGCATCGACGCATCATGTATTCCGGGGAGCTGGGATCAGAGCCTACCATTTTATAAGAGGGATGAGATCGAGGGTATGGAGAAGGAACAAGACGACGTGTCGCTAAGCGCCAACTATTACATAAGCCGGTCTTGACTGATGCTCGAGTCTCTACATCAGAAGAATATGTTTTTTTTTGTTACGGTAAAGTATATAACTACCGAATCCGATTGATAGTCATTAATTTAATATGGTAAATAAAGGGTCTCCAAGTAGGCAGAAGAACGAAGACAATTCGAACCCTTTGTTTAATTTGAGAAAGGTGTTTGGATTTTTTCCGATAACCTCAGCGGATACGAGTCGCACTTTTCATTTACGAGATCTCATGAGTGAAATTTTTGAACATGATGCTTTTATGCATACTGGTGCGAAAATGTATGTATTCATTCAAACACTGTCAATTTATATTGAGATTTACCGCGCCACTGCGCCCCGACTTCAGCTTCCCCCTCGTTCGGCAAGATGAATTAACCAGAATTTGTCAACCATATGAATAGATCACATAAATCATCCTATTATAAGGGGATGCAGATAGATCTGCTGCTGTGAACCACGCTTACCGGCAACCACGCTTAGCTGGAAACAAACGTAGACACGCTTTATGTACAGACAAAGCCCACTTGAATAAGGACAGCAAAACTAGATTATTCTGTTTTCAGGTCTAAGTTCAATCCGGAGTTCTTAGCAATGACAGGTTCTTTGTAATGCTGATAGTGGAAGCCTAAGTCAACAATTAGATACATCAATCAATATAACATCTCGCCCATTCATTTCCGAGAGTAAGTCTGGTATTCAAAGGCTCAGTACCAAACGCGACATCACCCACAATGAATAGCAGGTTGGGCGGGCGAAGGAGCAAAATATCGCAGTGAATAATAGGGCAGAACCAAAACAATAACTGATTCTCAACTCCTTTCACCCATCCATCGCCAGTTAATGTCACTGGACCAAATGCTTTGATCTTTGAGCCAAGTTTTCCTTTAGTAGAAGTATGATTTTCATGAGGAACTCTTCGATTATTGATATCTCTCTGTTCCATTGCAGGTTTATTTCTCGAATAAAGCATATCTTGTGTTTTGTCGAACCCGGCTTTAGGAAGGTTCACCTCCCACAGTTCAGCTGACTTGTTCATCCCAAGCAGTCCCACGACAATGCGGACACAACGAGGGGAGAATGCCACGCATATAACCTGGTTTAGGTTCGTCTTGATCGTGGTCTCGAGTCGTGGCCCGCAGCTTACAAGGATGGCCCCATCTTGTGAGCGTACGCTGCGAAAATCATTTGGCCATTGTGATCGAGCAATAAAATGGTCTTCTGTATTGAATAAAGTTTGATAATGATAGCGTCGAAGCTGTTCCTTTTCATACAGGTTCCAATCGAATTTTGGGTTGATGTGGATGTCCCATGGATTTTTCGATCCGAGATCTTCGTTTTCGCTTGACCGTCTTAGTGGAGTACTGTGTGTCTCAGGTATTTCTATCGGATAGCTGATAATTGTGCTAGCATGTGCATCCCAAATGCAGATCGTTTTGTCGTAGCTTGAAGCAACATAGGACCCGTCGGGAGAATATGCTAGCGATGATACCCCTCCGGTATGTCCCCCAAGTGGTAAACCAAGTTGCTTGCCAGTATTGACATCCCAGAACCGGATTGTCTCGTCCAGAGAACCAGAGACGAATTTAGGGCTGTCGGGTGCAAAGGCGACCGACGAGACCCCCTGTGTATGGCCTTGAAAAATTCCGAGAGGGAGACCACTATATACATCCCACATTCTTATGGTTCGGTCAGAAGATCCGGAAACAAGGCGGGTCCCGTCAAGAGAAAACGCGACGGAATTCACAGCATCCAAATGCCCTTCGAGCACTTGGCTGGCTTGGAGGCCGGAGGTAATATCCCATATCCGAATGGTTGTATCTGCAGAACCAGAAGCTAGTTGCATACAGGTGGGCGAGAACACAAGAGAGGGTATGCGAGCTTTATGGCCTATCAGTGGGGCCCCGATCTGCTCCTTGGAACGGATGTCCCATATTCGTATGACGTTGTCCGAATGCCCCGAGGCTATATAAGTGGGTACACTCCGAGAGATGGCAATAGAACGGACCGATTGCGGACTACGAGTATCGAGCGTGTCAAGGCGCCTATCATCATCCATATTATAGATGCAGATGGTGTGAGCGGAAGTCCCGGCCACAAGTGTTGAGCCGTCCGAGGATATTGCGAAGCAAACAATATTTTCTTCGGATAGCCTGAAACTACTATTGGTGCCGTGCAAACTCCAAGTCTCGATAAATCCAAGGAAAGTCCTATAAAAAACCTGAGTTCCGTCACGAGAGAACATGATTGATCCAATCTTTGATTGTGCGCTGAAGGACGCCCATCCTATTCCCTCATCTCCAGACGAGGCTAGATTTCCAGCTTCAACTAATCCCCGAGTCCGCTTCGAGAAGGTTGTGTATACTGTGTTGGATCTTGCGCACAGAGGTAGCGCCGATATGTAGATGTGGGGGGTGCAAATTGAGCACGCGTTTGCCCCGAAGTGAGTCAAAAACCTTTGTGCATTGATCAACCCCTTCCAAGTGTCCGGCCATATGTTATTTGTCTGTCTATGTATGTGTAAGTACTAGGCAAAGATGTTTCATTTGCACCTACATGAAGCCATACTCGTGTCTGACGTAGTAGTGACAGAGCAATTCCAATGCATTTGTTCAAGTTCATCACCTCTACCCAAAATAAAAATCGAAGTGACATAAATTCGTATAGCATGTCATGTAAATCCTCACAGGTGGGGATCTGAGTTGCCTGAAGATGGCTACCCCAAAACTTGCACGCATAAAGCAGTGCCAGACAAATTGATTCCTTGACTCGTTCTTGGATACCCGGAATCTCGTTGTCCGCGACGAAAGATGTCTCGAGCTTGCATATATTGAATCGAAGCTGTCGTTTCATGATGTCGAAGCAGTTTTGAGCTAATATTTTATTTCGCCGAGCTTCATTACAAAAGTACTTTGGACCTGCTCGCATCTGATCGAAAAGAAAGTCAGGGAATGAGGCATGTAGGGTTGAAACAAGCTCGTCCTCTGCTGGGACATGGAGGACGGAGTACAGAGGATCCAAAGAGTACGTGATTTGATCTTTTGTCAATTCTAACAGATCCGAGAGAGTTTTCAGAGACATTGGTTCCATCGCGCATACAATTGTCTCGAGTACGGCCCGCATAATTTCCAATTCTTCCTCTTCCAGGGCTTCGTTAAACGCGAGATCTAGTACCGTGCGATATAGTGCGTCAAGCTCCTTGTATAACTTGTTTACTGTTCCGGTGAGAACTGCCTGGGATCCTTTTGAACTTATAGCGAGTACATTCTTTAGCCGAGAGGCCGAGTCTACACGGACGCGCCGGGGACTGACATATCGCACAATAGTGGCAGCGTATATGAATAATGTCCCTGACTGCTTTGCGAGTTGGCACAATTGAGCTTCTGTTAGAGGAGGAGATATGTGATGAAGTTCGCTAGCAAGATATGTCTTGATGTCACTTTCCACTACAGATGCTTCGATGTCATGCAGATGGCTTATGATCGATAGCGTTCTATCTGTTTCCAACATTTTTTCTCGGACAAAGGGTTCTGGTCGGCTTGTTAGAAGAAACTTGATAGGCATATCCAGGGCGTGGGTTCTCAGGAGGCCGAGAATCGTTTCTGCGCCATCTCTATCTTCACACTCGTCCAAAGCGTCGATAGTCACGATTGTGCCTGCTAACAGCTCCCCTGTGGACTTCATCGGTTGTACTATGAGCTTCTCGAACTGCACACGAACATCTCGCATCGCAACATCTGGTTCTTCCTCTATGGCTTTGCAAAGTGCGGATCGATATACACGCGAGAAACGTCCAAGTTGATATGCTATCGTCGGGATTATTCTATCAATCTTCCTGCATAGAGGCGAGGTACGTGAACAAAAGAAGCTGGCACCAAGTTGAGCATTTGCATCAAGCCATTTGCATAGGCTATATGCAATCGTTGTCTTTCCTGTTCCAGCCATACCGTTGATCAGAAACACCCTAGCCGTGCCAAGGTTGTCCTGTTGAATATCCTCAGATCGATCGTACTCAGGACGAGCCCATAGCTGTAGCATCCTTTGTAGTTCCTGGCGAGTCCCAGAAGTGCAGTCTCCACGCTGGACTGTCGTTGCATAGGTTGAGTTGTATGCAGCATCAGATACTTCTGAAAGGCGGGACAGCCACATTTCCTGAGTTTAATTCAATGGATATTCTCGACTTTCTATCCCAGTGTCTACTCACCACTTGCTGCTTGGCTGTCATATCTAGAGTTCGAAGTGAAACCTCATCCTTCGATTCCGTAAGACCCATTGTTGGACCAAGGGATCAGATTACTTACATGTAAAACTCGCAAATGGCTTTCGATCTTGCGTGCGCGCCTCACAACCTCAGAAGCTCGCATTGTTCCTCGCTCCTTATCTCTTTTCGTTGATTGTAGATCATCGAGTATTGGCCTTATATAAGGTAAGGCCTCTGGTTTTAATTGTTCCATCTCCAGGTACTCACTTGAAAACTAATGATAAAGTATCCCCACTCGATTCCAGACTCAGGTTGACAACATATGTCTCCAAAGCATTGGTTCTGAGTTGAAGCTCGGTGAAGAGTTCGTCAAGATTTTCGTCATCCTTTGCAACGTCCTATTGACCTGTCAGTCCATGATCTCTGGATTGTGTCTTAATCAATTATTAACATACCATCAAGATGCCAATAAACTCGGACATATCCCCCAAAGCGGACTTGAGCGGGGGAAGTACCCTCGCACTCTGAGACATTGCCTTCAATGAGCTTTTAACCTGGTACCCCGCAGTCTTGGTAGCATTCTTCAGTTGGCTTAGTCGGGTGCCCTTTCTTCCATCTGCACTCGTATTCACGGTAGGGGACCCAGCCGATTCGGCTGGGGGTGCTGCTGGTATGGATGATTAGCCAAATATGACAAATGTTAATTAGTAAGTTTTGCAGAGCTTTCCCATATACTTACCCAGTTGCGGAGACTCAGAGGAAGAATCCATGTTTCGTGGCGCAAGGTACGATTGGGATGCTGTGCAAACCAGGAACTTTCCGAATCGCTTGTCCATGTTATATAAGCTGGGTATTGACAACAAATCATGACGTAATTTGTGCAAAGCACACCAGCTTCCAGCAACGATAAGGGAATTCTTCTGGTTGTGCTTCGGGTGTATGAATCTTTCTTGGTTAACGGAACTATGAGAAGCATACTCCTAAGCTTAATCACCATCCCGTTGTGTCTAGTTGCAGCCCATGAGGCGATCAATATCAACGACCAAGCCGGCTACGAAGTATGGCTCACAAGAGATCGGGCAAGCGGGAGATGCGACGTCCTATCTGCTCGTTCGATTCTGCTGCATAAAGCACTCCGTCATACTCCCTCTCACGCTGAAATCAAACCTTCCCGATGCATGCAAGACTCGCGGTCACTATGCCAAACTGATGACATCCTTGTGGTAGGCTACGATCTCGGAACCATACACCACGATATAGCTCGGGAATGCATAGATTTTGATACTGAACCTGGTATAAATCCGGCTCAACCGCAATTGTTTCTCTTTCATTCCTATGCTCCCGAGCTCGACATCAATCCTTTGCCTGACTTAATTACTGGTCCGACACCCAACCGAATCAACATTGTGTTCTTTTCTGACGGTTGTGGGTGTCAAACTCTGTTGAAGCATTCTCTCTTTATACCTTACTTTGATTCCAGACACTTCCGACGAGAAGCAACGATTTATTGATGATGCTACCCGACTTGGGCATGCAATTAGTGTCAACCAGACGTACGCGCCAGTAGCACCCCTCATTAACTTTTGGGGCGCGTTCACGCCAAGCAAAGAATCAGGGATTGGAGTGGGCGGAAAGCCCAAAGAGTACGCTCATTGTTTAGCACTCCTCCGTGCCATATGATTAACTGTTGGTGTGTAGCACTGTCTACGGACTATATCGGTACTTTATCTCAATATCCACTCATGGACTCCTCTGGTTTAAGTGTTTTTAGCGACGGGACCGAACTTCGTGGGGTATATACGTCCAAACCTAAGGTAGCTAGCGCAGCCTGCAAAAGCATGGGAAACCAGTGCAATTATCCAATACTATTAGGTCAGTAGAAAAGAGTGACAAGCTTCAGGCGTATCTGATTAGGCTCAATTGAGATTAGGAAACGACCCACTGTACGGAGGGTAAGCACACCTTGCTTCAGTCAACCAAAATCGAGTTTGCTAAAGATACATTGATTAGATTAGGAGGAGAATTCACGTACGAGCTTGCGATCTCGTATTGCCACCTTGTTCATGTTGATTATTTGTCACAGGATTTCCACCGCATCAGTGTTAAACGGTCCATTAGTTCTCAGGTCAATAGACTCCCGATCTCCAAATCACACACTAATTTTTATTGAACCTGGCTGTAGGCACGAACTCGGCCATTCGATTATTTGGGTTGGGGATGAATACGACGGCAGCATGTACTTTGGAGTTAACGCGGATAACTACACCCATCGTGACGAAACTATCGGTTGGGCCCACTGGCTCTCAGACCCTGCCTGTGAGTTTTCCGTTTCCTTTGTTGTCACTATCTTCTCTGACGATTCAAATCAGCCCCTCCTCGGATCGAGCGCAACTCTGTTCCATTATTGGTCTACCCATGGACGATGCTCAACAAATCAACACCTTGGTCGACTAACTTCACGGTTGATGGAACATTCGACTCTGCCCTCTTGCGAACCTCCCTTTCTGGAATCCCGGAAAGCTCTCATCTCACGATCACTCTCGATGGAACTACTGTCACATGGGAGGCAAACCCAGAGATCGGTCTGGACCGATGGTTTTATGATGTACCCATTCGCAAACTGGCGAATGATACACACGAGTTAAAATTTGTGTTAGAGGAGAAAGGAAAAGAGGGTTTGGCGCAACTGTGTAGTTTGGAGGTAATTGAATATGGGAATGCTACCGAGTGCGTGAAAAGATGGTCTCAGCCGGGGACGAATGCTAAATTTCGATTAGGTTCAATTCGACTGAAGGATACGTAGGTGCCTTCCCGACGTAAGCCATACGCTCTATTTTTTTCACGCCAACCCCGCTGACAACGGCTTCGACAGATACTCTCCACTTGAATACGAAGACCCCGACCCAGAGCCCGACCGCCCGGCCCTGCACGATCATCACACTCACAAAAAATGGGCAACTACATCGTACCGCCCAGCTAATGAAGACTGCTTGATGCGACAAGTTGCCCAGCCTAATTTTTGCGTTGTTTGCACTGAAGGACTTTGGCTCCGGCTGCTCAGCCGAGTTAGTCTAATTGACAAAGTTTCGTTTTATGACTCGCTGAAGGGAGATGCTGATACGGGCATTGAACTCTCGTTGATCTCCTTGGCGCAATTTAGGTCGCCTGCCGAAGCTGAATACCTTGCTCGGAAGGGAACCGAGGAAACGTATCTCATCAGGTGGTTCACTTATGGACAGGAAGTGAAAAAGTGGCAAAACTCAACTAGGGTAGATGTTGAGTGTCGTGCGGTGGGGATAATCGAAGTTGAAGTGGAATTTGTGAGTAGCGAGATTAGGAAGGACGAGAAGGGGTATACGAAAGACCGGTACAGGTTGTTGTTGGACTGCTAGACCTGTATTCGGCAGTTATCGTAGAATTCGATTCTTCAATCGAATGGATACTCTATTTTATTGTCTAGGAGTGGTCGAGTGGTCACAGATAAATATTGTATTATGCAAGCACAGCGGATAGTCGGCTATAGGTTTGGTACTGATGAAAAGGAATGTGAAATGGTTAGAAAGACATGTATGATGATAAACACACAGCCAACAAAAAATAGTAAGGACAGAATAGGTACTATAGTGAATGAATGATCAAAAATATGTGCAAGTTCAAATGCCATTGAATGGATACCAGGTTCTATTTTTTAGACCCAATGGTTCATTTACTATGCTGCTCGACTGGGACGACTTAGTAGTTCACTAGAATCGTTATCCGGGTTAGCGATGAGCTTATTGGTATGTATAATAATATACTTACACTTGACTCTCATTAACAGGTCCCTTTTCCTCCTGGCGGTGACCACTTTCCACAATGTCGGCCTTCATACGATCTTTTAGCTCGTATACTGCCTCGTCGCCATCGAATAATGCAGCAGTCTCTTCGAGCGAACGTCCCTTAGTTTCGACAGCGAACATGTACATGTATGCGAGCTCAAATACAAGCCAACAAGAGTACACCAAATAATCTGGTACGGGGGATTAAGTCAATTTCTACGATCCCATCCTTATTTAGAAATGAACTCACACTTCCATTGCAAAGCATCTAGAGCAATTGGGTTGGTATACTGGTTGAAAATAATTGCACCCATGACTGAGAGGTTCATGAATGCTAACCCTTTGGCCCGTAAGAAAAATGGCAGAATTTCAACGGTGTACGAAACGATGAGTGGAGTGTATGCGATCGCATAGAAGCCATTGAATATGAACACGAACGCGAGAACCCCTCGGCCAGCATGCGCGTTACTTGTAGTTGCGAAAACAGCCGAACAGGCCGTAAGAGCCGAAAAACTAAGTAACTAAGGAGGGTAACCTTTTAATCCGTAAATGAAGAAGTTCTTTAGATAAGCACTTGCCATTCCGCTATTACTGGCCAAGAAAAGCCTACGGCGTCCAGCATTTTCAACATTCATCGAGGCCACGATCGCAATTATAACTTAAATTCGTGGTAAGGATATGTGCTAGGAGCAAGATAAATCTCCTACAATTGTAGATGGAGAGAACTCCATTGATCAATGTTTGGTCGTCGGTTTTAGTGATACCGATGCCATTCAAAACGCGTTCGAGATAATAAGAAATTAACCCATTTCCTGACCACTGAGAGAATACTGCGATACCACTGGCCGTAGGTTAGCCTCATTCCCATAGATAATATTATTAAGGACTTACAAAATGATCCGTATACGTCTCCGGTTCCCTGGGGTCCTGAAGAGATCCAACCAGCTGGCATTGGCATTCTGGCTCTCAAGGCCCAAGGCTTCTTTGATCTGAGTATATTCCATCGCTACCAGGGGGTCCTCTTCGCGCCCACCAGCATGCCATTTCACGAGCACTTGGCGCGCCTCATCGTCCCGACCCTTGCTGATGAGCCAGCGTGGGCTTTCTGGTAAGAACCAGATTAAAGCGAGCTGTATAACAGAAGACAATCCTTGTAAGGCAGAAGGGATACGCCAGGACCAGTTTGAAGGAATCCTGAATGTGCCAAAGGTAGACCAAGCAGCAACTATACTCCCGGAGAACCAAAAAGAATTATAGAGTGACGTGAGGACCGCTCTGTGGGTAGGGTAAGCCACTTCTGAGATGAGAAGTGGAGAAGCCATTCCCGCCTGTCAAGGAGATGTCTCAAATATTGACTTTGCCTCCGGCTAGTGATGAAATAACACCTACGAAAGTCGATCCAAAACCTATAAGAAAACGGGCACTAATGAACATGCCAAGATTTTGCGTAGCCGTTTGAAGAGCTGCAGCGAACAAAACGAGGATGGCACCAAGAAGGATTCCAGCTCTGCGACCGAAGATATCGGTGATATAAGGCGCGAACGGAGTGCCGCACAAAGCCCTTCGAGATAGGGTTAACTTTCGGACCACTCATGGAATAAAAGCCTTGCAGAATTCTCACCCTATGGACTGTATGGCGTTGAATAACCCGAGATCCTTGGCACTCGGATTACCAAAGTAATCCTTCCATTGCTGGACGGACTGGAGGCCGTTCATCATACTTCCATCTAAAAACAATTAGACGAAGCGAATTTAATAATTAAAAGTTACCGACCAAATCCATTGGCATAGGATGTCGCGAGTGGCACTACCAATAACAGGTTGAGAGTCAAAATGTGAGAGTGCTCCCACCAACGGCCTTTGAAAAGAACAGAAGGATCTATTGAAGCACTAGCTGCCTGTACTCCACCTGCTGCTGGGGCCATTGTTTATGTTGAGTGCAATTTTGGTTTCTACTCAACATTTATGTATCTTTCGTTTGGCTTCTGAAGGCTGACGTCTGACGCCAACCTGTCAAGTGCCCCGCGTTTTAACTTTGAGACCCTGATATACTGGGCTGTCCCTACGGCAATCTGAGATCAGCCAAACGACTGCGCGAATCGAATTAATCGACATTGTAATATCTGGTCCGAGTAAAACAAAGTTATGTGTAGAACCTCCGTACACATCCATTAGTACTAGCAAGCTCAAAATGTCACCAAGCGTGGGAATACACTTCAAGGAAAGATAAATGGCATTCGGTGCTGATCTCAGGGTACTGCCATTAACTTTTCATACAAAGCTTATCTTCGATCTACTATATAGTCGCCAATAAACCCCCTAAGGCCATGTATAACAAATACGAGATGTTTGGTGTCCCAACAATCTCCCACTTCACAATTGTCTCCAGCCTCTTAAACTTTCAATAGGGCAAATTATGGTAAATAAATGTAGAGTGTCGAATGTAATTTGTTGGTACTTAACCTACGCTCCGGTGGGGTAGCTCGCGCGATGGTGGGATGTGTGTATATATGCTCTGTCTATCTAACTAAATGTATGCATACCTGCGCAGTAGCCAGTCCTCGACGCGGTGTAAGTGGGGGAACCCAGGGCCGCCTTTGGCGGCCTAGGGGTGTCGGCGGGGCCACCCAAGGCTGCGACCGTCCGGATCGAAGGCTTGGGGTGACAGAGAGGGCTGGGTGTGTCGCATTTGTGCATCGCATGGAGGGATGGCGGGTGGGGAAAGGTTTGAGGAAGGCAGAGCCGCATCGTGCCTCGCGCTCGGTGACTGGTCGAGGTTGTGAGAGGGAGCCGAGTGAGGATGGCTCACGTGACCAACCTCCGCACCTCGGCCAAGTATCTCGAGTGAGTCCTCCGCGTGCTGCGGTTCACTCGTCACAATAACGCTTTAGAAAACCCCGGCGCTGGTACTTGTTCTCAGTAGAAGGTCCACCCGAGTAAAAGGAGGAAGTCCTCATACGTTCTTTATGAAAGCGGCTTATCTAACCTGTGCATAAGTGCAGATTCGCTGTTAGATACATTTAGATTAATTGCTAGTGAGTTTGGTTGGACTTTTGCTTATAAAACTACATTCATCATGCCTACTATCTAACTTTATCCATGCAAGGTACTTGAATATTACAGAATCCTCAAGAAAGTTCATTATGTATACATGCGCGAGCTTCCACTTCAATATCCATCATTCAGAATCCAAACCACTTTTTTGCAGTTTGCTGTGCGGCTATTCGCTTTGCCTACATGTCATTTTGTTAGTTTAGCACATAGAATGACTGGTTCTAGAAGTACCTGCGAAGCCAAATCTTTACTCGCTGCCTCAAGATGTCCAAATTTATCCTCCAAACTGGATAACATCTCCCTGTACCATGAATTAGCAATTGCCCAGGTTCATAATAATCACCCTCATCTAGCTTACCCTCTCTCGGAAACCGCCGCCGTCAGCCGTGAGTATATATCGCTCGGTCCAGCAGCAGCATTAGCACGGGCCGCACTAGATCCCTCCGCAGCGGGGCGGACCGAGCTTATTGGTTCGCCTGGACGTCTTTCACTTGGTACGTACTTGGCCTTTTTCACCCTGGGTGGGGGACGATTCGGGCCGGCCACTAATAATGGGGTTATAACCAATTTAGTCTAGGAGAATAGGGGAGATCACTCACAACAAGCATCGATTTCAGCTCCGGACCGCGACCTTGTAGCCCATAGCCATGACACTATGCCACCACCATCGACCGGATCTGGGCGATCCCTCATAATGGGCGCAGGAACACTCAAATCCACAATAGGATGCCTGGCACGGCTAAAATCGGATAATGTAATAAGCCCCAATAAATTACGGCCTGAAGTAGTAATAAAGTCGCCTTGCGAGTCAGAGCTGACTCGGGACATGGGGTATCTGGCCACGATATTAGGTAGTGCAGCCGAACACAGATACAATTACTCACCCGAAAGAAAATCCATTGATTCGGTCAAGTTTCGGCAAAGAATAAATTGTAGCCTCCCCGTCACTTTCAAACGCCACTATCACAGCCTCGCCTGCGGTAAACCAATCGAATGTTAAAACCGATATCACACAAGGCCCGAACCCCACCCGACTCACCGTGCTTTTCAACAACGTCTATGCATATCACCTCCTTTCCAGGCTTTCTATCCACATGGGCGATCTCTTTCCCCAACACCCCTGCAAACGTCCGTAATCGTGTTTGGTTGGCCGCAATCCAGATGCTCGGCCCATAATTTCTCAACCCGGATCGGTCTGTGATTCTCTGCAAGCCCTCTGGGGTGGGTTCGCACACGTGCCCAGACTCGAGATCAACGACCGAATTGAAAATGGGGTGCGCGAGTGAGGTATGCTTTGTTGTCTTGGACTGACCCCGGAGGGACCAGTTCAAGCTTCGATTGGGTGGGGATAACGTAAAGACACGCGTGAGCCCAGATTCTGTGATGCAGATGAGGTGGATACCAGGTTCTTCCTCTGAGCAATATTGGATGAGAGTCAGGGCAGGAGGATAATGGTGAGTTCTCTACCTTCAGAGATGATACATTGAGACCATCGGAATGATCGTACGGGACCATCTTGGGCTGAGCGTTTCCCTTGCTCAATATGAGGTTCGTGTCGTGCAAGGACCGTTGGACCACGGAGATCTAATATAACGATCGAGCAATCTTCGTATCCGATCGCCATGAACCCTGTAAAGACGTTTAACCGGGTGGAATTACTAGACGCTATTTCTGCTTACCAGCACCGCTCAACTCTGCACACGTAACTTCCCCTCTCATATTCTCAGCAACCAGACAGATAGGCCTAAACCCTTCATCGTCCTCGAAACTCATAGGCCGCAGGTCGATTAGTCCATCAGAGGGCTCGTTGACTTCAAACGGTACAGGAGTACCTTCCTGCGTAAATTGATACAGCACCACCCAACCATGAGCAAGTACCAAAGCACAGTCCAGAGAGCTCGGCGAAAAATGAACAGACTGGACTCGGGAGTGGACATAGGTCGGCGGGGCATTGGTATTACGACAAGCAGGGGAAGCAGCGAGGGTTTTCTGAAGCAAAGGGTGGGATATCGTCCAGTGTGGATCAATGTTCAGGTTTGGGAGAGGTTGTGGGTGTTCGAATTGGAGTGGGGTGGGGTTTAGGACTAGCTGTGAACTCGAGTCGTAGAATCGAACAATGCCGTCGCCGTGCGTTGCGACAATTATACGGTTGGGTTCGAACTGAAATAGTTTAATTAATATGCTGTGAGATGAGACTATCATACGCACTTTGGCCGTTTTAGCTCGCCCTTCCATATTCGGGGTCGCTTGGCCAACCTTCAACCAGCCCAACCTATCATTCTGGACGTCCTGGTTTGACTGACCACTATTTGGAGACGAAAACACACGCTCGACCGTCTTGCGAACCAAAGATCCCAATTCACTCTTGGGCACCACATAAAGTTGCGCCTCCACAAGATCCGCCATCATCAGCTCCACAGGTAAACGAGATGGCCCCTGAGCTCCTGTAGAACGAGCATCCAGAACATGTTGCGGGAGAGGCGGGAGAGAACCATCAAGATCGGGAATTGTGGTCAGCGCGTTGACCGCGTCCACAAACGAACTTGGCGGATGTAGTTCTACCCAGAGTTTGCGTCTCCCATCCCGAGCTGATTTCATAAGGATTATTTGATTATGGTCTGGTATGACCACCATGTCTTCGATAACTAGCTGCGGGTTTGACAGAATTTCCGCGTAGGCAGAGGGTGTGACACTCGCATGAAGAGCATCGCGTAAAGCCGGGTTGGAGTCGAGCCCTTCGGAAGATACCGTAGAGTTGGCGGGGGCAATAAATGCAGGAAAGTACAGGCAAGGAATACCCGGTGGGGCCGTTGGCTGGAGTCCTCCGAGAACAGTAAGGTATGATCCTTTGGCGGGGGTCAAATAATTAGGTCCAGGAATTTTAGATGTCCAAGAAAGCTTATAGATTGGTTCATGAGTTAACGGAGGGGCAGAAGATGAAGGTGGTAGGCCGGCGGCCACAGCAAACGCTTCGAAATCAACTTTGTGGACCCCGGCTCTATCCACAGTCCGAACGTCCAATGGTTTGTCTTCCTCGTCGACAGACCAAAATGAGATACAGCCATCCATGTGACCTACGGAGGATGAGTGACCATCGTGAACACCCAATAACGACGCCTACCAATAGCGAACAGCCTTCCATCGGGGTGCCATGCCACGCACGTGGGGGGAGGACAGCGCTCTTCCATCAACGTTGGTGACTTGTCGGGCTCAAGTATGGCCCCAGGAGCTCCAGGGAGCAATGATAGACTATAATGACTAATCGGTTTCTGCTCCACAATATTCCAAAGAACGACCCCTCGCTCATAGGCCACAAGCAACAAGTTCAGGTCCCGCGGATGGATAGCCAAGTCGATTACCATTGGAACCAAGGACGCATCGAAAGTTGGAGACGTCGGTGACAGTCCAGAACGACGGAGTACTTGTTCGTGTTGTTGCCAGGCATTGGGAATAGTGTATGGCGATATTACGAGTCGGTCGATATCAAAAGTAAGAGTGCGTCCCGATTTGAGTCCGATGAATGCCTAAAGGACAACGTCAAGTTACGTTAGGGCCAGGGTAAGTGTGACAAACATGTGAATGGTATAGCGAGGTGGCCATACAGCTGACCGTGTGAAAGTTTGAGGTGTGTTTCGCCAATTGAGATGACTCTACTCACTTCACGACATCCCCTGCGTGTATTGATCCCTCCAAAGTCGGTGGCCCCGGTGAAGCAAAGGACCATACGTGGAGTTTATTCCTCGTATCTGGGAGTGGCAGATAACGACAGACATGAGTGACACCGTTGAATTACTCACCACAAGCGACCAACCGATTAGCAGACGCAGCAAACCCTAAATGCTTGATGCCTGCATCCACTGCGGTCCCTTGTAGTTGAAGAGAGTGGGTAGCTGCGGGTGATCCAAAGACGTAAATGTATCCATTGTCCGTGGCTGATGGTCTGAATTAAGTATACCCGCTGGTACCTGTGCGCGGCTGGGCTTACCGGCTGCAAAGATCCCGTTGAGAGTGTCATGAGCGAGTGCAGCCAATTCGCCTTTGAATCCGAGTTGTTTCAATTGGCCAGGCTTCCAGGCATCTCTATCTCTCAAAGATCCAGAGATGTCTTCGGTGAACTCCTTGTCTGGGCCCCGCAGAAAGTCCATCGCTCATCGGATATACTATGGTCGAATGAAGCGAAGCAAGACTGAATTGCCAACCCTCGAGGTGTTACTTCCGTCCATGTGTTACATTTCACAACATGAGCACCAACCTGCCAATTTGGGAGGCTCATTAAACGCCCAGCGATTATTCTACTCCCTTGTTTGCCTCTTATATGTATCTCTGCTTTCTTGGGTTAGTGGCTTCGGGATATCGTAGAAACCGCTCCTATGTCAAGGGAATATACTCATACCAATCATGGATCAACATGAAACTCCCAGGGAGTACTTAAACACCTAATGTACCTGCTCTTCATAGCCAACCCCTCGAGGATCACCGCCTGTCCGACGGCAATCTCGCTCCTACTCTATCTTTCTCTTTTTCGGTCTTTTAATCTGTGTTTTTTTTTTGCCTTCGTAAATAGTTGCCCATTTTCGTCATGATGTCCTCAGGCGCCAACTATCTCGGTCTCTACGGCCAGTCTCCCCGGCATGCTGCTGCTCTGTACACCGACGCACGAGACAGCTTGCGTCAAGCATCTTCTACGTCTGCTGCTGCAAGGAGAAGGAGCATGCAACCTCCGTCCCCAGCATCGAGCACGAGATCCTACGACACACTCTACGAGGAACCCCGCCGAACGAGCACGGCTCCCAACACCAACACCCACACACCGCCCCCACCTTACTCATGTCGGGCCTCGATTCTGCCCGAGACGCTCCCAGCCGCAATCTCCGTGGGATCCTATTCCCAAGAACAGGATTCCCGCCCAGGCTGCTCGAACACTACGTCAAATTCCCCGCCGCAGACTTCCCGAGCCCAAAAGCGCAGGAGCTCCGTGATGATCAGGGACATCGGAATGCGCATCTTCCACGCGAAATCGTCATAATATTGTGTTTTTTTCTTCCATTTAAGCTTTTCTGGCCTGCATCCAGGTACGGTTTGTGCATCTCACCACGCGAGTGGCAGAAAACTGACAGCATTGTTGACAAACAGTTGCGCCCTGGTTATCAAATTCCTACCATATATAACATAGGCTCCGGACGCTCCTTTGTTCTTCCGTCTTCTTAAAGCCCCTTTGAACTTTGTATCCATATGTGACTGAACGCTGGTGTTCTGCTGTATACCTACACTATGTGTTTTTAACTAGTAATGTTATGATTCATGTGATTGAACATGCACAACCTTTGTTGGCGATAACATCCGTAAGTTGTAACGCATATAGAATAAGGATCTGCGCTCGATCCATGAGTTCGCCTCTAATGAACATGGTGATAAATCGCGAAAACAGCTCACTTGACCGAAATGCGCCCCGTATTTGGGGTGGACCTTGCCGCCGTCCTTCTTTCGAATTACTCCCCATCCTGTCTTGAGATATGAATAGGCCGGAACAAGACGAGCGGCGGTATCTTATTGTCGACAGAATGGGGTGCCAAGTTAAAAATTGGGCTGCACTAGCTCTGGCGCAGTGTCTGGCTGAAAACGTAAGCAAAGAGGATAAGCCTGAATTGACACAGCCTAATTATCATGCGCTAAATTCAGTTTAATAGGATTTTTTATGATCAGCAACGTTGAGACGTAAAATCGATCAAGCCTGAGCGCGTATCACTCCCTCATTTGGGCTGATCCATATTTGGATCGTCCTTGGAGTAGTAACCATATTCGCGTCACGCCCCGTAGCTGCCGAAGGTAAAGGCAGGCGGCCATTTTCCTATCGCAAGTTCTCACCAACACATACATCGGTTCGGGCATTACGCCCCTGAAGCTCCGAGCATAATGAAAAGCTAGTTGCCACCGGGTGATGTACCGAAATACACGATTGAATGTTATTGTAGCGGTCAAGGATAATTGCCGGGTGTGAGAAAGCGAGGATTACCTAAAAACTCATTCCTGGATTCAAATGCTGGTGGGACAAATTTTCAGGGCTCGGTCTTGCTCCCAATCCAGGATGTTCAGGAAATGAACGTATATGAGGTGGCGAGTGATCGGCGCTTATAATATTACGGTCATGCAAGTCTCCACCACCTGCCGATGTATTTTCTGGTTGTAGCTTTAACTCGCAAGCAGGATTGCCGTTCCCATTCGTTCCTGGACGCACTCCAAGCATACTCTCGAACCGTAAAAGGAAAGCCTGATTACGATACCAACGACGTGACGTTATAATTAGTTAGAGGCACTAGTGACAGATGCGCAACAAATCAAAACTTATATCGAAGAAAATGATCTACCAAGGCCGAGACGAGAAGAGACTAGAAGAAACTGAAGCCTAGAACATTAGGATCTACGAGAAAACCATGGAAACAGCTCGCAACCGAGGCATCAAGTTGATAATTAGCCAAGTCCGAGCCGAGCCATACGGAGCATACTACGTCAGGAAGATGAAGGAAAATCCCATATACATAACATATAACACCACAGCCAACTGACTTCACCGAACGACGGCCAGCTAGAATCTCCAGGCCGGCTTCCCGCCCCCCGTGACTTTTGCCATCTTACGTACTTGACCGACCTTGGCCGTTTCCCTTCGTTCGATCCTCTTTGATTTTACTACCACTACGTCTAGTCGTCGCATATTCATTCCAATCGGCTCTTCTGCCATGGGCATAATCCCCGGATCCTCTTGAAGCTCAGAGATAGACACGCGAGGTGTATTTGGAACTTCACTGGGAGTCGAACACCTCGAGCCTTCGTTGAGGATTAAATCAGGCTCCGATCCAACTGAAATAATTGTATCAGACCCTGTGACTGATCAGCTATATTTTTGCTCACCTTCACTTCTCTCCAGTACTCGGTATGGTAAATAAGACAACACACAACTTCTATCGCAACTTGGGATGTGCGACGATCCTGGGCTCAACAAGGCAAGGTACTCAGCATCACTCGGCGTAAAGCACTTGGCGACTACACTCCTGACACGCGCTCGCTCGACAGCCAGACGAACCTCGCAGGGGCTCTCCAGTAAAACCTCGGCATATCTACGACCAGAAGTTACCTTTCGGCTCAGGCACAGAGAAGATAGACTCACTCTTTGATTTTCGCCGACACCTTGAGCGCTATCCGTTTCCTATCTTCCTTGCTCTTAGCATATACTGCAGCGAGGCGGTTCATCTCAATGTAAAGTCGCGTCAAGAGATCGTCGACATCCTCGACCGTCATTTCGCATCGTACAATATCAAGAGCGATTTCTACTTCCTTGATCATGTCGATCCAGTTTTCGAGAGGAATGGGATCTACCCTGGCTTGGACTCCGTCACCTAGGTCTTCGTGAAATGTCGCTCTGAGGCTAAATCAGTTCCCAGTGAGGCCCAGTGAGAAAAGGGCACCTACGCCTGAAGCTGAAGCCTGAATTTCTCCATTTCCTCGATTTCTTCGAACATCTTTAAAACTTTGTTCATCAACTCGTCTGCTTCGCCGAGCTCGATTCTTTGAGTAATAGAACGTAGGATTGGATTCTTGGCCGCTACCAGTTCTAAGTCCTTCTTGGTCCGTGCTCTACCAACCCAAGCTTCATTCTTGATGGAAAGCGAGGCAACGTGTGAACTCACTGCAAGACGCCTCTATTTGGTGCACACTCTACTTCCATCTCTCTCGAATCCGTCCGAGATTGGGACGCCTCAAACGAGAGAATGCTCGACCTCCTCGTAGATTCGATCCTCTCAAAACCACTCCTCTCGTCAAAAGGGCTAGCATTTCTCTCGATAGTGTTGATCGCTTGTTTCTCTACACTCTTCGAAACGTCCTTGACAGGTTTCGTCCCAACTTCTTCGACAGATTCGACAGCTTTTGATACACCTTCAGCACTTGAAACCCGTATAAAGCGCCCATATTCATTCCATCTTGCTATAAACCAACTCACCTCTTCACAGTAATATCCGCGATTGAATTAGTCGAAAGGACAGTTGGCGTACTGCTCACCGACGACAGCGGAATAGGAGACTTTGTAAAATACTTTGCCAAAAGGCAGAAACCGGTCGCGATAGCTGGGAAATGCATTTCGGCGGCTAAAAATTTTCGACTTTCTACTTTTTACTCTTAGAGAGGAGATAGTCAAAGCGAGAACAACTTCTGAGACACCTCTGTTCAACATTGTATTCAGCCTTGCCCCTATCTCTCGAATGTATGCATTTTGTCCGAATCTGCTGGATTATGTAAGTTTAGACTGGGCTCAAAACCCTGGCTTCAATAGAATACTGATACGGGCCGACACTAAATTGCTTTTGGGTCCGGTCCCAATGGTGGATTTCACCAAGGCTCATGGCGAAGGTAGTAGGTGTCATATGAAACACCAAAACTGGATGTGCTCGATTGTGAACCGATCCGAGGTGTACACAATAGTCGGGTAGATCTCATATGTACGATTCCTGTACTCACCCCTCGAACTTAAACCTTGCAAAGCGATGCATAATACAAGTTATAAAGCAGTCAACTTTGCGTAACTGGTGGTCGATGCTAGCTTAGTAATTCTCGAAGGTGGAAAAATTCTAGTTGTGGGAGTGTTTCTCTGTCTTATTCATCACCAAGATGCACTCATAGCCATAGTTTGTGATGTGGAATGGGCGCCTCTTTTGGGGCTGTATACCGCTACTGATGCCGTAAGATCGTTGTATGGTTCTGTCCCCAAACCTTTGATCCGATTCCGATCAAAATCAGACCCCAGGAATGACGTTCTAATGGGTCCTGACCTCTATAACGGGTTTCGGGCGCTAATACTGGCCCTTACGCAGTCATCTACGCAGTCATAGCTGTGCATACAGCGTAACTTCATGTCTGTATTTTGCCGGTTCTCAGATCGTGTGCGCCGGGAGGACTCGGGCCCGAAGATATCTCCTTAGTTATCTTCCGCTTCTGTATACGAAACCAAGCGGGGCAGTGCCAAGTATCTTGGATCAAGCTCTCGAGACCGGCATCACGGCGGATCACCTCTGCTCCATAATATTAATTCTCGGGCTTCGTCATAGGCCATAAGCTGCGCCGGGTTGCCCGACCAAATTCAAGGGTCACATCCTGTTTAGACAAGCATGAGGCCGCCTGCATAGCCTACCTGACCGAAGGTGTACTTATACAAGCTTGGTTGACTTGCAAAAGGTGGAAGCCTCAACAATTCCACCAAGTTTTTACGATGACTACGTATGTGTTCATATTTCGTCGGCAATGGTCATCAGCAAAGCGAGACTGACCCGTCCCTTCTAGACTTACCATTACTAAGAGCAGCGACCCTATCAATACACTACTCGTGGATCTTTCGGGCCATCTCACGTACGAGGTACTTGGGTCTATATGCTGATGAACATCGTGGCCTGACTATGGATCCAATCAAAGGCAAAAACACCCTTCAGTTTCACTAAAGACATCACGACTATTACACGGAATGGTCAAATAGTGGCGAGCATCAAATGGGGCACTTTTGGCGAGAACAAACTTACAATGGGGGGTATTACGGCTCCCCTGAAAGATGTGTTCCCCAAGGCCGGGTCATTATCTAGGTAGGGTAAACGCAAATGTTCGAACAACACTCTATAGACTAACGGCTGAAACTTATATCCGATAGCTCTCGAGTATTTACTACTGCCAATGGCGAGGGCCTCAAATGGAAGGAAAAATCGAAACTATACGTGGGTTATAGATTCCATATATATTAAATGTCCCCAGCTTACTGTTTGTCAGTGTGTCTCCACCTACAACGATCTTACTCTTGCAACTTATAACCACAGGTCACTCTCCGCAATGTTTACTGGCAAAAAGGCTACATTAGACATCTCGCCAAATGCCATGCACTTGCTAGATATCCTGGTTGGTAAGTAGCGCCTTGCCGAACAGAATTTTACTCAGAAATGACTTAATTACGCCGAAGTAACGTGGGTGATTATGGCCAAGAAGTCTGTTGACAAGCAAAGCGAGGCGGTTGGTGATGCGGCGGGTAGTGTAGCTTCTGCCGTGTCTGGATAGAAATCTGTTCTTATTCGAAAAATTATTTAACTGACAACGCGAGGGAAGCCTTGGGAAAATTGACTCTCAGCTACCAGACACTTTTGATAGCTATAGCTAACTAGGGTCTATCCAGTCTGAAGCACGAACCGGGAAAACACACTACCAGCTACACCCACCCGGAGGTATGACGAATCGTAAAGCTCGTACTCACAACCAGCGGTGTAGTAGATGGGAGAATAATGAATGCACAATGCAAGTATTTATGGTTAGAAAGCTTGTATTCAAGTCGGCGAGGCGGGTGGGCTAAGGGTAAAGAGCGGGAGCCTGAGATGTTAACACATGCATGCATGTGGGCATGTAGCTATAGCTCGCGCCGTAGCTCCGGCTAAGTCCTTGTTTTTGTGCCTCCTCCTATTCAGGTACGCGGCGCATAAGTGAGCTGACAAATCTTGGCACGAGTATGTAGCACAACAATAAATTAGACGGACAACCTTATTTTATACTATCGTCGGTGGACTGAGAACTTGAACTTCCCCTGTCTCCCTGTTGCGCTGCACCACCCAACTTCTCTCTCCGGCTCACGTGCCCCCCCTGTTGAAGTAAAACGTGCGAATATACTTCTTATATATATATATCTTGCTTTAAGTCGTTGAGCTCTGATTATGTTGTATGACGATACTTAGTGTAAGCAAACCCATCTATTTAATGCATGATGCATGTGTGTTAAATACAACTCTGAATGAGCTATGATCGCGGGAGGAAACAGTACGATAAGAACAGAGATGAGACAGTACATAGTATGAGATATGGAGCATACATATATATGTCTCTTGTGAGATTGGTTATTTACTTTAACACTCCCCCTCAATCAGCGGATGCATGCTAGTGTTCAAAGAAGAATAAAAGAATTTTTGACGTCCTGTTCAAAAAACCAGATTGGGAAGTGCATGCCTAAATTTACGCGGTAGTCTGAACTACGAGTGCCAAGGTATTCGTTTGATAAGCGCCAGAATTGATTGTATGGTAAAGGCTTAGTGAATGCGTCCGCTAGATTGTCACGTGATGGAATTGGTCCGATCTCAAGTAGTTTCTTTGAGATTGCGTCGCGTACAAAATGAAAACAAATGTTGATATGCTTTGCCCGAGTGCGTTGTATTGGGTTGTTTGAGTAAGCAATAGCGGCAGCATTGTCGACTAGAAGCGTGGTTGGTGATTCAATAGGAAAACCTAGGTATAGCATGAAATTTCTGATCCAAATGATTTCTTGGCACGCTTTTGACATGGCGTAACATTCTGCTTCCATTGTTGAGATTGCTACTGACGATTGTTTGCTCAATGACCATGTTATAGCTGTCCCGCAGAGTAATATGACGACGCCCAATATAGATTTTCAACCGTGTTGCATTCCGTAGTCTGAATCAGAATAAGCGATGAGGTTGAAGGGTTGTTTACCATCAAAAGTTAGGCCTATATGGGATGTTCCGGCTAGGTATTGAAAAAGTCTTTTCATAACGTTGATGTGCGTAGTATTGTATGCGCTTGTAAAACAAGCAAGTAAGCATACAGTGAACATAATGTTGGGTTGAATAGTTCAAGCAATCCATAGTAACCAACCGATGTTTGCTGCGTATGGGTATGTGCTGTTTCAATTTTCTTTTTCTTTGGGTACAAGAACGGGGTGTGTATGAGACATTGGTGACAATGCGTGCGGTGCACCGGTCATTCCAGCTAACTTGATAATATCCTTGATGTATTTTTTGTTTGTTAATGTGATTGTCTTGTTAGGTCTATTGCGTGAAATCAAGATGCCAACAAACTGTTTTGCTTTGCCTAAGTCCTTACAGTTGAATAGATTCATGATTTTGGATTTGACTGTGTCGATATGTCCTTTCAAACAGCATATAAGGAAATCGTCTACGTAAGCTATCATCATTGTGAATATATTATCTTTGTTTCGGGTGAATACGGATATGTTGGCAGGATTGATTGTGTAGCCGAGTGAATCGATCTTGTTGTTGCGATATTGCTCCCATAAATATCCTGATTGATGCGCGCTGTATAGAGCTTTCTTGAGGCGCATAACGTAGGGTCCCTTTTTGCCAAAACCTTCTGGGAACTCAACGTAGAGTGGTTGATCAATAGGTGCGTGTGTGTACGCTCCGGTAATGTCTATAATATGTGCGTCAAAATCATGGTGGGCCGCTGCTGCAATCATTATGTGAAAAGCTTCAAAAGCTGGGGTGTTGGAAAAAGTGTTGTCATATGATATACCAGGTTCCTGTTGGTGTCCTTGAACAACCGTGCAAACTTTGAAGATTGGAGTTCCGTCATGATTCAACTTCAGCTTTGTGACGTTTCACGATCCCAGAATTTTGTGTCCTCTTGGTACTTCAGCTCGTAGTATGGTGTCAAATACATCATTGTCTATTAGTCTCTTCATTTTGGCTTGTCCGCCTTCCAGCCATAGATCGCCAAAGAGTGGGTCTTGGATTGCGTCTTCCCAGCGGGGAGAGTTTTGTTCATCTAAGTATTTGTCGAGCAACCATTGCAACAGACTGGTATAGTTTACTTGTGCCCATTCGTTGAATTCATGTGATTCATCTGCTCGTGAGAGCCATTGATTATTCAGAGATGACATTGCTTCATGTGGGATGTTTCCTATATTGGGGTTTGTGCCGTACTCTGATAAGTTGGTTGGATCTATATTGTTGGGGTTGCGTATGTTTTTGTCTATGATTTTCTGTAAATCTTTGATTGCTTTTATCCAGTTTATGCTTTCAAAGTTTCTTGTTGTTGATTGTGGTACCAATTTTCCTGAGTTATTTAATTGTTCAAAAGTATGTGGTACGTTACTAGCTGTTGCTCTACTGCGCGTGAATCTGGGAACTGCGGGCTTTGATGGTGCTGGTGGAGTGTGCGGACGGGGGTACGGACGTTCAGACAATGAATGCGGTGATGTTCGAGTGGCAGGCATACTATTAGATTTCTGTTTGGGGGTAGACGGTAATTGAATTGTTTCAGTTGTTGGGGTTGTGTTTGTGTTAATGTCTTTTATATTGTCTGTGTTTTGATTGTTTTTGGAGCGGCAAGTGGAATCTTTGTTTTTGTCCAATGTATGCGTGTGAACGTTGTTATTGTTCTTGTTTGTATGTTGTTTGATTTTGATTCCCATCTCCCCCTCACTTGGCGCTTTGGTTTCTATCCATTTGTCTTCTAATTCCTCTAAATTCCTCTTGGAGGAGTGCCCAAGGGGTGGGGCATCGTAAGGTGCTGCAGGGTTGGGTAAATGTCGTGGGAATCGGACGTTTCTTGATTCTTGTATGCTACGGTTTGGGAGTGCAAGGTATTGCCATGCTCCCCCTGAATTGCGTGAAATGCCGGTAAAAATTGCTGTGCGTGTTTTCAAGCTGAGTTTGTCTTGTCCAGTTCCTTGGATAAGTACATGGCATGTCGTACCAAACAGTTGAAAGAACAACATGTCCATGGGTTTTCCAAAAATGAGTGTTTGAGGTACTATCCATTTTCTGTTTCTTAGTATGGGCATATTGTTCTTTTGCAGGCATTTGTATGCAATGGCTTCCTGCCATAGAAACGGCATATCACAAGTATTTGAGTGACCGTGTATCATGGATCTTGCACTTTCAACGAAAGTTCTATTTTGCCGTTTGGCCGGTCCGTTCTGTTGAGATGAGTGCGGGGCTGTTGTTGTTATCTCAGTCCCTCGTTTATCGCAATATTCTTGTAGCCTTTTGTTTATCATTTCTTTTCCGTTGTCAAAATGAATTCGCTTGATTTCAATCGATTTCTGTGTTAGTATAAATTGTGCAAAATTTACGAATTTTTCGACTGCTTCCAACTTGTGTTTCATGAAATACACAAAAGTAAAGCGGCTAAAGGCGTCAATGAATGTAATAAAATAATTGTTACCTTGGAGAGATGTTGTACAGGCTGGTCCCCATACGTCTGAGTATATGATATTGCCGATGTTATGTATGGGTTCTGATTGTCCTTTTGTGAAAGGTCGGACGCTTGTCTTTCCTTTAATACAGCCTATACAATTGGACAGACTATTTGTGTTGAGTGTTCCAGTAATTTTAAGGTTTCTTCCGAGTTTCTCGTCGCGTAGTCGTAAAATATTTCGTGGGTCTGTGTGTCCTAGAATGATGTGCCAATCGGCTAATGATCGGCCAATGTATGCATTTTGTTTTGGGTTTGTAGTTCCCACGAGATACCATGAGTTCCCGGTTTTTTGTTCGCCAATCTTTCTTGCTTTTGCGTATGTCTCCCATTTGTTCTTTCTATTTCTTCTTTCAAAATACATTGATTCTTTTTTGGTGATTATTCGGTTGTTGGGAAATTGGTCGGTCCATGCTGATAGTGATATGAGGTTTACTGGTGAGTCTGGTACGAGTGCTACGTTGTGTAGTGTTATCTTCTCGGTTGAGTTCCATTTGGTTCTTCCGTTTGTCTGTTGCGGTTCTGATGTTGATAGATTTAATATTACGTTGCCCATTCCTGCGATTTCGGCTTGTCCTCCAATACCGATTACTGACGAATAAAATTCCTTGAAGTTTGTAATATGTTTGCGTTGATTTGTTACATGACATGACGCTCCTGAGTCAATAATCCAAGCGTTGTCCATTGCAAACCCGTATTGAGCAATGGTTTGACCGTTTATCTTTGTGTCTTTGGGGTCAAACTTTTCTAAAATGGTTTTACGATTGTTTGAGTCTAATTCATTTATTGTATATCCGTATGGCTTGCGTGGTGGTCCGATTAACGCAGGTGTAGAATGTATAGGGCGACAAAAAGCGAATGCGATTTCTGGATCGTATGTATGCGCGGATAGGTTTGCGTGTTGTTGCGTACTATTATTTGATTGGTTCTGTGAGTTATTGTTATGGAGATTTCCCCTTTGACAGCCTCTGAAATTTCCCCTTCCTCTGAATGTGCCGCGGGGGTTGTTATTGTTTGTCATTCTGTTTGAATTTCCGCCTTTGTAAGCGCCTCCTCCGGGCTTTTGGCATTCACGTTGAATGTGTCCGGTGATGCCGCAATTGTGGCATTTAATGTTAAGCCGGTCTTTTGGTGGTTGGTTTGTGTTTCTGTTCCCGATCCAAAAAGCCGATGTATTTTTATTTGGTCCGTTTGCTTTACGTCTATGCCATTCTGTTAATAATCTTGATGATATGCGTTGACTTAATTGAACGCCGTCCGGGTCGCTTGATTCGGGGTTTTGTTCAATTACCAATACAAGTATTGACCAGGATTCGGGTAGTGATGCTAAGAATTGTCGTATAAACTCTAATTTGTTTACGCGTGTGATTCCTTTGGCAGTGAGTGCAATGTTCAACTCGTTGTATGTTTGTCTGGCTTTCTGCATGTGTTGTTCTAAATCTTCGCCCTTGTTCATGCGTAGGCTTGTAAATTTGTTTCGTAGTAAAGTCATTGCTGCAGTTCCGATTGATTCATACATTTGTTTAAGTGATTCCCATGCTCCGTTTGCGTTTGTTGATTGAGCTACGTGTGTCATGGGTGCTGATTCGATTCTTCGGCGTATGATTCCTAGTGCTTGTTGGTTTTTCTTGTCAAAACTTTCTTGGGACGTGGTTAATTGGGATGTGCTCATTTGAGAACCTCCGGGGGTTGTGACGGCAGTGGTAGGTCTAGTTTTTGTTCCGTTTACAATTTCCCATAGTTCAAATTCTTCGAGCATGTCTTGCATTTGTATCTTCCATGTATGATAGTTTTCTCTTCCTTTCAGACTCGGAAATTTATAGTGATTGTCGGATAGTGTTGTTGTGGACATGTTGATTGGTAGTTCGGGTGCGTATACTTTGAAGGGAAAATTTGATGCAGGCGGCGTCGGCGGGTACTCAAGTGGTAGTTTGTCGAAAAGTAGTAGGTTATCTCGTATTGATAATTCGACTAATATTATTTGTCTCTCAGCCCACGTTTGCAAGTCGAGTTCAAGTCCTTGTGATCGAGGTAGCTCAAAAGTAAGTTGATAATTATCTAGGGCTGTAACAACTTGTTGATATAATGGATCGTCTTGTCCTAGATGTTGTAATCGCCACTGTAAGTATTCGATAGATTCTGGTGTGGATGCAGCTGATCTAGGTGCTTCTATGAAACTGGTTGGTTCGGGGTCAGCCCACTCTGGTTGTAAGTCGTCCGATGCTGCTTGCGACGATGATAAGTGTGTATTCTGTGGTTGTTGAGGCGACTGCGGAGGTGTCGACTGCTGTTGATTTCCGGGGACGGACAGTTTGGATGATTTAAAAAGAGAAAGTTAGTTATATGCGTGTTTGTTCAGAGCTCACCGGGGCTCATAACCTGTTGAAGTAAAACGTGCGAATATACTTCTTATATATATATATCTTGCTTTAAGTCGTTGAGCTCTGATTATGTTGTATGACGATACTTAGTGTAAGCGAACCCATCTATTTAATGCATGATGCATGTGTGTTAAATACAACTCTGAATGAGCTATGATCGCGGGAGGAAACAGTACGATAAGAACAGAGATGAGACAGTACATAGTATGAGATACGGAGCATACATATATATGTCTCTTGTGAGATCGGTTATTTACTTTAACACCCCCCCCCGCTGTTCAGTAGTAACTGCCCACCCTCACCCCTGCGCCATAAATTCTCCAGTCCCTACTGATCTTGGAGAAATTTTTCGGGGCCTTGTCTTCAGAGTTTTAGGCTTTTTGTTACGTAGATCGATATACTATCAGTTTTTGTCCAGTCTTGTCTCCAGCGTTTTAGTGTACCAGTGCTTTTCTGGGCCTTCCCACACCCCTCCGTTCGAATTCGCATGCCTAAATCACCAGAAGCCAGAACGAACTATCCCAGATCCTAGATCCTTCGTTTTCCAAAGCAGTATGATACTATCAGTAGCTAGGTCGTCATTATGCCCGCATATAATCGTCGCAATGCTGGCTTTTTATGAGAGTTGTGGTCTCCGATATCACCAGTATGTTCGAATCCGTAAACTCCCAGTGAATAAAGTTTTCAATTTACTTGCGCCCAAGCGTGGAGTTCACTATGGCTATGCACCTCATATCCCCCGTACGGGGTAGTATCAGGTGATATTGGTGGAGTTTTCTAGATTCTTAAGGATGTCAATTTACACGTAGACAAATCAGGCGTCAATTACGGTCCAGCAAACTGACCTTAATACCTGGATATTAAAAACAGGGGCTGTGGATTGGAGCCTGCGGAGACGCACAAGCCCAGACTTAGGCGTAGTGTTGCACAGGGGTTCGAGTAATTAGCCACGTGATCATTGGTCGTGCTCGCTGGACTAGACTTTCACAGCGGATTGGGCTCCTCATCGCGCCCTTATTTTCGTCTTTCCCACCCACCGGCCCATTCACTCGCTTTGACAATTGTCCTCACGAATCGCTTCTTCACCTGGGTGCTTTTTCGCATTCCACCTATCCTCAGGTTTGGCCTCCCACCTGCGAGTTCTGTTCGCGTCTCGGTGCCCCAGTTTTCATCCGCGCACTTCGTGCCGGATCACCCGCCCCTGCTGGTATCTAACGATATTCATGTATGCCCGTATTTATATATTTATATTCGCTCCTATACATATGATATTATGACGGATACACGGAGCCGCCAAAGCCTAAGTGCTTGTTTCACCAGGATCAGCCTGCCATGCCAGAATATCTTCGAGGCCGTCTTGGTGTACGCCCGTGGTTTCAAGTTGAAGCTCAGTTTCACGCTCTGGGGCAGAGTTTCAGTAAGTAGGCATATCAAAACAAAAGGTACTAACGCCTTTTCTCTAGGCGTAGAAGTGCAATTTTGGCACGAAGTTCGTCTTTGTACAATGTGTTAGACCTGGTTGTACACGATCGGACCAAGGCTAACAGACTTACCATATTGACACAGGTGATTCAACATCGCTTCTTCACTCTCATTATCATAAGTGTGTTTCCTGGTCTCTAACATGACAGACTCCAAGAGTCCGGTCGTAGCTATGTAACTCCGGGCCGTGGCTTACATCATCAGTTGATAGTAAAACCATGCGTAAGACTAAAATTCTCACAATCGACGGATAGGGCCTTGACTGATCTAAAAGCTGCAACAACAATGGCCTTTTGGACCCACCAACTAAGTTCTGTATTAAAATAAGGGATTGTTTTACACTTTTGAAGCGAAATCAAACTTACTGCCTGAGTCACCAAAAGCCCCCGCATATCCGGATAGTACAATACTCACTAATCCATCGAGTAGTCTTCCTATGTAAGTGGTCGGTAACAAGTACCCTAATACCACAGAATCAATTACGGGGATATGTTTACGTTTGCAGTCATCTTTACCTTTTTCTACAAGAGCTATGAGCACTTCTAACGAGTCTTGGAGGAGTTGCTCGTTTTCTGGTGCAATTAAATCCACTAAAACTGGAACATAATTCTCTATGTTCTCTCGGCGGGTCTCGACTAAACATGAGTCATTTCAATAGCAGTATCAGATAGAGAGTATCGAAGGCATGGTCATAGCTAGGTGATACTTACTATTCAGGGACGCAACCAACACCGGCAGGCATGCTCCCTTATTGCCTGCAACAGCTAAGGAGGTCAAGACTGAAAGATCGTCATCCGAGATTGATTCTGCGATCTCGTGTTATTCATTGGAATGGTTACTGAGAAGATTAAACAGGCGTACCTTGAAAAGCGATCCTCACGGCTGTTGCCAGCAGCTCATTAATCGCCTTTTGAGAGCAAAACTGCACTTGCAAAGAAGCAAAGAGGGGCTGAGCTACTTCGGAAAGATCCACATATCTTTCCGCCGATTCGGAGATTGGTTTCTCCAAACTAGCTTCTGTTGAAAGATGAGTATAGGTACCGAACATGAGATTTAAAGCTGACCTCCATTGATTAAACTTCTAAGTAAGCGCGCAGCCGCTATAATCTGTGCCTCATGTGGAGTGTTTAGAAGCTCTAGAGAAGTTCTCACTACCCCCTTCTCTTTGTACGCTTCAAAGTATTCCTTGTCAAAGTTTCCCAGTGCTGATACACGCAATTGAGCCAACGCAAGAACACACCCAGCATTTACGTACGTTGGTTTGCGATGTCGGCAAGTATTGATGTGGCATTGGCGTTCTGGGTCATTAGGCTGGCAAGAGTACCAACTTGGGGTGGCAAGAACCGGTCAGAAACTATTCGAACAATCTATGATGAGCTTGGACGAATCCAGTATTAATACCACGAAGCTCACAGATAGGTGCCAAGTTTTTTAAAATGTATAATATGCCGTCGACGTGTCCTTTGCCTTCGAGAATATCAAACAATGTATCAAACGCATCGTTGCCACTAAGTTCCATTCCGCAACCAGCTGGACCAAAGCAAGTCAAGGGCGGTTTTGTCGATAGAGTAATTGCACGTACTATGCTCAGATAAAACACCCAGGGTTATACATGCTTCGTCAATAAGGAGTTGCTTGATCCCTATCTCCTTGATCTCGTAGTCACCACGTAGCACATCAAGTAGGTTATGAATAACCGGAGAATCTGCGATATCCCTTCCGCAAAAGTCTGCCAGAAGTGAATTAGGAGGTGAAGTGAATTTGTGCAATGAATAGCTTCCCGCAACAACTAAAACCACAGCCAAGTCGAACCGGACCTGCCTAAGGGTGGAGCAATTACGAAGTGGAGTAATTGGTCATCAATAAGTAATGACGTCATCCATACTCTGGCATGGTCTGGTCCAGCCTGGCTAGGCCCTTTGGACCTTGCGGGAAGCTATTCAATGTCATATAGACGTACAGTCTCGGGACAACTGCGCTACGGCATGCATGGCTTGAAGAGCTAGGTTTGGATAAACTTTCTTAGCACAAATCAATGGTGCAAGTTTACTGCCTATGCCATCCATGTAAAACAGTTCTTTTGATGCTTCTATAAACAAGTGACACATTAGTACCCATACTGTCGTCCAATGAAACGTTTCCGCCTACCATACTTGAACAGAACTTCTATAGCAGTCATCACAGACTCTGAGAGAGCTATCCAAGAAATCTCATGACAAGTCCATATCAAAACTTGATAGACTTCAACTTACCTGCCTTTTCTTTTCCCCAAGATGCGGCGCTCCTAATTAAACAATTGGTGATTGTCAAGTAGTTCATTACCCTCCCAATCACTGTAGCTAGCTTAGCACTAGCCTCTTCCACAACTTCGACATGCTCTGTGTTTTAGGGCTTGCGTCAGCACTTTATTTCCTTGGAAGGTTACTGAGCTTACTTGTGTTTGCGATGTCTAAGATAAGGTCAACAACAGTGTGGGCTAGAAGAATAGATCGCTCCTCCTTTGGAAGCCATATCAAATTCCATTGAGCTAAAGCAATTGCAAATCAATCATGTCTTAGGGGAGAGTGTCTCATGGTCTCACCATCAACGGAATTGGTATTGCTAGTGTCCGTGGATTGAAACCCTAGAAGGTTGAGAACCCAGGACCAAGGACTTGACTTTGGGGGCTCAGGTTGGGCTAAGCTAGTCAGTTAATAAAAGAGATTGAGTAATGGTGACACATACGTGCAGGAAGGTCTTCAGTCCATTGCGTTAACAAGAGGCAGATTCGGGGTATGACCATGTTTCGCAAGCGTTCTGCTGACACTAAAAACTTCATGGATGAGTTCCGTACTCATAGTTAATGAATTGAATCCAACTCTTGCCTTGATTGTCTGTCGTAATTCTAACCCCAGGTTTAGGCGCCGTTGTAGCAGCGTTCCATGATGTCTTTGGATCTAGTCTATTTGATTATTAGTTTGGGTATAGAAGCAGCATTTCTTACTAAATCCAATGATCGAGCGAATGATTTGTACGGTTTCCGGTTTTTTTGGATAATTTGTGCACAGTCTCTGAAGAAACTGTGGTCCCCCATACGCCCATATTGTCTCTGGTCTGCCACCTGCTATAGAACAATGTCCGCTGCCCCAAAAATAATCGTGGAAGAGGACTTTTACTTACCGTTCCAAAGCACATGTCTGTGTAAATTAGAAAACCAATCGCTGTTAACGGATTCGGGCTCGTTCTTGAGTATTTCAATCATGCGGATAAAATTGTGATTATCCGCCCATTTTGGTAGTCCTTCTTTTTGGTGGTTTAGTTCCATAGTTTTCCAACGAACCTTGTTACCGTCCTTGTCTATAGGTATTGCTTTGGGGGCATATGGCTTCTGCAGGATTTCTGAACTACGATTACCCTGTTTAAGGCTGGCTCCAACCGTCCAGTGGATTGAGTGACGAGGAAGCACCTCGCGGGGAGTCATCAAGTGAAATCCTCTTGATCCAGATATCAGAGAAGCATTGCTTGGTAAAGATTCAAGCAGAAGTCGTACCTTGAAACTTTCGAGTCACCATTCGGGCGATACCGCTTCCACGACAGCGGTAAAATCTCCAGAATGAGCCATTTCCATATCATAGAGTTGGTAACCTTGGCATGCGGCATGCCGATTTTAACATCATCTAATCTTACGGATAGTCCACAATCATGAGCTTCCTCCATCATCCATTTTAGTGGCTCTCCTCCTCGATCCAAGGTAGGGTTTGCTTTATTTCCTCCGCCACTGGATGTTAATTAGTCAAAAAGAATATGTCTGTGTATGGAGAATACTTGCATATCGGAGTGAGTTCCTGCGAACCAAACTTCCTCCAAAGTGCGCCCATCCAAAGCGCAGTCGTCATTAATATGTTCGGGAAGGAATTTGACCCGGAGTTCGTCAAGCGCTAGCGCGTGCCGGAAATGTGTGATATGTTTGCACTTATCGGTAAGAGGGAATGGCTTCCTCGGGAAGATTCCCACAGATGCAACCGTATCCCTTTACTTATGTCAGTGGTGCGCATAGAGCAATGGTTTGATGCGTATTCTTACCATACCCCAACAAAGTATAAGCTAACTTTCTGTCGACAAAACGCTTCCTTGAATTGTGCCGCGCTAGGATCTTCCTTGGAATAAATTGACCAAGCGCTAGACCAGTGTTAACAAACCCCACCCAGGGGATAGATCAAAGATGCTTACAATGGGATCTGCTCCTGGTTGCCGGGATAGATGAGTCCAACCTGACTTACGGAATGAGTGGTGTCAAATAGCATCACGCTCCTAGTGCATACTTACCACTTCAATCATGGCCGCAAGCGTTCGGACTTGATACGCTCCTCTTGAAAATCCTAGTAATATTATGAGACACGCAACATACGTTCAAGAAGCCCTCTTACCAAACAAAAATATTTGATCTCCCGGTTTATACGTATCAGCGAGCCAGCGATACGCCCCAAGAATGACTTTTTCAAAGTTCCTGTTGAATTGAGTCAGTTGCTGAAAGCTTTGGTCTGTACTTTGAGCGACTTTCCATGCGATCGCCAAGTCAATTTGATTCAGGATTTGCTGTTTCTGGTACGCGAAGGACCACCAAAAGGGGCGGGCATACGTTCCAACCCCACTGTTATAATACGTGAGCTGGGTCTCGTCCTTCTCGATGCGGCTGTAGAGCTCAACGACATGAGTATTCTAGTATTTTATATGTCATAAGTCGATCTGGCTTGCGACGCGATGCGGCGATAAGAAAACACCTTTTCTGAGAATTGATTTGATGTGCCATCAATGCATACAATAAGCTTTCGTGGTTTAGATTTGCTCGTATCTTGCAGCTGGTCAACTGCTAGCTTGTTCATAGCTCAGTATCACGAAGATGATCGCGGATTTCAAGAATGGCGGTGTGGAAAATTACGTTCTGGTTATCTTATAAGCTCAAGTAGACCAGGGACCATCACCGTGTGCAGATCATGGGAGATAACTCATTTGGGGTTGTACCCAACACGGAGTTCTCCATTGCTGAGAGAAGCACAAGCTGACTAATCAGACTTACCACCATTTAGGCTCTTGGGGCCCGTGCACTTGGTTGGTGCCACCTGCCAGCCACTTTCTGGTCGGAAGATTCAATCGCCAGTTTGTACTCATGTTCACAAGGCAAAAGTGATAATGGACAAAGGTAACGATAGTGTAAAGTAGTACCATAATTGAAATTGACTAGCAGCGCTGTAATTTACAGATAATCAACGGAACACTTCGGAAGGACAGAAACAGAGACAGCCTTCGAAGCGCGCTCGGACCAATGAGCCCAAGAAGCGTATCAAAGGTAGACAAGGTGGATTACAAGGAATTATGAAGATGCCAATCGAGATATTTATGGAGGTACAGTCGTTTGTTTCACCCCACTTCATCGACCTGAGTGCTCTCATAGATCGCGCCCTATGTTAATCCCGGAGACTTGATAGCCTTGATTCGGACAAACAAGTTCTTTCGTGCCATGTTGTTGACTCGATCTGCTGCCCTAATATGGCAATGTGCCTTGAGCAATGTGCCTGGCTTGCCTCCTTGCCCTAGCGGAATGGTAGAACCACAATATGCGGCGCTAATCTTTACAAAGAATTGCACGGCAAGTAGATTGGAGTTTGAATCATAAAAAAAGGTAACTTAGTATTCTGCGCACGATTAGAACTGCGGTATTCCAATCACGACGAGTAAGCCAGACCCGTACCTACAAGTGCGATTCTGCCCGCCCTGCCGGGAAACAGAGTAAGCACGATAAGCCTATTGAAACTAATTTCATAAAGCTATGGCCCTAGACTTCAAGAACAGCAAATCATATATTCGGGCAATAAAGCAATCCTTCCTCACACGTCTTGTAAGCTTCAAGTTTGGCTGTGCTTGTTCCTTTTTAATAGATTTGAACTACAGGTATCAAGAGGTTTGGCAGATGGCATTCCAAGAACCCAGTTTATCAATTGCGTGCGCATAAAAAGGAGTACGAGCGTGTTAGAGATGAATACACCCGTAACGGCGATAAAAAAGGGTTATCAGAGTGGGAGAGGCAACAGCAAACAGCTTGGAATATACGACGTGAAGTTTGTTCAAGTACTTGTGATCCCGCTTGTATCAACTGACAAATCGATTAGGAAGGGGACAAGCTACTGAGCTATATCAACTCGACTGCTGTATCAAGGTCAGACGAATTGCGGGATTTGAAAACGGAGCGACGAGAGCGGTGAGTAACATTCATGCATACATGAGGTCAGTTCCCCGACGAGCCTACCCTTCAGGATTTTCGAACGGCTCAGGGCTCTGGGGTGGGACGACAAGTACTTTGTATTCTGGAGGGGAAGTTGTAGTGCTCGAAAACAATGGCGGGCTCTACTTGAGGTTTCCAAACCTCTCACTGAACGAAGTGCGTATACTCTACCCATATATTCACCATCCACTAAGTGTAGACTATTTCAGGTTGGACAAACATGCTTCCTAAACTAACACTATTGCTGGAAGAAAATCGTCCCGTGATTGACGAGCACGAGCGGGAAGGACGTCGAACTGATAGGCGGTCCAGGGTCGCTACCCTACTACGAAAGTTTAACGCCAGCACGAATCCGTATCAACCCATTATCGACGAGCTCCAGAACTCTTCGGCCTCCCTAGCATCTTCGGAAAGGACTAATAACAAACCGAGGCTCGATCCACCGTTCCCCGGCGACAGTGTTGTCGGCGAATGGGATTTCATTATTAGCTTATGCGAGGAGGAGAACTCCCTTGATATCCTAGAGGGATTGTTCAACGCACACAAGGATACAATCTCCCAGAAACTGCTTGAATGGCGAACTAAAGTAGAAGACCATTTGGTCAACCAATATACTTCTTCGTTCGCCAAAAACACCGATTCGCCCCTCAGTACTACTCTGACGGCAAGTCAATCTCTTTTGGTATCTCGTTACACGGCCGGGTTTCTAAGAAATTCTATCCCAATAATTCAGGTTAGAGGAAAGAGCGATGCAACGAATCACTTATCGGATAACACTCGTTTTCTGCTTCGCGCTGACACGATATTTATGCAATCTCGTCCGACCCCATGCTATAACGACGCCGGCGAGGAATATGGAGCAGTCATCAATAACGTACATTTTCCCGACATGTACCAAATTCAAAACGTTCCCTATCTCTACAAAACTTTCCTCGAGCCAGAAAACATTGTTGAAGACTTGGAGTCTTACGTTCGACATGAAGGCAAGGAGACTATCGCAAGGACTCTGTTAAAGGTGCTAGAAATGCCCGATGCGGCCTATATTGAGTTGAAGTATATGGGAAAGGTGTTTGTCTGCGGAAGGTGCACCAATGGTTCGGTTATGGAATGGTCTGGAATCGTGAGTGACATTATGCTTTCAAAATTGTTTGCTTCAACTCGCTTCATAGATCGAACATTACTATACGAGGGAAAAATCTTGGGTGAACGGTAGTAACATCCGTAATTCCTTTAAAACAAAACACCCTGTTATGTGCAAGAACACGCACGATCTGGAACCAGGTGCGATGTCACAGCCACTCGTACGTATTGGCGATGGCGAGACGTCGTTCAACCCAGTCTTGCGCTGTCTCATCTGTGACTGGTTTGAGAGGCTTGGGGGTAGCTCTGGCTTCGAGTCGATGAAAGACATGCGGCAGCACATGTTAGAAGTGTAAGAAGCCATCCATGTTGTTTCGGTCTTTGTCACTGACTTTTTCTTTTATAATTTTGGCCTTGGCTCGGATTCGAAGGCACGCTGTGCCCGAACCTGTGAACACACTACATTTTATGGCCGTCTCAGAAATTAACAAAGCATCAAGTTTTATGCGAGCGTGCCTAAGTGATCGGGTTCTTTGGGAGGCAAGGTGGGACGAGCACTATGGATGCTCGGAATAATTTTGGCGAAAAAGGCCGAGGCATGAATAAGGTTTCTACACCCTTACGAAGGAGCAAAACAATTATTGCTATTGTTATTTGATTCCTCTTCTTTATGAGATCAATGTAATAAACGCTGTCTCTGAGATGATAGCTCAATAAAGTGTGTTTCGAGGAAGCTCTATACAAAATCCTCTGAAGTCTGCGAGCACCTGGGAGCATCTATGGGTTCTCTGTACGCTCGCCGAGACTCGCACCTTACTCAACTTGAACTCGCGAACCCCGTTTTGCAGTGGATGTAATATTTAGTGTGGCATGATTATGGGTACTAAAAAGGAGAACAAGTTATCAAGGCTTTCTCGCCTGTAGAATTACTCATTTAGATCGAAGAATTAAAGGCCATCAACCACAGTGCACACCCAGGGCGCAGATTTTCATATCTCAGGCGTGGGACCTCCGGGACAAAGCATACTGAGGGTACAGACCTTCGGCAAAATCCGCACCTTCTGAGTTCATAATGTTGACTCTAGCGAAGACTCTGAGACTGAAACGAGGCCTCTCTACCCCCATGGGGTGACATGTATCAGGCAAGCCAATAATGTACATATTAATCCGCTAATATTCACATGTTCATTCTATTCCTGGCGCTGAGGGTGGAGTCTAGTCTGCAGTTTGGGGAACTCCCGAGCCGCGAAGCGGCAACGGGTGAGTTGGGGCTCCCAAGACACGAGTACGACTCGTGGGTCGGGTGGCCAAGAGACTCAATCCGCGAATTGAGAGAGATGTCAAGTGCAACAAAACCTACATGAATAGCACGTGCTGTGCGAGTCTTATGAGTGATGTGGTCGCGAGCAAGGGGAGTCCAGGAGAGCTCGGCACCCCTGTGCCACGCGATCTGCCTAAGCGCCGACTTAATCTGCACCGCTGATGGTCGTATGTCTCACAGGCTACGGTACACCACCGCGCACCGACTAAATATTCCGCTCCACTGGATTATGATTTGTGCTATAACATAGCTCCACGTCAAGGGCGCACATCTAGCTTTCGACAACCTAGATCAAGTGAGGATGTACGCTCCTCCATGGCCACGTGCAATAAATTCCATGTATGTGCATTATTGTAACGGTGCCTCGTGACTGGTGCTAACCGAGGGTTTCTGCCCACGGCCGAATATATCTAGAATGTGATATAGTCATAAATACCGCATGGGCGAAGCTAAGGTAAAGTGTAGATGCCTCTCTCCGCATAAACAGCAGTATTTTTTGGGATTTTCAAAGCCGCCGCTGTTTGAAAACACTAATACTAATGAGTAACCACCCTGGAGTATTCATCTTGTCTGTTGAGGACAAAAGTCGTGTACAAGAAACCTTGAGGTAGGTATAGAACCTCTAAAATATGTAATCGTATTGCTTTACGAATGCTGGATATAGTGTCAACGAATGCCCTGGTATATCCATTGATCCTATTCAAGTCTCGTACGTATGGTTTTCGGAATAACAATGTTATCATGGGGACTTTCTTATGCTCATTCTTCTGCCGATTTAGGAGTGAAGCTTTGTCCCGAAACGTTGATATTTTGGAACATAGTGCTGATTACTATTTGAGGAACCCATGCCTCGCCACTCTTCGGACAAAGTCTTCACTAAGCTTATGTTTAAAAACTTTTGAAGGTGGAGAAAGTAGTGAGCCTGGTGATCATGGATCGGTAAAATACCTGGCTTCGTGTGTGGCCGAATTGGATCGTTGCTTTCAGCTCTCTGGGGACGTTCAGGAACTCAAAAAAGCGATCGAGTACACCATTCACTCAATGAAATCTCTTTCAGAAAATGACCCTCTCCTGCCTTACTTCTTGAATAAATTAGGAGAGTACTATTGCAGTCGCTTCGATCACTTCGGGCAGATCGAAGAAGTCAATCAAGGACTTGATTATCTATCTAAGGCGCTGGAATTGGAATCTAATCATCCTAAGGATACCTCATTCGCACTAGTCGGTCTTGGAATGACATATGCGAAAAGGTTCGAGTATTGCCGTAAACTAGAAGACATCAATAAATCGATCGAATTGCAAACCCGCGTATTCTCAAATACCTCCTATAGTCATCCGGACCTCCCTTATTGGTTGGGTGAACTCGGAAATTATTTGGCAGAGCGTTTCTTCGAATTAGGAGACCCGGAAGATATCCGCAAGGCGATCGACTATCAAAGCGAGGGGTTGAAACTCACGACCGGAGACGACACCAACGCATATCTCCTCAACAGCCTAGGGCGCTCATATATTTATCGGTTTAACCGCACAGGCAATAATAAAGATATAAATACGGCGATTAAGCTTCTTGAAGAGTCTTTGACGAAGACATCCACTGGACATTCAGATAGGGCATCTTGGTTGAGCAACTTGGGCAGAGCATATAATAGCCGATTATCTGTATCCGATAATTTGGAAGGCATTGAAAAGTCAGTCGGTCTCAACTCAAAAGCACTAGATGTTACACCCGCTGGGCGCTCCAATATTCCAGATTCTCTCGGGACTCTAGCGGCCTTGTACCGAAATAGGTTTAAGATCACCAACCAAACGGTAGACATTGATAAAGTTATTGAATATTGGAGTCGTGCATTGGAACTTATACCAGTAGATTTCACAGACAAACACATGTACTTGTTTTATCTCGCTGAATCTTACGACACTCGATTTCAACATCTACACAACGCGGAGGATATCAAAAAGGCAATTCAATACCAAACTCGGGGCCTGGAACTTACTCCAGAAGGCCACTCGAACGTCCCACTGTATCTTACCAATCTCGGAGGCATCATAAGCAGCGCTGCTGCTTATGATGCAACATGCGAGCTGGAGATTATTAAACGAGCCATTGATTATCATTCTCGAGCAATTACTTTGCTTCCCCTCAATCACATCGAAACTCCATCCGTGCTGTGTAGACTTGGAGCTATGTATCAGAAACGTTACAAGATCACCAGTGTTACAGCCGATATTGATCAAGCCATTGAGCACCTCTCTGATGCCCTGGTGTTGTGTCCAAAAGAAGGGACCAATCATCGTCGGGCTCATATACATGGCACTCTCGGAAATGCCTATAGTCTTCGTTTTGAAGAGTTGCTTGATTTCGACGACTTGGACTCCGCAACTGAGCATATGAGCCACGGGGTTGCATTAATCCCGGCGAGTCATGGACTGGCCGCTGAGCTCTTAAACGCCCTTGGGCAGTTGCATCTCTCTCAATTCCGCCCATACCCTCCCCGGGAACTACGCTGGCCCCATTTACACCTTGCAATAGAGTGTTTTCGAAAATCCTCTCACTGTCCTGCAGGTTCCCCAAGCGCAAGATTTGCAGCGGCCTGCAAGTGGGCACGATTGTCCGTACGTTATTCCCTCGATGACTCACTGGAGGCTTACCAGGTGGCCATGGATATTATACCACGCGTCATATGGCTGGGTGCAACAATTGAAGAAAGGCATAGTGAGATACCTAGCGTCGATGAGATAGCCCTAGAGGCAGCTGCAGAAGCAATAAGACTGAGCGAGTATGCTCGTGCCCTCGAATGGCTGGAGCAAGGGCGTTCTATAGTTTGGACCCAAAGGTCCCAGCTTCAAGCACCTATAAATACCCTAAGCTCGGCCCATCCAAAGCTTGCTGAGGAGTTAATGTCCATTTCCAAAGAGCTGGAGGTGGTAAGCTCAAGAGTTTCTCCAAATCAATCTGGCCTAGCCGTAGATACTTCACTGGAACAAACATACCAAAGACACCATTGGTTGGCAGATAGATACGAACATATAATGGCTGAGATTCGTTCTCTACCTGGATTCGAGGATTTTCTCCGCCCCGCAAAGGCATCTCAACTCGTTCGGGCCGCGCAGGAAGGGCCTATCATTTTAGTAAATATCTCTGTTTTTAGGTGCGACGCTCTAGCAATTATTCCAGGCAGCGATAAAATTAAACACATCCCATTACCCGAACTGGAAGATGGTGAGCTTTACCACGCTAGGACAAAGTTAGAGAGAGCGTTAGATCAACAAGATATCCGGGAGCGAGGCCTGTTTCATCTCCGACGGCCCTTCAAAGACCCCGACGAACCTGCTATTCGCTGTGAGTTCGAGGAGATTTTGGAGCTTCTTTGGGAGCGTATAGCATACCCAGTTCTTAGCACACTTGAACTTCTGGTATGTAAAATTACTTCAGCCTATTCTCTTGCGATAGAGAGTTCGCGAAATGGCCCAGTTCTATTCGGGTTTAATTCTCTGTTGCTCTAATTGGTTAACCTAATGAGAGTAATACATAAATAGAACCAGAAAACAATTGGGCCCATTTCGCGAACTCCTCAAAATCATGCAGGCCTTCAATCAGTTAATTTCACTTGTTTGTAGAAGTCTTCAGAGGGTGATCCTCCTCATCTAACCTGGTGTACTACCGGTCTGCTATCTATGCTCCCACTTCATGCATGTGGTTATTACACTCGAAAAGACAAAAATTCACTCACCAGAATCTTCGACCATGTAGTCTCCTCGTATACACCTACCCTCGGCGCACTACTTCTGGCAAACAGGCAAGCGTCCGATTCTAGTGTTTGTCCAAGCATAGTGGCTATCGGCCAGAAGGATACTCCGGGACAGAGCTCCCTGCCTCAAACCGTAGCCGAGCTCAAATGCATACAGGCACGTGTCTCATTGCAAAAGACAGCAAAATTCATGCAGATTATCAACGAACATTCAACACGGGAGGCCGTGTTAGAGGCTATGGAAACCAACGACTGGGTCCATCTAGCCTGTCATGCTCATCAAGATAATACCAACGCAAACGAAAGTGGCTTTTTTCTTCACGACGGCCTACTGAGCATCGGGACTATACGACAACGATCCTTCAAGGACAAAGGACTTGCGTTTCTATCAGCTTGTCAAACCGCAAAAGGAGACAAAGAAATAGCAGACGAATCCGTCCATATAGCTGCAGCTATGTTAATGGCGGGGTACCGTAGCGTTATTGCGACTATGTGGTCCATCCGGGATGGAGATGCGCCTCTAATAGCTGACAAAGTCTACGAGTATCTCTCTATAGACGGGAATATGGATCATAGGAGATCAGCGCGGGCGCTTCATACCGCTCTGGAACACTTGAGACAGGAGGTTGGGGAGACGGCTTTTGAGTGTTGGGTCCCATTTGTTCATATTGGTGCCTAGTTTAGCTAGTGTTACCATTTGTAACTATCAAGCTGTATCAATTTGAAGTGTTTGGCTTTGCTACGAAGCCTATGAAGGTCGCAGGACTGTTCTTGGGTCATTTTTCCCGGCGCGTTTCGCTATGTAGTATGATTTCGGTATTTTAGATATCGATAGCATAATCGTCACCATTGTTTTTCCCTTCCATACTACACAATGCGAACTCTGAGAGCTCGCACCACTAATTTTCTAGCTTCAAGTCTCCGCGGCCCTCAGTTACGCACACCACAGTGTCACTCTATCATGCTCACGGGATCGGCATCTATCACACCAAACTAGCGCATACACACGTACGATTAGGTCTTGGTGATCGCTCGCTCGATAGCGCCTGAACTCGGGGAACCGTATCTCTTATCCGCATCTTACTATTCTTCTGGCCCAGCCTTACTAACCTCATGCGCATTCCATAGATTAGAACTACCAATTCGAACTCCCGGAAGCAGAGGTCTAGCACATTTAGTACCGAATTCGGCCATTTGACTCCTCCGGAGTATTGCTTCTATGCGGCCATACCGGATCTTTCGTTAATAAATCCGTTTATATTAATAAGAACCAAAAGTGCCCAGCCCAAGTCGCTCCGATATTGATGGAATACTGAATACATGTTATGATCATCGTAATAATTGAATGGCCAGAATTCAGCAGTCTTTTTGATATTCATACTGTTCAGTTCCGTTTAAGTTCCACAAGAGCCCACGTATACCTAGGTCATTGTGCTGTCGGATACATTACACCACCTCCTCGAGATTAACCATCATGGTCTCCCTGTTGATATTGTGCCTTGACTCGCTTTCCCGATAACAGTATATGCAAAACGCGGCTATAGAAAGCCTTCATGCCATATAATACAAAACGCAATTTATAACTACAATCTCAACCAATGACAATCTATTCAGCCCAAACACGTTCGCCCTCTACCAATGACTTTTCTAGGTCCGCGGTGATTAAGCAAACTTGACCTTTTCACCTGGTCGTCCCTCACTAAGCAGCACGACGGCATACTTGCCCGAAATCTTCCAGCCAGGCTCCTCTTTGTCCAATTTCTCGGCCATGGCATTCGATTCAAGACCGACCACTACGTCGGACTTGATTGTACGCAATGAGCACACACGGGGCGCGCCGGCAGCAGACGCCATTGGGCCAATCGACTCATCAAATGGCGTGTTGGCGGGTGCGTGGCAATCATAGGTCAATTTGCGATGGTTGAGATCACCCTTGAAGATGACCAGGTCAGACTTCGAGAGATGGAGGAATAGATCGGGTGCCTCGGAGTGGAGATCCCAGAACGTGAAGCCCTGTATAATGTTAGTGCCGAAACTAAGACGAAGAGCAAACAAACTTACAGTGCACCAGAAAGCATGCTGCTCATACACCCACTTGCCCTCCTTCTCGTACTGCTTCCACCTCTTGCCCATCTCTTTCAAACTAGCATTCTCCTCCTCGGTGGCTGTGGGGAACAAGTTTCCGTACACACAAGAATTCAAGAGCCAGTCCCAATCCTTGCGGGTCACGTCGGAGACGAACCATGCGAAACGCTTGCCGTGGAAGCGGACTTGAGAGGCAAGACCAGATTGAATCAAGAAGTCGGCTATGGCGAGGACGGGATAAGGAGGCAAGCTTGAACGCCAGGAGTAAAAGGTACTTGCCATATACGCAATCACAGTACAACTCGAATCCAGCATTGTCAAGCACGAAATCAATTCGGCCACCCTTGAGTTGCGTGACTGTATCGCAAAGCTTGTCCAAGTCATTGCCAAGAATGTTCTTCTCAGTCGCAGCGAGATGGTCACCACCCGTCGACTGCAGCTTCTTAATATCCTCCTCGGTCATCTATCAATTAGATCGATTTAGTGGCTGTGTTAGGATCGGCGATCACGCAGACGTACGTTGATAAGCAAAGAGAGATCGGTAGAGTTACCCCAGAGACAGACTTGAGTGAGTTCGCGGAACATGAGGCGAACGGTCTCGGCCTCTTTGCTGGCATCAGGGATGCTGAAAGGCGTAGCGAAGCGGGTAGAGAGCTCAAAGACGGCTTGGGAGGAACGCGAAAAGGTGTCGCATTTTTGACGGAAGAATACGTCACTGAGGATAGTTAGATCACGCCTATAGAATTGAAGTATTGCTCACTAGTCCTTCCAGTACTTGGAGATACTGAAGCATTCGTGTAGACGGCGGTATTTATACGCCTAAAATAGGGGTGAGCATTATATGGACCTCTACACTGAATAACATACCTCAGCAAATAGCCAGGGGGCCGTCATGAAATCCTTGCCCTGGAAGTACTTGGCGATTTCCTTGTTCCAGAGCGGAATGTCACCCTCGCCGTCGTCTACAAGTCGTAAATGCGCATTCATATTATCATTCATTTCACATACCAATGATAAACCTCAGTTTGTTGTTCTGGCTGAGATCAGTCATCAACACGTCCATACGCTCGACACAGTCAACGAGATCGACGATTTGATCTTCCTCGGAAGTCTCGTTGACTGTGCGCCAGACATCGTCGATAGCTTTGCCCAGGATAGTGGGCAGCCGGACTCCCATTGTGGCCTAGGACGCGTCAGTTGAGAAATAACCAAAGGAAATGAGGAATTTCTCACATGAGCAAACGAGTATTCATGGTACCCACGGTATGCAGGCCAAGGGGGGTTATTGGGGTCGATACGTGACGGAGTACGTGGGCCCTGTTTATCATGAGCAACCTGATCGCTCAAATAAATCCGTATAATCTCACCGTCTTGATTTCGCCCTTGGGCGGCAAGTTGGTCAACTTGAGAGTACGACGAGCAGGTTTCTCAGCCATGGCAATGGTAGTTTGTGTGTCTGATTCGAGCCCAGAGCCCGCGTTTATATCTTCTTCAAGTCACGCGAATGTGACGTCATTCCGCGGTACGACTGAAATATACAAACCCTGCCGCTATCGCACCTCGAATCTGTCCAAGGGGTTTCCACTTTTGGATAGGGGGTCGATACACGCATTTCATATTTGTTGCCGATTTGTCAACCGAGGCATATGCCCTAACCCGCGCATTTACTCAGGTCTTTTGTCTCACTACATCCAAGTAGCGCATAAAATCGTTAAAAAAAAACTTACCCGATATTTACGTCCGATGTTCGAGACTAACGGTTGACTGAATCGAATGACCTAGCCATGAACAATTCATCTAGATCAGTTCAGCCCATATCGGCACGCGTCATAGTTGTCGTGTTAACGCGTGGAGATCCGGGGCCACACGTTTTTTCACCCTCAAACCGCGTCACTACTTTGATTGTTTTTCATTCTGGGTGGTCGCAGTTCGCCGTGCTATAGAGATTTGAGGGTCGTGATCCACTCTGCTCCACCGTGTCGAGCTTTCAGCGCACTTGATACAAAGAGATACTCGGATTTTCTACGGTGTGTAGGTCTCTTTGGGTAATTTTCATATAATTATCTCTGGGCAGATAATCTCCGAGGCATCCGGGGCGTCGATACATTCGCCACATTTAGTTTCCTAAATTACATTATTTCAACCGTATTTCATATGATCGTGAACGAGACGCTTATCACCAATGAAAAAACCGATCAGTGACGTCTCCCTCGGCGTGATTTCCCCGCGCTTGCAGGTGTAAGTATCACCATCCAAGAACAAGAGGATAGAAATTTGAGCATACTTTCATAAAAGATTTGACCTTTTAAATATTTCTTTATGGTCACAGACAACATCCATTGTACGTTTTATCTCTCTGCTTCATGTGTCTATCGACTGACCACCCTTGCCGGAACGTTGAGGTACCCGGAGACCGAAATAACACGAGCTAAAGGCGCGCTAACACGTAGGTTCTATGTATATATGGGAATAACACGAACCCGAGGAAGCACATCATGGGAAAATGACATCATTCCGAGCCAAGTTTAATTTCGCCAAGACTTTAGCCTCCGGTAAGATGCACGTTTGCAGGTGAAGGAGGATAATACACCTTTCCTCATTCCGCGCCACTTACGAACATACTATCGAATCAAAGTTCATCTATAATGAATTACTATAATCAAAAACTAGTTCAAACAACTGGTTTAGCCTTTGCCTGTTGATCGATTCTTTTAAACGCCTGTAAATAACTACTCAAGCCAAGGCAGAACATACCTTCTTCTTTTTGACCTTGGTAACTTTTATCGGCTCAGGAGCAGGTGTCGTTGCCCTAGGTTCATCTTCAACTTCATACTGAGGGAATGACGAAATAATAGGCGCGGTAGGACGGGGCGAGGGCACAGGAGACGTAGAGCCTGCAGGCCCTGAAAGAGGGGTACCGAGACCGGATCGAGGAGTTGGCATCTCGCCTGCGACATCAACAACGGCCACCTGGGAGGCAACACTTCGAGGCTTAAATCCGACAAATCTTGAACCATGCCCTCCTGGGGGCCTGGTCAGATGATGATACATATAGGCAGAGGAGAAACTTGCCCTCGGTAACTGGAGAAGGTAGACCTTCAAGCTTGACTATAGGGATATTATCCACATCATCAGTTGTAAGTTTCTTGTCCGAAATATAATAGGGATCATCTTTTTGCCTTTCCAATCGTTCAGCGCGGGCCTATAAAGATCACCATGAGCTCGGTATTCTTAAAAACTAGATTTGGCCAACCTTTTCTCTTGCGGCCTTCTCTTCAGGCGTCTCGTTGATCTCCTCGGCCTTTTTACTCTTTCTCTTCTTGGTTGGATCCCGCTCCTTCTCTTTCTCCTTTCCCTTGCCTTTCTTTTTGACCTTTTTAGGTTGTTCGTCTTCTTCTAAATATTTGACCTTTGGCGGAGGAACTATCCAAGCGTCGAGGTTTAAGCCATCAGGAATCGGTACAGCACTCTGAGCATGCGGAGCGACATAATTGAGTTCGAAGGAAAGTCGAAGAGGCTGGAGGAGGTACATGCTCTTGGGATAATTTGGTTCGGCTATAAAAAGCCAGTTAGCTCTGCACAAAGGGATCAACAAAATCTAACCCACTCGAGACAGCTTCAGGAAGTGTACTGCCAGGCTCAGATTGTGCCGGTTCAGACTCGGACGGTTCTTGGGGCTCGCGCGTAGCAGCTTCGCCTCGCCTCGCCTCGAACCCAGAAACATCGGCCTGAATAAATCTGAATAGTTGCAGTGCATTTGCCGCCTACAATTCGTCAATTCTTATCCTCATCTGACTACAATCAGCTCACCCTCTCTTGGACCTCCGGGTCACCAATTGCCACAAACGCTCTCAAACTTTCCGAAGTTCGTTCTACCTCTCTCAGAACCTCAGCACTGGCCCCATCATTCCACCGCTCTGCTCGCGAGGCGGCCCAGTATCCAAACACCTTGAGCGCACTTTGAATAGAGAGAGCATTCGGAAGAGCTAATGAAGCAGGTTGGAGGAGGTCAAGAAGGGTTGTCAGTGGCGAGTCGAGATCACTGCCACCATGACTTTCAACTGACTGAGGGAAAGAAAGTGAAATGCTAGACTTACGAGGCATACTCTCCACATATCCATACAGCAGCTCCCACGACCTCCCAAGCACCCAACGCCCAAAATTGTTCATCCGCAATACATTTGGCAGACAATGCCGCAGCACTTGGACGAACGGCACGGACACGCACAGCTATATCTTTGAATAGAAACGATATTTCCGAGTCGATCGCGGAGGCTGATTTAGGGTTTGAGGCGTATTGAGGAGGAAACGTGGATGATCGAGAAGGAGGATCGCCGGGTGACGAAGAGCCACAGATTACGTATGTAAGGTCGATCAGAACCGAAAGCGCCCACTCAAAATCTGGAACGGCCGAATACGCATCTCGACTTATCATATGAATAATTCGACGCGCGACAACCAAGCGATAGGCTTCTGTTTGAGATCTGGAAGGTGCAGTCACGGCCGGTGTGGCCGCTGGAGTAGTTGTAGAACCAGGAGTTAATGTTGCACGGAGGGCGGAAGAGGCCGACTGGGTAGGCTGAGCCGGTGGCTTGATCAAGTGATCAAGGAGTTGCTGAACGATGGATTGAATATTATGGCGGTTTGCCTAGTGGGATTGTTAGATTGCATGTGACCGTCCAGCTATGCAACAAACCATAGCGGTGAGTAATTCGAGCGCTCTCATACGAATGCTCATATCGGAATCTTCAATGCTAGAGAAAATGACATCCTGGTGTTCGGCAACAAGATGGGCGTGCGTAGGGGCGATTTTGGCCATCGCAAGGAGCGCAATATACTTCACTAATATCGCTGGGTTGGTTAATATTTATCAAGGGTTTGCACGAATACCCACAGTTTTGATCTGAATCACCCAAGAATACTGCTAACTTGCCACTGCATGCCCTTGCCATGCTACCTTGCAGCATACCACCAACGATTACTGTATGCACACATTCATAGAGGAGTGAAATTGCAGGAGTGTTTTCAATTAAATCAGAAAGTGGCCCTGAGAGCTTCTTGGCAAGCCGGGGCTCATGAGGCGCAAGGAATCCGAACTTTCAAACAGGGTGAGATAAGTTTATAGGATGAGCACCAAAACTGACCAGCTTCACAATCTTAATCAGCATCCAATTATTTGACGCAGTAGTGAGCAAATGGAACAGCTGCGGTGCCAATATCAAGTAATCTGTGGGAGACCGCCTAGCAAGTTCGCATAAAACATTGACCGTGGCAGAAATCACACCTACGTAAGAAAAAATGTAAACTAAGTTCAAAAGTGGATCAGAGACAACCTACTAAGCCTAGCTCACCAGGATCATCATCCCCTAAACGCTCTTTAAGCCGTTCTACGCCAATGTGAAGTGCGTCAGGGTATGTGGTTAGGAGCTTGAAGAGCGAGACAACGGCACTCTTGCGTACGCTGGGTTTCGAATGGGTGAGAAGAGCAAATACATCG